>NC_142253.1:22539294-22891274 GCF_052056855.1 Sturnus vulgaris | reverse complement strand
CCTTCCTCTCCTAGTAGCCTCTAACGTGGTGCACACAAGCACGGCGCTTTTGCCGCTTCGTTCACCGCCCTCGCCCACGCCTTGCTCCGCTTTCACTTGTCGGCGGCCAGAAGCCGCTGCAGGGGCGCCACATACCCAGCAGTGTGCGGGCAGCCAAGAGCTCGAGAACGCTTCTTCTGCCCAAGCCAGCCTAGGGCGTGCACCTTTGTTCTCAGAGCTCCGTGTAACAGTCTGCCTCTCTCGCAGTTCGAATGGAAAACGAAAGCTTTTCGCCTACGCCCTTCACAGAGATCCGTTGCCAGGACGAGAATGTCTTGTGGCCGGGGCTCGCCCCCGCCGCCAGGAAGCTGCTCTTAGCACCGCGTTGCAGGGACACGTCTCGCTTCTTGACTTCGTGCTTAGCGCTCTCCGAATTCGCTGCTAGCTCCGCGGTCCTTCTCAGCTGCAAGTAGCTGCGCTCGCAGTACATAGAGCTTCGCAAGGACCGAAGACCCGGAGGGACATATCGCACACGACAATGTGCCAGGACAGAGACGTGTTCTACATTGTCCCTTCTCGTCATCCAGTTTGTGCCTCTGCTGCTTCTGCTGTTAGGAATCGCTCCTTGAAAGACGAGCGAGAGCGTCTTTCTGGGTGCATTGCACTGAGTGAGTGCTCGCTAGGGAATTTGCACTCGCAGCCAAGGCAACAGGGCGTGCTTGTCCGCAGAACTGAGAGCACGCTGTTGGGCAGAGCTGAAACTGACCGCTGCAGTTCAGCTCTCTCCGGACGGCAGACGCCGAAGAACGAAGCCGCTTGCGAGCGGCGCAGTGCAGCGAAGAGCACACGAGCAGCCAAAGAGCTCCTTCACAATCGCTTTCACTTCTCAGTGCTCTTGCTGCTTGGAAAAGCAGCACACAGCCGTTGCACGCCAGGGCAGAAGCTGGGGCAGTGCCCGTCTTCACTCCTTCGCTGTGCTGTACTCCATGCAGCTAGAGCGAAGCGAGAAGGACGCGAGGACGAAGAAGGCGTTCTTAAAGTAGCCCCTTGTCAGCAGCCTTGAAAGGGCGCATAACACACGGCGTCTAGCTGCCCTCCGTTCTACATACTCGCGGCTCCCTTTACCGACTTGCAAAAGTTGCAACCAGAGCAGAGGCGGCCAGATTGAAGAGGCAGTGTCTAAGTTCACCTTTTCCTTACTGAACGTAAGCCACGTCCAGCTCCTCGCTGCACTCTGGATTTCCCTTCTCCGCGGCACTTAGCGTGGTGCTGTGTGTGTGCAACTCGGCGCCTAGAAGTGACCGCCAATACTTTCACAGAGGGCTGCAAGGGAACCAAAGAGCAGCACAAGCAGCAGTGCTTCAGCTTGCTCCTTCCGACTGCTAAGGGCACTTGGGAAGGCAAGCGAGAGTCAATTACCTTCCTCTCCTAATAGCCTCTAACGTGGTGCACACAAGCACGGCACATAGCCGCTTCGTTCACCGCCCTCGCCCACGCCTACGCCTGGCTCCGCTTTCACTTGCCGGCGGCCAGAAGCCGCTGCAGGGGCGCCACATACCCAGCAGTGTGCGGGCAGCCAAGAGCTCGAGAACGCTTCTTCTGCCCAAGCCAGCCTAGGGCGTGCACCTTTGTTCTCAGAGCTCCGTGTAACAGTCTGCCTCTCTCGCAGTTCGAATGGAAAACGAAAGCTTTTCGCCTACGCCCTTCACAGAGATCCGTTGCCAGGACGAGAATGTCTTGTGGCCGGGGCTCGCCCCCGCCGCCAGGAAGCTGCTCTTAGCACCGCGTTGCAGGGACACGTCTCGCTTCTTGACTTCGTGCTTAGCGCTCTCCGAATTCGCTGCTAGCTCCGCGGTCCTTCTCAGCTGCAAGTAGCTGCGCTCGCAGTACATAGAGCTTCGCAAGGACCGAAGACCCGGAGGGACGTATCGCACACGACAATGTGCCAGGACAGAGACGTGTTCTACATTGTCCCTTCTCGTCATCCAGTTTGTGCCTCTGCTGCTTCTGCTGTTAGGAATCGGTCCTTGAAAGACGAGCGAGAGCGTCTTTCTGGGTGCATTGCACTGAGTGAGTGCTCGCTAGGGACTTTGCACTCGGAGCCAAGGCAACAGGGCGTGCTTGTCCGCAGAACTGAGAGCACGCTGTTGGGCAGAGCTGAAACTGACCGCTGCAGTTCAGCTCTCTCCGGACGGCAGACGCCGAAGAACGAAGCCGCTTGCGAGCGGCGCAGTGCAGCGAAGAGCACACGAGCAGCCAAAGAGCTCCTTCACAATCGCTTTCACTTCTCAGTGCTCTTGCTGCTTGGAAAAGCAGCACACAGCCGTTGCACGCCAGGGCAAAAGCTGGGGCAGTGCCCGTCTTCACTCCTTCGCTGTGCTGTACTCCATGCAGCTAGAGCGAAGCGAGAAGGACGCGAGGACGAAGAAGGCGTTCTTAAAGTAGCCCCTTGTCAGCAGCCCTGAAAGGGCGCATAACACACGGCGTCTCGCTGCCCTCCGTTCTACATACTCGCGTCTCCCTTTACCGACTTGCAAAAGTTGCTACCAGAGCAGAGGCGGCCAGATTGAAGAGGCAGTGCCTTGGTTCACATTCTCCTTACTGCACGTAAGCCACGTCCAGCTCCTCGCTGCACTCTGGATTTCCCTTCTCCGCGGCACTTAGCGTGGTGCTGTGTGTGTGCAACTCGGCGCCTAGAAGTGACCGCCGATGCTTTCACAGCGGGCTGCAAGGGAACCAAGGAGCAGCACAAGCAGCAGTGCTTCAGCTTGCTCCTTCCGACTGCTAAGGGCATTTGGGAAGGCAAGCGAGAGTCAACCACCTTCCTCTCCTAGTAGCCTCTAACGTGGTGCACACAAGCACGGCGCTTTTGCCGCTTCGTTCACCGCCCTCGCCCACGCCTTGCTCCGCTTTCACTTGTCGGCGGCCAGAAGCCGCTGCAGGGGCGCCACATACCCAGCAGTGTGCGGGCAGCCAAGAGCTCGAGAACGCTTCTTCTGCCCAAGCCAGCCTAGGGCGTGCACCTTTGTTCTCAGAGCTCCGTGTAACAGTCTGCCTCTCTCGCAGTTCGAATGGAAAACGAAAGCTTTTCGCCTACGCCCTTCACAGAGATCCGTTGCCAGGACGAGAATGTCTTGTGGCCGGGGCTCGCCCCCGCCGCCAGGAAGCTGCTCTTAGCACCGCGTTGCAGGGACACGTCTCGCTTCTTGACTTCGTGCTTAGCGCTCTCCGAATTCGCTGCTAGCTCCGCGGTCCTTCTCAGCTGCAAGTAGCTGCGCTCGCAGTACATAGAGCTTCGCAAGGACCGAAGACCCGGAGGGACATATCGCACACGACAATGTGCCAGGACAGAGACGTGTTCTACATTGTCCCTTCTCGTCATCCAGTTTGTGCCTCTGCTGCTTCTGCTGTTAGGAATCGCTCCTTGAAAGACGAGCGAGAGCGTCTTTCTGGGTGCATTGCACTGAGTGAGTGCTCGCTAGGGAATTTGCACTCGCAGCCAAGGCAACAGGGCGTGCTTGTCCGCAGAACTGAGAGCACGCTGTTGGGCAGAGCTGAAACTGACCGCTGCAGTTCAGCTCTCTCCGGACGGCAGACGCCGAAGAACGAAGCCGCTTGCGAGCGGCGCAGTGCAGCGAAGAGCACACGAGCAGCCAAAGAGCTCCTTCACAATCGCTTTCACTTCTCAGTGCTCTTGCTGCTTGGAAAAGCAGCACACAGCCGTTGCACGCCAGGGCAGAAGCTGGGGCAGTGCCCGTCTTCACTCCTTCGCTGTGCTGTACTCCATGCAGCTAGAGCGAAGCGAGAAGGACGCGAGGACGAAGAAGGCGTTCTTAAAGTAGCCCCTTGTCAGCAGCCTTGAAAGGGCGCATAACACACGGCGTCTAGCTGCCCTCCGTTCTACATACTCGCGGCTCCCTTTACCGACTTGCAAAAGTTGCAACCAGAGCAGAGGCGGCCAGATTGAAGAGGCAGTGTCTAAGTTCACCTTTTCCTTACTGAACGTAAGCCACGTCCAGCTCCTCGCTGCACTCTGGATTTCCCTTCTCCGCGGCACTTAGCGTGGTGCTGTGTGTGTGCAACTCGGCGCCTAGAAGTGACCGCCAATACTTTCACAGAGGGCTGCAAGGGAACCAAAGAGCAGCACAAGCAGCAGTGCTTCAGCTTGCTCCTTCCGACTGCTAAGGGCACTTGGGAAGGCAAGCGAGAGTCAATTACCTTCCTCTCCTAATAGCCTCTAACGTGGTGCACACAAGCACGGCACATAGCCGCTTCGTTCACCGCCCTCGCCCACGCCTACGCCTGGCTCCGCTTTCACTTGCCGGCGGCCAGAAGCCGCTGCAGGGGCGCCACATACCCAGCAGTGTGCGGGCAGCCAAGAGCTCGAGAACGCTTCTTCTGCCCAAGCCAGCCTAGGGCGTGCACCTTTGTTCTCAGAGCTCCGTGTAACAGTCTGCCTCTCTCGCAGTTCGAATGGAAAACGAAAGCTTTTCGCCTACGCCCTTCACAGAGATCCGTTGCCAGGACGAGAATGTCTTGTGGCCGGGGCTCGCCCCCGCCGCCAGGAAGCTGCTCTTAGCACCGCGTTGCAGGGACACGTCTCGCTTCTTGACTTCGTGCTTAGCGCTCTCCGAATTCGCTGCTAGCTCCGCGGTCCTTCTCAGCTGCAAGTAGCTGCGCTCGCAGTACATAGAGCTTCGCAAGGACCGAAGACCCGGAGGGACGTATCGCACACGACAATGTGCCAGGACAGAGACGTGTTCTACATTGTCCCTTCTCGTCATCCAGTTTGTGCCTCTGCTGCTTCTGCTGTTAGGAATCGGTCCTTGAAAGACGAGCGAGAGCGTCTTTCTGGGTGCATTGCACTGAGTGAGTGCTCGCTAGGGACTTTGCACTCGGAGCCAAGGCAACAGGGCGTGCTTGTCCGCAGAACTGAGAGCACGCTGTTGGGCAGAGCTGAAACTGACCGCTGCAGTTCAGCTCTCTCCGGACGGCAGACGCCGAAGAACGAAGCCGCTTGCGAGCGGCGCAGTGCAGCGAAGAGCACACGAGCAGCCAAAGAGCTCCTTCACAATCGCTTTCACTTCTCAGTGCTCTTGCTGCTTGGAAAAGCAGCACACAGCCGTTGCACGCCAGGGCAAAAGCTGGGGCAGTGCCCGTCTTCACTCCTTCGCTGTGCTGTACTCCATGCAGCTAGAGCGAAGCGAGAAGGACGCGAGGACGAAGAAGGCGTTCTTAACGTAGCCCCTTGTCAGCAGCCTTGAAAGGGCGCATAACACACGGCGTCTAGCTGCCCTCCGTTCTACATACTCGCGTCTCCCTTTACCGACTTGCAAAAGTTGCAACCAGAGCAGAGGCGGCCAGATTGAAGAGGCTGTGCTTAGGTTCACCTTTTCCTTACTGAACGTAAGCCACGTCCAGCTCCTCGCTGCACTCTGGATTTCCCTTCTCCGCGGCACTTAGCGTGGTGCTGTGTGTGTGCAACTCGGCGCCTAGAAGTGACCGCCAATGCTTTCAGAGCGGGCTGCAAGGGAACCAAGGAGCAGCACAAGCAGCAGTGCTTCAGCTTGCTCCTTCCGACTGCTAAGGGCACTTGGGAAGGCAAGCGAGAGTCAACCACCTTCCTCTCCTAGTAGCCTCTAACGTGGTGCACACAAGCACGGCGCTTTTGCCGCTTCGTTCACCGCCCTCGCCCACGCCTTGCTCCGCTTTCACTTGTCGGCGGCCAGAAGCCGCTGCAGGGGCGCCACATACCCAGCAGTGTGCGGGCAGCCAAGAGCTCGAGAACGCTTCTTCTGCCCAAGCCAGCCTAGGGCGTGCACTTTTTTTCTCAGAGCTCCGTGTAACAGTCTGCCTCTCTCGCAGTTCGAATGGAAAACGAAAGCTTTTCGCCTACGCCCTTCACAGAGATCCGTTGCCAGGACGAGAATGTCTTGTGGCCGGGGCTCGCCCCCGCCGCCAGGAAGCTGCTCTTAGCACCGCGTTGCAGGGACACGTCTCGCTTCTTGACTTCGTGCTTAGCGCTCTCCGAATTCGCTGCTAGCTCCGCGGTCCTTCTCAGCTGCAAGTAGCTGCGCTCGCAGTACATAGAGCTTCGCAAGGACCGAAGACCCGGAGGGACATATCGCACACGACAATGTGCCAGGACAGAGACGTGTTCTACATTGTCCCTTCTCGTCATCCAGTTTGTGCCTCTGCTGCTTCTGCTGTTAGGAATCGGTCCTTGAAAGACGAGCGAGAGCGTCTTTCTGGGTGCATTGCACTGAGTGAGTGCTCGCTAGGGAATTTGCACTCGGAGCCAAGGCAACAGGGCGTGCTTGTCCGCAGAACTGAGAGCACGCTGTTGGGCAGAGCTGAAACTGACCGCTGCAGTTCAGCTCTCTCCGGACGGCAGACGCCGAAGAACGAAGCCGCTTGCGAGCGGCGCAGTGCAGCGAAGAGCACACGAGCAGCCAAAGAGCTCCTTCACAATCGCTTTCACTTCTCAGTGCTCTTGCTGCTTGGAAAAGCAGCACACAGCCGTTGCACGCCAGGGCAAAAGCTGGGGCAGTGCCCGTCCTCACTCCTTCGCTGTGCTGTACTCCATGCAGCTAGAGCGAAGCGAGAAGGACGCGAGGACGAAGAAGGTGTTCTTAAAGTAGCCCCTTGTCAGCAGCCCTGAAAGGGCGCATAACACACGGCGTCTCGCTGCCCTCCGTTCTACATACTCGCGTCTCCCTTTGCCGACTTGCAAAAGTTGCTACCAGAGCAGAGGCGGCCAGATTGAAGAGGCTGTGCTTAGGTTCACCTTCTCCTTACTGCACGTAAGCTACGTCCAGCTCCTCGCTGCACTCTGGATTTCCCTTCTCCGCGGCACTTAGCGTGGTGCTGTGTGTGTGCAACTCGGCGCCTAGAAGCGACCGCCAATGCTTTCACAGCGGGCTGCAAGGGAACCAAGGAGCAGCACAAGCAGCAGTGCTTCAGCTTACTCCTTCCGACTGCTAAGGGCCCTTGGGAAGGCATGCGAGAGTCAACCACCTTCCTCTCCTAGTAGCCTCTAACGTGGTGCACACAAGCACGGCACTTAGCCGCTTAGTTCACCGCCCTCGCCCACACCTACTCCTGGCTCCGCTTTCACTTGCCGGCGGCCAGAAGCCGCCGCAGGGGCGCCACATACCCAACAGTGTGCGGGCAGCCAAGCGCTCGAGAACGCTGCTTCTGCCCAAGCCAGCCTAGGGCGTGCACCTTTGTTCTCAGAGCTCCGTGTAACAGTCTGCCTCTCTCGCAGTTCGAATGGAAAACGAAAGCTTTTCGCCTACGCCCTTCACAGAGATCCGTTGCCAGGACGAGAATGTCTTGTGGCCGGAGCTCGCCCCCGCCGCCAGGAAGCTGCTCTTAGCACCGCGTTGCAGGGACACGTCTCGCTTCTTGACTTCGTGCTTAGCGCTCTCCGAATTCGCCGCTAGCTCCACGGTCCTTCTCAGCTGCAAGTAGCAGCGCTCGCAGTACATAGAGCTTCGCAAGGACCGAAGACCCGGAGGGACATATCGCACACGACAATGTGCCAGGACAAGGACGTTCTACAGTGAGTGGAGACAGAGACAGACCGAGAATTCTACACTGCGTCTTCTCGTCGGCCCTCTTGTGCTCTGCTGCCTCTGCTGTGACGAATCGGTCCTTGAAAGACCAGCGAGAGCGCCTCTCCAGGCACTGAGTGTGAGCTCCCTAGGGACTTTTTCCACCTCCAAAAATACATGGGTAAGTCCTAAAAGTTTTGGTTTGATCAAGAATAGTTACGTCCAAGTATTGCTGTTCTATACACCCTTGGTTTCAGTCTGAACTTAACTGCTTGTTTCTGTCTTTTTGCCTAGTGGCAATCTAATTCTAAGGTAACTAGATGTGTTGGATATCCATAAGTTACATCTCAGGTTAGGTGGGATAATTGGCTGGGAAGAAAATGGAATTGAGAATTTGGAAAGAATCCAAAGTGAGCTGATGTCACAATCCGAGATTCCCTTGGGTTCCAAATCCTTTCATTTGTGTTTTTGTGGGCTTTTTTGAAGGCGGTGTACAGTTGAAGCCATGATTTAGCTGCGGTGAGACCTGCTCTGCTGTAGAAGCATTATTTTCTCAGTGAGCATGGACAACAGTTAGAGTGTCGTCTTTTAAGATTCCCTGCACTCCACTTATGGTGGCAAAAGCAGTGCCTTGACTGTAATCATAAAAGTGATTACAGCTTCATTGCTTTGACATCATGTAGGATGCTTCCTCCATCTGCTGTGGTCAGCATTAAGTAACAGATTTCTCAGTTTCTAGGAAGAGTCTAGCAAACAATCACCTTGCTCCTTCTCTTGCATTTATTCATCACTGCTATGCTGCTATACAGACAGATAGTCTGTTTATGATTCAACAATTCAATGGGACATCAAGTAAATAGCAAAGCAAAACTAACTACCGAAAGCACTATAAGGGCCAGAGATTAGCTTGGATCAAAACAGGTATTCTCCTAGCATTGTTTACAAACGACTCAGCATGTGAAACAGAAGGCACAATGTAGTTTGTGCCTTGTTTTGGGCATGCCTAGAAGAAGGAAATTCTGATTTCACATATGGGAAAAGAAATGTTGACATTTGAATGAGATTGTTCATACCCCAGAAAAGGTTGCTTTGAAAGGTTGTGGAAGTCCTGTGTGGAAACACGGCTTTACAAGTCCTTTCCACCAGGAGACAACAGCTGCAGAACATCTGGGTGTGCCAGTGTTGAGAGCACCAGCAAAGATCAAAGTGGAGAAGTTGGTGAACAATGGCAGTGGCCTGGGGGAGAGCAAGTGGGGTGCTGGCTGTGGGACCAGGGGAGTCCTGACTGATTTAGGAGGCGTGTGATGGTCTGTGCCAGCAAGCGGAGTAGTGCTGTGGCCTTGGCACACTGCGAATACTGGAATTCAGTGGGGTCACTGGGCAGGCTGAGTGTGTGAGCTGCTGGAGGGACCCAGGTTGCCCACATGTAAACATCCAGTCTCACTCTTGCCGGCCACAGAAAGGAGCAGGATGTGGCTGCTGGCGATGCCTGTCATGTATATGTAGTGTATATGCGTGCTATCCCAGCCTGCTGGGAACACTTCTTCTTTGGGACTGCTTGGGCTGAGGGAGAGAAAGCAGTGGTAGTTTCTGAGGTTTCGAGTTTGCTCGAGTTTCTCAGGCTGTTTCTGGAGCCACCCAGAGTTCTCTTCCTTGAAGCATTTCAAGTCCTGCTAATTTTCAAAATTCAAACAGACACAGCCCTAAGCTAGTTGATCTGACTTCAGAGCTATTCTTACGCTGAGCTGTTGGATGATCTGATCTCCTGAGATGTCTTCCATTTCAGTTTATGACCTGGTTCTTGTGAAAAATAGGATCTTTTAGCCTGGAGAAGAGAGGTTTCTGGAGAGACAGTATTGTGGCCTTTGAATATGTAAAGAGGGTATAAGACCAATGGAGAAAGACTTTTTAGGAAGGTTTGCAGAGAAAGGACAAGGGGACATGCTTTCAAACTGAGACTAGGTTTAGTTTGGCTAAAAGGAAAAGCTTTTCTACAATGAAGCTGGTGAGACACTCAAACGGCTGTTCCAGAGAAGTTGTGGATGCCCCATCATTGAGAGTGCTCCTTATCAGTTTGGCTAGTCTTGAGCAATTTGATCTACTGTAAGATCTACCTGGCAAGGAAGTAGGACTAGGTGATCTTTAATCACAGACTGTTGTATGATTCCGTGAAAGACAGAATGCAATAAAGTTCATAATTCAGATTTTGGCACAGACATATTTATAATTTCTCACTTTATGCATCATTGCAATGACAACTTGTTAGCTTCTGAAATGATTAGCTGAGATTGATTTCCTTCCTTAGTTTCATTTTCCCTGTTATTCCTTCACTCTTGGACCTTTTTTTCACTAGATTTCCTCTTTCAGTAAACTGCCCTTAAGTATCACTTTGCTCCCCACCTGGCTTTTTTTTTTTTTTTTTTTTTTCAATGACACCTTTTCACTGGTTCGTTTTGGGCCTTTGCTGCTTGAAGTCCAGCAGCCTCCTTGTCAGAGCATTACGGAGCTTTCTTTACAGCTTCATCACTATGCAAAAAGCCATAAATTACTGTGTTCCATCTCACATACCATCAAGTATCACACTAATATTCCCTCTGCTGAATAGCTGGTTGGCTTACATAGACCAGCCAAATACCAGGAAATCCAGATGGCAGCAAGAATCTTGTAGACTACTCCCGCTGTTCATTTAAATTCTGGAGAAGTCACGTGAGGTATCACATTCTCTTGAAAGAAGTGTCTATCATCTCGGACATTCTAGAATGGGCTATTAATATTGTCATGAGTTTCTGGCTAGACTTTTTAGTATGCCAATTCAAATTCAAATGATCTGAAATGATAGAACTTCAAGAATTGTTTTTCCCAGAATCGAAGTATGATGGAGTTATATAGGGAGAATCTTAATCTTAGTTATTCTATTCCATCTCACATCATGGCTGGGGGCAGGGAGAAGGGAGTATCTTTGGGGGACAATGGGTTCCGGTGTAGTCAGTAAGCTGGGCAGAGGAGCCATCAGGTATTGTCTGTTGTTGGGGGGGGGGATTCATGTGAACTCTTCCTTTCTTGTACCCTGCCACCAGTATTGTTGCTAAAATTGTTTGTTTTCTCATCCAAGTGACAAAATCAGCACACTTAATGAGGGATGAAGAGGGAGCAGCGACCTCAGAACAGGAGGAAGAAGAAGCAGAGCCTGCTGTCCTCCAGAAGAAAAAAACGCTACCAGCCAACTTTGCATCATCTGTGAACTTCCTGGGCGTGTACTCTATCCCCTTGTCCAGATCACTGAGCAAGATATTAAACAGGACTGGGCCCAAGACTGAGCCTTGGGGACCAGCTGGATGAACTCTATTTCCCACCACTCTGTGGGCCTGGCCATCACCCAGTTTGTCACCCAGCAAACAGCCCACCCATGCAAACCATAAGCAGACAGTTTCTTCAGGAGAATGATGTGAGACTCATTGCAAAAAAGATCAGGGAGAGGCCCAGGAAGAGTCTCAGGTAAATCCAGGAGACTATAGTGGAGGACTATTCAGTTTTCCAATCAATTTGCTTAAAAAAACTCTACAAAACCGTAATAAAAAAACAAACAAAAAAAGCAGACCAAACAAACACACAAAACCCCCCAACCAATAATCCCCAAAGAGACAAAAAAAGCCCCCAAAAAAGCCCACCAAAAAACCCACCCAAAACTGAAAAAAAAAGCCCCAAACCCAACACAAAAAATCAGGGTGAAGGTTTTTAGTAACTTTAAAAATAACAAAACAAAACGAAACAAAAAAAACCCAGAAAGTCACATTTCTAAAGGTGCTGTCCCAGCCTCTTCTCTCAGCAGGGAGGACATCCTGAAGTGGAGCCAGTTGGAAGAAAGCGGGACGGGGCAGCACCTGGGCCATTGTCACAGGACGGCCCTGTGGCTGCCCCACTGCCAAAACCTGGACACATAATTCAAACACAGGTATGCACATGTGCTTAGACACAGCAAAAATATATTTGTCTGAAAAGAATACAGGTCCATTTCTATCACTGGAAAGAGCATAATGCCTCGTCTCAGCTTTCTTTTCAGTCATTACAAATGTTTCGAAAATAAAGGAGTGCAGAAAATGGAAATATCCAAGATCAACATGAGGACCAGTAACAAAGATTCCATTTTTGAAACTGCATTGGGAATCCTCTGCAGAAATTGACTCAGAGCTCTAAGATTTACAAAAAAGACCAAGAGGATTGGAGTCAATACAACACAGTGTCTGGAGACTTCAGCTGGTTGCCTTGATTTCTCAAATATGATGGAGGAAGCACCTTAGCAACTACAGCTGCCAGTTCTCTCAGGGCCCTGACATGCCTCTGGGTGGGTGCCATGGTCTTGCATGCTCAGGTTCCTCAAGTGGTCTGAAAGCTGACCTGCTACTATGGGTTAGAATCAAGTCCACCAGTCCAATAACCTGAGAGATGTGGAAATAGTGACTGGCAGTAAAAATTGAGACCAACACTTGTTGAGTACCTCAGCCTTCTCCTTGTCTGTTGTCACTAGTCCTGTCTGGCTTATGGGGGTGGGGGGGGGGGGGGGAATAGGGGAGGTGTGTTAGGTTTCTTTTCATCTTCCTTTTCCCACTGAAATACCCGTAGGTGCCTTTATTATTCTTAGTTTTGGCACGCTTTTCCAAATTCAGCTTCAACTGAGCCTTAGCTATACTGATCCCATCCTCACACACTCATGTGTTACCACTGTATTTTTCCCATGATTTGTCTCGCTGTGTATCGTCTGCATATTACCTACTTGCATCACATCTATTAATTTTCAAGAACCTTCTGGCTTTAACTTGCTTTCAAAAAAAAACCTTTTTGAACCTTTTCACCTCAGAAATTCACCTGGGAAACCCCAAATCCCCAGAATTCGACCCAAAATTCACCTGGCACCCCAAATTCACCCTCCAAATTCGCTCCAAAATGATTGGCAACTTTACACACTCCATTTTCCCACAAAAGGATCTAGAGCCCTGTGCGCTTCGTATACAAACTAAATGCAAAAAACCTTTCTATTCATTCTCAGCAAAAAGACGTCCTATTCCTCCTTCTTTTGGACAAAACTGCCTTCACTTTCAAACTTATTCTCTTGCTCGCTTACCTGCATAATGCTTAGTCCCTGTTCTGCATGCTCATTTTCTTCACTTTTACAAGGAATCCTCTCCTCATCTTCTTCTTCCTCTGCTTCAACATGCAAAAACAAACCAAAAATTGTCTCTTCTACAGAAAATGAGGGGAGAAAAGAACACAAATGATAACCAATACCCTGCCAAGTAGAAATTTCTTCTATATTTCAGTGATTGATAGGCAGAAAAAATTAATTTCATCTGGGGAAAGAAAGACATTCTAGGAATATTCAGACTGCTATCTTGCCCCAGGTAAAACATTTACCATGGCCTTAGCGTTAATGAGCTTGTGAACATCAGCTGCCAAGAGGAAGGACATTTCCTCCAGTTTCACACAATACTTGGTCAGTACATCTGCTATCTGTGCAATCAAACAATACAGAAAAGCAACAACAATGAAAAGTAGAACTCAAATATCAATTTCCCAAGTTAAAATCTACATGAACAAGACAATTTTTCCATTCAAGTGAATTCGATTTAATTAATTCATTAACTACATAAGTAGCATTCTCACGTTCAAGAACGGAATTCAAAGAATCAACGTTGCTTCTTCTGAGACATTGAAGCCTGAGTAGATCCCAACTTCAAATCTAGTAGGACGCCATGAAAGCAATACCTGCTACATTTAGTACATGTAAACTACAAAGACATCTAGAACAGCTCTAAAAGATGAGCAAACCCATGAACTTTGAAGGAGACGCTAGCAAGAAATGTGGAAATAGGCTTTATCTGCCCAGTGCTTTTCCCAAAAGCACGGGCACTCCTTGGCGTCAGTGAGAGTCTCTGTCTCATTATTCAGCAGCTGGATTAGGGTAAAAAAGGATGCATGCAATCACTTCATTCCTGTTCATGACATAAACTTACTGCATCATCGTGGAAGCCATTTACTTGGAAATATAGCCTAAAAAATAGGTGTCAGACTGGGTACATATCTAGATTGCTATGAGCAAAACCAATTTCTTTTTAACAGGAAAGCCATACAATATGCCTGCCATGGCAAATATTAGTCTACTAGCCCTGCACTTCAACGGGCAGTGAGCAGTTCATGACACCAAATTTACGTTTGGCAAGGAGACAGTCTATTTATTACAAGCCCCTAGTTCTAGAACCAAGAATTCAGGAGTTGCTCATTCCCAATGAAAATCTGTCCATTTCATACCTTTGGGGTTTTATGCTTCTGTTCTTTACCTGTCTTGAGTGTGGCTTTCTTGTGAAGTCACTGATGGGTGTTTTTCCAACACATTTCTGCTGATTACACGGTAATTGCATGGCATCAGCAGACATCTCTGAATGTCTCTTGAAAGTATGCTTTTTACTCTTCCTAGAGGACCTTGTCTTCTTCTTTCCTTCACCCAAAAGGTGGGCTAAGTGAGCCTTCAAAGAACCATCATCTCAACAATTAGAATTCTTTCAAACCTACTGAATGGAGAACAGCGACAAAAAATATTTAAAAAGACTAGTACGCGAAAGACAGCAGAAGAGAAAGGTAAAGTAATGAATCCTACATGCCACATGCATAACTCTCTTCATTCAAGGCTATTTTCAAAATGAGAAGAAAAAAAAAAAAAAAGATCATCTTTTCCTCAGAGAGGAAAAGAAAGTGGAGTAACTGGATTGTGTTGCCTTGCCTACAGTTACCAGAAAAGTCAACAGCAGAGTTGAAAACTCCTGAAGCTGGCTAACTACGCCTCTAAATGTTTTACTACTGTGTTATGATTCTGTCTTCAGTTAATAGAACCCGATATACAACAAAGAGATGGGAGCACATGGAGATGCATTGGAGAGCCTACGCTGGAGGTAACACATTCATTTTTTACTCAAACAAATCCAAATTAGAAATGTTGAAAATGACCTGGGGCCATTTCAACAGCCAGCAAACTAACACAACCAACCTTTGGCTTTTATTCAATCCTTTGCTTATTTTACCTGGACCTTGAAGATCTGTCTGCAGCCTTCCTCTCTGCAAATATATCACACTCGTCCTATTGAGAACCCATGGCTCATCACAGCTGCTTCGCCACGCCTGCTTCCAGAAGAACTGGCAACTACAAGCTGGGAGCCAAGAGATACAACACTTCACTTGGAAAAGGGCCTTCCATGAATCCTAGAATCCCAGAATGGTTTGGACTGGAAGCGACCTTAGAGACAGAGTCTCTTCTTCCCACATCCTGACATGGGCAGGGACACTTTTCCACTAGTCCAGGTTGCTCCATGTCTGCTCCAGCCTGGCCCTGGACACTTCCTGCCATGGGGCTCCTACACAGCCTCTTTGAGCAACATGTGCCAGGCCTCAGCACCCACACAAGGAAGAATTCCTTTCCAATATCCCATCTACCCCAGCCCTCTGGCAGTTTGAAGCTATTCCCCCTTGTCCTGCGAGTCCAGAACCTTTTCCAAAGTCCCTCCCCAGCTATCTTGGAGTCCCAGCAGGCACTGCAAGGGGCTCGAAGGTCTCCCTGGAGCCTTCTGTTCTCCAGATTGGACACCCTCAGCTCTCCCAGACTGTCCTAGAGCAAAGAAGCTCCACCTTTCAAAGCACCTTAGAAGCCTCCTACCGGCCAAACTCGATGGCAACGCTGGCCTTCCGGGCCCTACGGATATCGCTTCCGGTGTCGCTCGGGGTCACTCCCGGCTCTCTCCCCGCCCCCCATGGGGCCCTCAGGCAATGCCGCTCCGACGCAGCTCCTGCCGCTGTCAGACCAGCGGGGGGGCGGGGGGCCAGCCCAGCCTCATCCACAATCCACACTGTCCTCGGCGGCTGCTGCGGGCTCATGGCGGCCCACACACCCGGAAGCAGAGCTCCCAACACAGAGGATCATAGCCCCACATTTGTGTTCGTCTCTGCACAAGGCAGGGCAGACTTGCCATGCCCGGACTTTTCAGTTCAGCACGAAAATGAGAATAAACCTGCGCCATGGGGGAGGAAACCTCTAAAGACTCCCTCATACGTGGTCGCTCAACTTAATGCCTAGGCACTTGCCATTACTAAGGCTACACTAAAGCCCTTTTTACCTTGCGGGAAAGAAATGCCATTGTTCTGGTGTGCAGCTAAAGGCGCAGCACAGGCAGGCCAGGGCAAAAGCTGGGGCAGTGCCCGTCTTCACTCCTTCACTGTGCTGTACTCCATGCAGCTAGAGCGAAGCAAGAAGGACGCGAGGAAGAAGAAGGCGTTCTTAAAGTAGCCCCTTGTCAGCAGCCCTGAAAGGGCGCATAACACACGGCGTCTCGCTGCCCTCCGTTCTACATACTCGCGTCTCCCTTTGCCGACTTGCAAAAGTTGCTACCAGAGCAGAGGCGGCCAGATTGAAGAGGCAGTGCCTTGGTTCACATTCTCCTTACTGCACGTAAGCCACGTCCAGCTCCTCGCTGCACTCTGGATTTCCCTTCTCCGCGGCACTTAGCGTGGTGCTGTGTGTGTGCAACTCGGCGCCTAGAAGTGACCGCCGATGCTTTCACAGCGGGCTGCAAGGGAACCAAGGAGCAGCACAAGCAGCAGTGCTTCAGCTTGCTCCTTCCGACTGCTAAGGGCATTTGGGAAGGCAAGCGAGAGTCAACCACCTTCCTCTCCTAGTAGCCTCTAACGTGGTGCACACAAGCACGGCGCTTTTGCCGCTTCGTTCACCGCCCTCGCCCACGCCTTGCTCCGCTTTCACTTGTCGGCGGCCAGAAGCCGCTGCAGGGGCGCCACATACCCAGCAGTGTGCGGGCAGCCAAGAGCTCGAGAACGCTTCTTCTGCCCAAGCCAGCCTAGGGCGTGCACCTTTGTTCTCAGAGCTCCGTGTAACAGTCTGCCTCTCTCGCAGTTCGAATGGAAAACGAAAGCTTTTCGCCTACGCCCTTCACAGAGATCCGTTGCCAGGACGAGAATGTCTTGTGGCCGGGGCTCGCCCCCGCCGCCAGGAAGCTGCTCTTAGCACCGCGTTGCAGGGACACGTCTCGCTTCTTGACTTCGTGCTTAGCGCTCTCCGAATTCGCTGCTAGCTCCGCGGTCCTTCTCAGCTGCAAGTAGCTGCGCTCGCAGTACATAGAGCTTCGCAAGGACCGAAGACCCGGAGGGACATATCGCACACGACAATGTGCCAGGACAGAGACGTGTTCTACATTGTCCCTTCTCGTCATCCAGTTTGTGCCTCTGCTGCTTCTGCTGTTAGGAATCGCTCCTTGAAAGACGAGCGAGAGCGTCTTTCTGGGTGCATTGCACTGAGTGAGTGCTCGCTAGGGAATTTGCACTCGCAGCCAAGGCAACAGGGCGTGCTTGTCCGCAGAACTGAGAGCACGCTGTTGGGCAGAGCTGAAACTGACCGCTGCAGTTCAGCTCTCTCCGGACGGCAGACGCCGAAGAACGAAGCCGCTTGCGAGCGGCGCAGTGCAGCGAAGAGCACACGAGCAGCCAAAGAGCTCCTTCACAATCGCTTTCACTTCTCAGTGCTCTTGCTGCTTGGAAAAGCAGCACACAGCCGTTGCACGCCAGGGCAGAAGCTGGGGCAGTGCCCGTCTTCACTCCTTCGCTGTGCTGTACTCCATGCAGCTAGAGCGAAGCGAGAAGGACGCGAGGACGAAGAAGGCGTTCTTAAAGTAGCCCCTTGTCAGCAGCCTTGAAAGGGCGCATAACACACGGCGTCTAGCTGCCCTCCGTTCTACATACTCGCGGCTCCCTTTACCGACTTGCAAAAGTTGCAACCAGAGCAGAGGCGGCCAGATTGAAGAGGCAGTGTCTAAGTTCACCTTTTCCTTACTGAACGTAAGCCACGTCCAGCTCCTCGCTGCACTCTGGATTTCCCTTCTCCGCGGCACTTAGCGTGGTGCTGTGTGTGTGCAACTCGGCGCCTAGAAGTGACCGCCAATACTTTCACAGAGGGCTGCAAGGGAACCAAAGAGCAGCACAAGCAGCAGTGCTTCAGCTTGCTCCTTCCGACTGCTAAGGGCACTTGGGAAGGCAAGCGAGAGTCAATTACCTTCCTCTCCTAATAGCCTCTAACGTGGTGCACACAAGCACGGCACATAGCCGCTTCGTTCACCGCCCTCGCCCACGCCTACGCCTGGCTCCGCTTTCACTTGCCGGCGGCCAGAAGCCGCTGCAGGGGCGCCACATACCCAGCAGTGTGCGGGCAGCCAAGAGCTCGAGAACGCTTCTTCTGCCCAAGCCAGCCTAGGGCGTGCACCTTTGTTCTCAGAGCTCCGTGTAACAGTCTGCCTCTCTCGCAGTTCGAATGGAAAACGAAAGCTTTTCGCCTACGCCCTTCACAGAGATCCGTTGCCAGGACGAGAATGTCTTGTGGCCGGGGCTCGCCCCCGCCGCCAGGAAGCTGCTCTTAGCACCGCGTTGCAGGGACACGTCTCGCTTCTTGACTTCGTGCTTAGCGCTCTCCGAATTCGCTGCTAGCTCCGCGGTCCTTCTCAGCTGCAAGTAGCTGCGCTCGCAGTACATAGAGCTTCGCAAGGACCGAAGACCCGGAGGGACGTATCGCACACGACAATGTGCCAGGACAGAGACGTGTTCTACATTGTCCCTTCTCGTCATCCAGTTTGTGCCTCTGCTGCTTCTGCTGTTAGGAATCGGTCCTTGAAAGACGAGCGAGAGCGTCTTTCTGGGTGCATTGCACTGAGTGAGTGCTCGCTAGGGACTTTGCACTCGGAGCCAAGGCAACAGGGCGTGCTTGTCCGCAGAACTGAGAGCACGCTGTTGGGCAGAGCTGAAACTGACCGCTGCAGTTCAGCTCTCTCCGGACGGCAGACGCCGAAGAACGAAGCCGCTTGCGAGCGGCGCAGTGCAGCGAAGAGCACACGAGCAGCCAAAGAGCTCCTTCACAATCGCTTTCACTTCTCAGTGCTCTTGCTGCTTGGAAAAGCAGCACACAGCCGTTGCACGCCAGGGCAAAAGCTGGGGCAGTGCCCGTCTTCACTCCTTCGCTGTGCTGTACTCCATGCAGCTAGAGCGAAGCGAGAAGGACGCGAGGACGAAGAAGGCGTTCTTAACGTAGCCCCTTGTCAGCAGCCTTGAAAGGGCGCATAACACACGGCGTCTAGCTGCCCTCCGTTCTACATACTCGCGTCTCCCTTTACCGACTTGCAAAAGTTGCAACCAGAGCAGAGGCGGCCAGATTGAAGAGGCTGTGCTTAGGTTCACCTTTTCCTTACTGAACGTAAGCCACGTCCAGCTCCTCGCTGCACTCTGGATTTCCCTTCTCCGCGGCACTTAGCGTGGTGCTGTGTGTGTGCAACTCGGCGCCTAGAAGTGACCGCCAATGCTTTCAGAGCGGGCTGCAAGGGAACCAAGGAGCAGCACAAGCAGCAGTGCTTCAGCTTGCTCCTTCCGACTGCTAAGGGCACTTGGGAAGGCAAGCGAGAGTCAACCACCTTCCTCTCCTAGTAGCCTCTAACGTGGTGCACACAAGCACGGCGCTTTTGCCGCTTCGTTCACCGCCCTCGCCCACGCCTTGCTCCGCTTTCACTTGTCGGCGGCCAGAAGCCGCTGCAGGGGCGCCACATACCCAGCAGTGTGCGGGCAGCCAAGAGCTCGAGAACGCTTCTTCTGCCCAAGCCAGCCTAGGGCGTGCACTTTTTTTCTCAGAGCTCCGTGTAACAGTCTGCCTCTCTCGCAGTTCGAATGGAAAACGAAAGCTTTTCGCCTACGCCCTTCACAGAGATCCGTTGCCAGGACGAGAATGTCTTGTGGCCGGGGCTCGCCCCCGCCGCCAGGAAGCTGCTCTTAGCACCGCGTTGCAGGGACACGTCTCGCTTCTTGACTTCGTGCTTAGCGCTCTCCGAATTCGCTGCTAGCTCCGCGGTCCTTCTCAGCTGCAAGTAGCTGCGCTCGCAGTACATAGAGCTTCGCAAGGACCGAAGACCCGGAGGGACATATCGCACACGACAATGTGCCAGGACAGAGACGTGTTCTACATTGTCCCTTCTCGTCATCCAGTTTGTGCCTCTGCTGCTTCTGCTGTTAGGAATCGGTCCTTGAAAGACGAGCGAGAGCGTCTTTCTGGGTGCATTGCACTGAGTGAGTGCTCGCTAGGGAATTTGCACTCGGAGCCAAGGCAACAGGGCGTGCTTGTCCGCAGAACTGAGAGCACGCTGTTGGGCAGAGCTGAAACTGACCGCTGCAGTTCAGCTCTCTCCGGACGGCAGACGCCGAAGAACGAAGCCGCTTGCGAGCGGCGCAGTGCAGCGAAGAGCACACGAGCAGCCAAAGAGCTCCTTCACAATCGCTTTCACTTCTCAGTGCTCTTGCTGCTTGGAAAAGCAGCACACAGCCGTTGCACGCCAGGGCAAAAGCTGGGGCAGTGCCCGTCCTCACTCCTTCGCTGTGCTGTACTCCATGCAGCTAGAGCGAAGCGAGAAGGACGCGAGGACGAAGAAGGTGTTCTTAAAGTAGCCCCTTGTCAGCAGCCCTGAAAGGGCGCATAACACACGGCGTCTCGCTGCCCTCCGTTCTACATACTCGCGTCTCCCTTTGCCGACTTGCAAAAGTTGCTACCAGAGCAGAGGCGGCCAGATTGAAGAGGCTGTGCTTAGGTTCACCTTCTCCTTACTGCACGTAAGCTACGTCCAGCTCCTCGCTGCACTCTGGATTTCCCTTCTCCGCGGCACTTAGCGTGGTGCTGTGTGTGTGCAACTCGGCGCCTAGAAGCGACCGCCAATGCTTTCACAGCGGGCTGCAAGGGAACCAAGGAGCAGCACAAGCAGCAGTGCTTCAGCTTACTCCTTCCGACTGCTAAGGGCCCTTGGGAAGGCATGCGAGAGTCAACCACCTTCCTCTCCTAGTAGCCTCTAACGTGGTGCACACAAGCACGGCACTTAGCCGCTTAGTTCACCGCCCTCGCCCACACCTACTCCTGGCTCCGCTTTCACTTGCCGGCGGCCAGAAGCCGCCGCAGGGGCGCCACATACCCAACAGTGTGCGGGCAGCCAAGCGCTCGAGAACGCTGCTTCTGCCCAAGCCAGCCTAGGGCGTGCACCTTTGTTCTCAGAGCTCCGTGTAACAGTCTGCCTCTCTCGCAGTTCGAATGGAAAACGAAAGCTTTTCGCCTACGCCCTTCACAGAGATCCGTTGCCAGGACGAGAATGTCTTGTGGCCGGAGCTCGCCCCCGCCGCCAGGAAGCTGCTCTTAGCACCGCGTTGCAGGGACACGTCTCGCTTCTTGACTTCGTGCTTAGCGCTCTCCGAATTCGCCGCTAGCTCCACGGTCCTTCTCAGCTGCAAGTAGCAGCGCTCGCAGTACATAGAGCTTCGCAAGGACCGAAGACCCGGAGGGACATATCGCACACGACAATGTGCCAGGACAAGGACGTTCTACAGTGAGTGGAGACAGAGACAGACCGAGAATTCTACACTGCGTCTTCTCGTCGGCCCTCTTGTGCTCTGCTGCCTCTGCTGTGACGAATCGGTCCTTGAAAGACCAGCGAGAGCGCCTCTCCAGGCACTGAGTGTGAGCTCCCTAGGGACTTTTTCCACCTCCAAAAATACATGGGTAAGTCCTAAAAGTTTTGGTTTGATCAAGAATAGTTACGTCCAAGTATTGCTGTTCTATACACCCTTGGTTTCAGTCTGAACTTAACTGCTTGTTTCTGTCTTTTTGCCTAGTGGCAATCTAATTCTAAGGTAACTAGATGTGTTGGATATCCATAAGTTACATCTCAGGTTAGGTGGGATAATTGGCTGGGAAGAAAATGGAATTGAGAATTTGGAAAGAATCCAAAGTGAGCTGATGTCACAATCCGAGATTCCCTTGGGTTCCAAATCCTTTCATTTGTGTTTTTGTGGGCTTTTTTGAAGGCGGTGTACAGTTGAAGCCATGATTTAGCTGCGGTGAGACCTGCTCTGCTGTAGAAGCATTATTTTCTCAGTGAGCATGGACAACAGTTAGAGTGTCGTCTTTTAAGATTCCCTGCACTCCACTTATGGTGGCAAAAGCAGTGCCTTGACTGTAATCATAAAAGTGATTACAGCTTCATTGCTTTGACATCATGTAGGATGCTTCCTCCATCTGCTGTGGTCAGCATTAAGTAACAGATTTCTCAGTTTCTAGGAAGAGTCTAGCAAACAATCACCTTGCTCCTTCTCTTGCATTTATTCATCACTGCTATGCTGCTATACAGACAGATAGTCTGTTTATGATTCAACAATTCAATGGGACATCAAGTAAATAGCAAAGCAAAACTAACTACCGAAAGCACTATAAGGGCCAGAGATTAGCTTGGATCAAAACAGGTATTCTCCTAGCATTGTTTACAAACGACTCAGCATGTGAAACAGAAGGCACAATGTAGTTTGTGCCTTGTTTTGGGCATGCCTAGAAGAAGGAAATTCTGATTTCACATATGGGAAAAGAAATGTTGACATTTGAATGAGATTGTTCATACCCCAGAAAAGGTTGCTTTGAAAGGTTGTGGAAGTCCTGTGTGGAAACACGGCTTTACAAGTCCTTTCCACCAGGAGACAACAGCTGCAGAACATCTGGGTGTGCCAGTGTTGAGAGCACCAGCAAAGATCAAAGTGGAGAAGTTGGTGAACAATGGCAGTGGCCTGGGGGAGAGCAAGTGGGGTGCTGGCTGTGGGACCAGGGGAGTCCTGACTGATTTAGGAGGCGTGTGATGGTCTGTGCCAGCAAGCGGAGTAGTGCTGTGGCCTTGGCACACTGCGAATACTGGAATTCAGTGGGGTCACTGGGCAGGCTGAGTGTGTGAGCTGCTGGAGGGACCCAGGTTGCCCACATGTAAACATCCAGTCTCACTCTTGCCGGCCACAGAAAGGAGCAGGATGTGGCTGCTGGCGATGCCTGTCATGTATATGTAGTGTATATGCGTGCTATCCCAGCCTGCTGGGAACACTTCTTCTTTGGGACTGCTTGGGCTGAGGGAGAGAAAGCAGTGGTAGTTTCTGAGGTTTCGAGTTTGCTCGAGTTTCTCAGGCTGTTTCTGGAGCCACCCAGAGTTCTCTTCCTTGAAGCATTTCAAGTCCTGCTAATTTTCAAAATTCAAACAGACACAGCCCTAAGCTAGTTGATCTGACTTCAGAGCTATTCTTACGCTGAGCTGTTGGATGATCTGATCTCCTGAGATGTCTTCCATTTCAGTTTATGACCTGGTTCTTGTGAAAAATAGGATCTTTTAGCCTGGAGAAGAGAGGTTTCTGGAGAGACAGTATTGTGGCCTTTGAATATGTAAAGAGGGTATAAGACCAATGGAGAAAGACTTTTTAGGAAGGTTTGCAGAGAAAGGACAAGGGGACATGCTTTCAAACTGAGACTAGGTTTAGTTTGGCTAAAAGGAAAAGCTTTTCTACAATGAAGCTGGTGAGACACTCAAACGGCTGTTCCAGAGAAGTTGTGGATGCCCCATCATTGAGAGTGCTCCTTATCAGTTTGGCTAGTCTTGAGCAATTTGATCTACTGTAAGATCTACCTGGCAAGGAAGTAGGACTAGGTGATCTTTAATCACAGACTGTTGTATGATTCCGTGAAAGACAGAATGCAATAAAGTTCATAATTCAGATTTTGGCACAGACATATTTATAATTTCTCACTTTATGCATCATTGCAATGACAACTTGTTAGCTTCTGAAATGATTAGCTGAGATTGATTTCCTTCCTTAGTTTCATTTTCCCTGTTATTCCTTCACTCTTGGACCTTTTTTTCACTAGATTTCCTCTTTCAGTAAACTGCCCTTAAGTATCACTTTGCTCCCCACCTGGCTTTTTTTTTTTTTTTTTTTTTTCAATGACACCTTTTCACTGGTTCGTTTTGGGCCTTTGCTGCTTGAAGTCCAGCAGCCTCCTTGTCAGAGCATTACGGAGCTTTCTTTACAGCTTCATCACTATGCAAAAAGCCATAAATTACTGTGTTCCATCTCACATACCATCAAGTATCACACTAATATTCCCTCTGCTGAATAGCTGGTTGGCTTACATAGACCAGCCAAATACCAGGAAATCCAGATGGCAGCAAGAATCTTGTAGACTACTCCCGCTGTTCATTTAAATTCTGGAGAAGTCACGTGAGGTATCACATTCTCTTGAAAGAAGTGTCTATCATCTCGGACATTCTAGAATGGGCTATTAATATTGTCATGAGTTTCTGGCTAGACTTTTTAGTATGCCAATTCAAATTCAAATGATCTGAAATGATAGAACTTCAAGAATTGTTTTTCCCAGAATCGAAGTATGATGGAGTTATATAGGGAGAATCTTAATCTTAGTTATTCTATTCCATCTCACATCATGGCTGGGGGCAGGGAGAAGGGAGTATCTTTGGGGGACAATGGGTTCCGGTGTAGTCAGTAAGCTGGGCAGAGGAGCCATCAGGTATTGTCTGTTGTTGGGGGGGGGGATTCATGTGAACTCTTCCTTTCTTGTACCCTGCCACCAGTATTGTTGCTAAAATTGTTTGTTTTCTCATCCAAGTGACAAAATCAGCACACTTAATGAGGGATGAAGAGGGAGCAGCGACCTCAGAACAGGAGGAAGAAGAAGCAGAGCCTGCTGTCCTCCAGAAGAAAAAAACGCTACCAGCCAACTTTGCATCATCTGTGAACTTCCTGGGCGTGTACTCTATCCCCTTGTCCAGATCACTGAGCAAGATATTAAACAGGACTGGGCCCAAGACTGAGCCTTGGGGACCAGCTGGATGAACTCTATTTCCCACCACTCTGTGGGCCTGGCCATCACCCAGTTTGTCACCCAGCAAACAGCCCACCCATGCAAACCATAAGCAGACAGTTTCTTCAGGAGAATGATGTGAGACTCATTGCAAAAAAGATCAGGGAGAGGCCCAGGAAGAGTCTCAGGTAAATCCAGGAGACTATAGTGGAGGACTATTCAGTTTTCCAATCAATTTGCTTAAAAAACTCTACAAAACCGTAATAAAAAAACAAACAAACAAACAAAAAAAGCAGATCAAACAAACACACAAAACCCCCCAACCAATAATCCCCAAAGAGACAAAAAAAGCCCCCAAAAAAGCCCACCAAAAAACCCACCCAAAACTGAAAAAAAACCCCAAACCCAACCCAAAAAATCAGGGTGAAGGTTTTTAGTAACTTTAAAAATAACAAAACAAAACAAAACAAAAAAACCCCAGAAAGTCACAGTTCTAAAGGTGCTGTCCCAGCCTCTTCTCTCAGCAGGGAGGACATCCTGAAGTGGAGCCAGTTGGAAGAAAGCGGGACGGGGCAGCACCTGGGCCATTGTCACAGGACGGCCCTGTGGCTGCCCCACTGCCAAAACCTGGACACATAATTCAAACACAGGTATGCACATGTGCTTAGACACAGCAAAAATATATTTGTCTGAAAAGAATACAGGTCCATTTCTATCACTGGAAAGAGCATAATGCCTCGTCTCAGCTTTCTTTTCAGTCATTACAAATGTTTCGAAAATAAAGGAGTGCAGAAAATGGAAATATCCAAGATCAACATGAGGACCAGTAACAAAGATTCCATTTTTGAAACTGCATTGGGAATCCTCTGCAGAAATTGACTCAGAGCTCTAAGATTTACAAAAAAGACCAAGAGGATTGGAGTCAATACAACACAGTGTCTGGAGACTTCAGCTGGTTGCCTTGATTTCTCAAATATGATGGAGGAAGCACCTTAGCAACTACAGCTGCCAGTTCTCTCAGGGCCCTGACATGCCTCTGGGTGGGTGCCATGGTCTTGCATGCTCAGGTTCCTCAAGTGGTCTGAAAGCTGACCTGCTACTATGGGTTAGAATCAAGTCCACCAGTCCAATAACCTGAGAGATGTGGAAATAGTGACTGGCAGTAAAAATTGAGACCAACACTTGTTGAGTACCTCAGCCTTCTCCTTGTCTGTTGTCACTAGTCCTGTCTGGCTTATGGGGGTGGGGGGGGGGGGGGGAATAGGGGAGGTGTGTTAGGTTTCTTTTCATCTTCCTTTTCCCACTGAAATACCCGTAGGTGCCTTTATTATTCTTAGTTTTGGCACGCTTTTCCAAATTCAGCTTCAACTGAGCCTTAGCTATACTGATCCCATCCTCACACACTCATGTGTTACCACTGTATTTTTCCCATGATTTGTCTCGCTGTGTATCGTCTGCATATTACCTACTTGCATCACATCTATTAATTTTCAAGAACCTTCTGGCTTTAACTTGCTTTCAAAAAAAAACCTTTTTGAACCTTTTCACCTCAGAAATTCACCTGGGAAACCCCAAATCCCCAAAATTCACCCCCAAGTCCCCCCTGGGATGCTCAGCACTCACCTGGCAACTCCCAAAAGTCCACAAATTCACCCCAAAATTCACGGGGGACCCCCAAATCCCAGGGCTTCACCCCAAAATCCCACCTGCAACCCCCAAAATCCCTCAAATCACCCCCAAGACCCAGTCCCCCCAACACCTCCCAAATTCACCCCAAAATGTCTCCAATCCCCCTCAAAACCTGCCCAGATACCCCCAAATCCACTAAATTCACTCCCAGACCCATCTGGGGCTCCCCAAAATCACCAAAATTCCCCGGAAAATCCACCTGCATCCCCCCAAATTCATCCCAAAATTCTCCCACGACTTCCAAATGCTCACCTGGATACCCCAAAATCGACAGAATTCACCCCAAAATACGCCTGGCATCCCCAAAACTCACTTGAGAACCCTAAAATTCACACGTATACCCTAAAATTCACCAAATTCACCCCAAAATTCCCCTGAGATCCCTAGAATTCCACAAATTCCCCCTAAAATTCAACTGGGATCCCCCAAAATTCCGCAAATTCTCCCCCAAAATCAACCTGGGACCCCTCAAAACTCACCTGAATCTCCCCAAATCCTCGCCACCCCCCCCTTCACCTGGGGACCCCCAAATCCCCAGAATTCAACCCAAAATTCACCTGGGATCCCAAAAACCTCCAAAATTCGCTCCAAAATGATTTACACAGTCCATTTTCCCACAAAAGGATCTAGAGCCCTGTGCGCTTCGTATACAAACAAAATGCAAAAAACCATTCTATTCATTCTCAGCAAAAAGACTTCCTATTCCTCCTTCTTTTGGACAAAACTGCCTTCACTTTCAAACTTATTCTCTTGCTCACTTACCTGCATAATGCTTAGTCCCTGTTCTGCATGCTCATTTTCTTCACTTTTACAAGGAATCCTCTCCTCATCTTCTTCTTCCTCTGCTTCTTCCATTTCCTGTGCCAAGATCACCTGTTTCTCTGTTAGATTTCTTTCTCCAGCTGATTTTTTGACAACTGTCCCTATCTTCTGGCACCGCTCGCTCGAGAGAGGCGATTGTCCCGCTCTGCTCTGGGCTGGGACTGCGCTCTCTTCAAGCCCTGGGGGCAATTTTGGATGCCACAGCGTCAGAAAGACCTCAGGCTATTGGAGAAATGTCCAAAGGAGGGACACAGGGATAACGAAGAGGCTGGAGGGAAAGCCATACAAAGAGTGGCTCAAGGCATTTGGTTCAGCTGCAGAGAGGACACTGAGCTCACACCTCACTTGGGACCTCTCAGCTCCTCCCAAGAGCAGCACAGGGACAGCTTTGCTCTCTGCTCTCTGCGACCAGGGACAGGAGCCAAGGGAATGCCAGGAGCTGTGTCAGGGGACGATTAGGCTGGCTATCAGGGAAAGGTTTTTTTCCTCAGAGGCTGGTCGGGCACTGAATAGGTTCTCCAGGCAATGGGCACAGCCCCAAGGCTGCCAGAGATCCAGGAGCGTTTGGCCAATGCTCTCAGGGATGCAGAGGGTGGGACTGTTGGAGTGTCTGTGCAGGGCCAGGAGTTGGACTTTGACGATCCCTAGGGGTCCCTTCCGACTCAGGAAACTCTTACCATTTTCCCCTCTTTCCTCTCCTTGCACAATGCTCTCAGCTTACTGTTCCACCGCATGCTCCACTTCTGAAACCTCCGCTACTTCTTTCCAGTTCAAGCACAGTTCTACTGGTTACAATCCAAAGATAGACAGATTGAAAAACAACCAAAAAGAAACACCTGTTTGGAATGTCGTGGTCTTATCTGCATCTCGAACTATGAAGTCGATTGTGCCTTGCACGTTCTAAAAGCAAAACAACAACAACAAAAAACACCCACCACACCGTTTTAACATAGGGATTTGCTTTCTTCTAAGAAATCCATATCCCTTCTCAAAATGGATCTATTTCAGGAAGAGATCCTCTTGAATAGATCACTTACTATCTAAAGAACCTGGAACACTCAAATCCGTAATGATAAGCCTGTTACCTTGTCGTTTTCTGTTCCAAAGGCAAATGCATTTGCTCAAGTGCCGTTTGTAACAAGGACAGAGCTCAAAGTGTGGCTCTGAGAAATGTTTTGGTTTCCCTCTCCTATCTCCATCAAAAGCACTTTCTTCAATGGCTGAAACAATACTTGATACAGTCTGAATTTTAAAGGTCATGAAAATTTTCTCCAAAGTGAAAAATTAATATAGCAGTCAGGTTTGAAACCAACGGGAATTTTTGTTTTACCTGTTTGAAGATTCCCTTCACACTAAAATGCTGGCTGATGGATACCTAGAAGAAATCAATTCCCACAAAATGCTTCTGGGTAAGCCATAACGTCATCCATTACAATTTGCTTCAGTGTCCCGTTCCTGTCCAATTGAAGGTCCCTGTTTAAGAGACTCAGGTAGGGAGAGAAATAAAATTAAATATGACTACAGTGCCTTTAAATCTAAATCGAACTTCCTGATCAATCTCATAAAACCTTTAGGCTAAATGTTGCCATTGATCTGTTTCTACTGAACACAATCACGTCCTGGCTTGTTAGAGATTAGTTCATTACAAAGAAAGAAACGCAGAGAAGTTAAAATATTTCCAAAGAAGCATTTGACATCCTTCCTTTTGGATGGGGAACCACACCAACACTGCTTACATAAGAAGTCAAATGACTGTCTTCCATGTTAGTTCTGCACTGTGCTCAGCGGAGCCTTTCTGGTTTATTTGCCTTTGACTTGGACATAAAGCTGAGTCTTGATTCAAGAAAAATCAATATTCACACTTGTTTTAATTTACACGGACATTGGCTTGGTCTCCTAAACAAAGAGAATGATGGGGAATTTTTGTACGAGTTCAGATAGGTAACATTCTCTTTCCGCAACCTGGCATTGTATTTTCACTTGGTCTGTTACCTCTGGCTTTGTTTTAACAGCTCAAATTATTAGGAAGATTATCAAACCTCCATCTCTAACCACAGTCCCACTGCAAGGTGTGTGAAGGTATGTGCATCTGCCCCTCAGGTCCATACTGCTCTTCTAATGTGCCTCTGATGGAGCAGGTAGGAAAGACCTCCTGGGTGTGTGAACAGTGCTGCTTCCTCTACGGCTTCAGAGCTGCTGCTAAGATCTTCAGGAAGGAGAGCGGGATTGTACCCATTTTTAGATGGTTTTTAAAGTTGCCAGTGCTTGGCTGTCTTAAACGTCTGAGTTCCTAGAACTTTGAATGAGATCAAATCTATGAGTGAAGAGATGGTGGTGCAGATCAACTTCTGATTCTGGTGATCCAAGAATCTGCACTATTACTTTTACCTTCTGAATAAGGCATGGATGTGATGGTATGCACAGTAATACTGATGTGCTATGGTTTTTGAATGATAGCAGTCTTCCTTTGTCCCATTCCTAAACCGTGGGCATTATTTGCCTTAACCTTGTTCAGTAGGGACATTATTCTATATTCTTACATGAAGTGAAAAGCACTCTTTTTCCATACCTTCACACAACAGCATTAAAACAAGGCCTAAGTAGTACAACCAATGTTCAAAGATGCTCTACCTTTTAAGTTTACAAAACATACCAAATTCATACCTTGTTCTAATTTGATCTCAAGAAGAAAGGGTGTTCTCCAAATACTCCTTCAGCTCTTCCTCACAACTCACCGTTTGCCTTTTTTCTAAGATTGTATCCAGATCACTTTCATCATCTAAGACCACATAAAAAAACTAGTAAAAATGGTTTCGTAGATACTAAAATCTCCCCAGCTCTTTAGGATTCAAGGAAGTTAATTATGCACATATCTTCTACACCCAGAAGAGAAAGCTACCTCAGCAAAACTCATCGCCTATGAAAATCTTCCTAGATAATGAACACCTCTGACACCGCCACCCCAAGCTGGTGTTCTGAAACAATGAGAACCTCACATCCAATCAGACTCTAGAACTGCACAAGATCTCGTCATAGCAACTTGCAGCCACTTTCTACAGAAAGCAGCAGTGATCTCTATCGCTGTTGCCATACCAACAATAAGACAGGACTGTCCATTCAGCGTGAATCAAGCAGTTAGCAAAAATGCACCTGACAGAATGAAACTGAAGAGGAGAAATTCCCATCTAAAAGTCAAAGATTAGATTTTTAATTTTATAGCAGGTATTTTGAATTTCAGAGGGCTCTTTGCATTAAGAAGTCCTGTCTTTATAGCACACCCTTGTTTTTATGTTTCTACCTGGATTATGGCCATTTAGCCGTCTCCTTCAAATCACTCCAAAGAAAAACATTCAAGTGAACAAGTTCTTTCTAAACTGCTGGAAGGTGAAATGAATGAGTAAGAGGATATGTAACATGATAAAAGGCTGCCTGGAATTTTACGACTGGTATCCAACATGGCGTCTTCTATCTGGAGAGTAAAAAAAAATCAGTCTCCAAGTAAACTGGTAAGAATGCGGATTCTCAAAACTTCTGTTTATTCTGGCACCATAAAGCACCAAATCACATTCTATAATTTATCCCTTTAGAAACAACTGCCCGACTTTTTTATGTATAGAAAAGATTGGAAGACATTTGGGAGATCATTTCCAGCTCTTCGTGAAGTCTGATCTTAAGCAGACTGGGCCATACGTCATTCATCGCTATCCTATGTATTTCAGATAGAAATGATCATAAAAATACAATCTATTTCTATTACAAATAATAAACACAAGAATTATGAACACTTCCACATGAAACTCTTCCACACCAAACTGTTTCTCTGGAGTGTTTTGTCACACTATGGACCTCTTTCTAAGGTGACATCAATAGCCTACCACACAGAAGGCATTGCAGGTGGGAGCACAGGAAGAACAGACTAATCCCAAGGAGTGATGAAGATATATGTCATCAAATAAAAGAAACGTACATCCACGTGCTCCACTTCTTCTTCAAACCTACATTTTCGTTTCTCAGTCATCTGAAGCATGTTGGAGTGCACAACTTCAGCATCTTCTGCTGTGCAAATGTTCATATCCAACAGGGTCATCTGAAGGAAAAGAAGAACGAATTATTGACATGCACAGAAGAAATACTGTGTGGCTTTCAGAGAGCCTGGCTAAACGTAGTGTTTCTTTTCTTGTGATGGACAGAGATAGATTCAGCCTCCTACATGCCATATTAGATTACTAAATAATACCATCTGGTTGGACACAAAGGGAGAAATTGAGGCAGAGGTGGAATTTCTTTCCCAAGATAAGACAGATTTAGCACAAGGGCTGAGGCTCCTTGCATCTTCCACATTCATGTAGGACAGCACTCCCTTCATTACTGGCATTTGTTACGGCTTTTCCACATTTCAAGCACAAATACCAACTACTACTGTGAAACCAAACGGATGGCTTACTTTTTGAACAGAGTAAGGCGGAGGTTAAAAAGGAATTCCACTTGTTATCTCACTGTCTGGTGCATCCTCAGACGCACTTTACTCTAATGACACATTGGACCACGGCTATCACAGCCAAAAGCTGTGGCACTCAACTTGCACATCTGCCCTTTCTCCTGACATTTGCCCTCGACCAGCTCATACTGGATGCTCATTTTCTCCACGCACTCCACATTAGGGCTGTCTGAATGATACGGAACAGACCACAGTCAAAATTCCCATCTTTCACAGTGCAGTGTGACATGGAAACATGACAGAGGCCATGTGCTGAATCTCAGCACACAGAACAGATGCCAGCTGTGCCTACAGACACCAGACACTACCAGCCAAAGAAATCAAGACATTTTCATACACAGCTGTTTATCATTATGCTTCAAAGTAGCAAGGTACTTACAATCACTACCAACTTCTTTGCTACCATACAGGCTACAAACATCCCAACTGGATGTGCTCTGGAGCAAGAGAAGGCAGACACAGAGAGGGAAGGCATGCTGCAAGGACACAGAGAAAGGAAGTATCTCCAATACTTCCCCTCTTCTTCTCATACTTCCCCTCTTCTTCTCCAAGAGTTAAAAAGGAGTATTTTTGTATGATTGAGAAGGGATCCACGTCAAAATTAACTTTTGATTTCCCCCAGATTCATTCTAACCGAGCCAGTTCCTGCTAGATCTCCCCATGCACAGGTGTTTGTACTGGCCAAAGGAAAGCCATGCCACAGGCAGCTTCTTTGGCTCTTACTGCCACCTCCAAGCAACTGAGAAGGTATGTGGCAACACACGGAACAAAGAATAGAACAAACATGCACTCTCAAAGCAACCGTCTGCCTCATCGTTGCCCAGGAGAAAAGAAAATATTGCTTGAATTCCAGACTGTTCTTAGGATTTCCCGACCTACCTAGACTTTTGTTTCAATTCTGCAGAGTTCTGCACCATTCGTTTCCATCGGATTTGGCACGTGTTGGAGGCAACAGGGTGCTATCAAAGTAGGAAACAAGAGTCAGGTATCCTAAAATACAAACCAGTCAGTACTTCAAATATAAAATTATGAATCTGAATATCCATACTACTGGACTTTCTTTTATTTACAGCCATCTTGGCAATGAAAATAAACCTGAGATTGTTGCTGTTCAAGGCCAACTGTTTATGCCCGATAAGGAACTAACTGTCATCTACCTTGTTCCTACATCCACCGTAAAAAACCTCCCTGTAAAGATCGTAATGCATTGCACCCACACCAATGTGTCTTGTGTTCAGGATGGATATTCAAACGTAGCAACGTTAGATTTCTATCCAGACTCCTCTCTTCATTTATTCCGCAAATAAAATCCCACGCCATGGAGAAAAAAATGCCTTGACAAAAGCACCAATTTCAACCTCTCCACCCATCTTTACCCATTTCTACTATGTTTCAAGATTTACTTCTGCATTCCTCCATTTTTAGAGCCTGATCGCCACCTATTAAGTGTAGCTGGGGCACTGAAAATCAAGAACGCATTTTTTCCATTCAAAAGGGCTGTACAGAAATAGATGTAGACCCTGCCTTACTGCTGCATTTAGCAATCACACATTGACAGGAAGCAAAGTGCATTTTGTAGCCAAGTCCCTCATTAACTCCAGCAACAATTGTTTTCCTTTATGCTATACCCTCTTTTGCCATAACCGATATATTGCAAAACCTTCAATCTCTCTTCACTGAGTACCATCTGCTCCTTTATCAACTTTTCCATTTCCATATTCACAGTTGGGGGATTCTGTATTTCTTCACTTGCCATAAATTCTCTGCAGAATGGAAAGTAGATATGTAGAATGGAATCACATGATATATGTGATATCATACGGGGTATCACGTAGAAAGAAAAAATGATCAAGTATTACTTTGATAGAAACCAAAAGTGAACACTAGCCTCTTGGTGTTGCTCATTGTCCAAAAGAAGACTGCCAAATTTCTGACCTGAAACTCTGAACTCCACACTTCTTTTGCATGAGCTTCCAGTCCCTTGCCATTTCAGTTGATGCCATTTTTCTTTCTCAAGCTCTGATTTCATTCGATTCAAGAGTAGCTTGGCAGTTGCCCTCTCATTATCCAGCAGTGCTCTATTAATATTCTGTGTATTAAAAAATAAAACCAGAAGTAGAAGCAGCATACAACATGCAAAAACAAACCAAAAATTGTCTCTTCTACAGAAAATGAGGGGAGAAAAGAACACAAATGATAACCAATACCCTGCCAAGTAGAAATTTCTTCTATATTTCAGTGATTGATAGGCAGAAAAAATTAATTTCATCTGGGGAAAGAAAGACATTCTAGGAATATTCAGACTGCTATCTTGCCCCAGGTAAAACATTTACCATGGCCTTAGCGTTAATGAGCTTGTGAACATCAGCTGCCAAGAGGAAGGACATTTCCTCCAGTTTCACACAATACTTGGTCAGTACATCTGCTATCTGTGCAATCAAACAATACAGAAAAGCAACAACAATGAAAAGTAGAACTCAAATATCAATTTCCCAAGTTAAAATCTACATGAACAAGACAATTTTTCCATTCAAGTGAATTCGATTTAATTAATTCATTAACTACATAAGTAGCATTCTCACGTTCAAGAACAGAATTCAAAGAATCAACGCTGCTTCTTCTGAGACATTGAAGCCTGAGTAGATCCCAACTTCAAATCTAGTAGGACGCCATGAAAGCAATACCTGCTACATTTAGTACATGTAAACTACAAAGACATCTAGAACAGCTCTAAAAGATGAACAAACCCATGAACTTCGAAGGAGACGCTAGCAAGAAATGTGGAAATAGGCTTTATCTGCCCAGTGCTTTTCCCAAAAGCACGGGCACTCCTTGGCGTCAGTGAGAGTCTCTGTCTCATTATTCAGCAGCTGGATTAGGGTAAAAAAGGATGCATGCAATCACTTCATTCCTGTTCATGACATAAACTTACTGCATCATCGTGGAAGCCATTTACTTGGAAATATAGCCTAAAAAATAGGTGTCAGACTGGGTACATATCTAGATTGCTATGAGCAAAACCAATTTCTTTTTAACAGGAAAGCCATACAATATGCCTGCCATGGCAAATATTAGTCTACTAGCCCTGCACTTCAACGGGCAGTGAGCAGTTCATGACACCAAATTTACGTTTGGCAAGGAGACAGTCTATTTATTACAAGCCCCTAGTTCTAGAACTAAGAATTCAGGAGTTGCTCATTCCCAATGAAAATCTGTCCATTTCATACCTTTGGGGTTTTATACTTCTGTTCTTTACCTGTCTTGAGTGTGGCTTTCTTGTGAAGTCACTGATGGGTGTTTTTCCAACACATTTCTGCTGATTACACGGTAATTGCATGGCATCAGCAGACATCTCTGAATGTCTCTTGAAAGTATGCTTTTTACTCTTCCTAGAGGACCTTGTCTTCTTCTTTCCTTCACCCAAAAGGTGGGCTAAGTGAGCCTTCAAAGAACCATCATCTCAACAATTAGAATTCTTTCAAACCTACTGAATGGAGAACAGCGACAAAAAATATTTAAAAAGACTAGTACGCGAAAGACAGCAGAAGAGAAAGGTAAAGTAATGAATCCTACATGCCACATGCATAACTCTCTTCATTCAAGGCTATTTTCAAAATGAGAAGAAAAAAAAAAAAAAAGATCATCTTTTCCTCAGAGGGGAAAAGTGGAGTAACTGGATTGTGTTGCCTTGCCTACAGTTACCAGAAAAGTCAACAGCAGAGTTGAAAACTCCTGAAGCTGGCTAACTACGCCTCTAAATGTTTTACTACTGTGTTATGATTCTGTCTTCAGTTAATAGAACCCGATATACAACAAAGAGATGGGAGCACATGGAGATGCATTGGAGAGCCTACGCTGGAGGTAACACATTCATTTTTTACTCAAACAAATCCAAATTAGAAATGTTGAAAATGACCTGGGGCCATTTCAACAGCCAGCAAACTAACACAACCAACCTTTGGCTTTTATTCAATCCTTTGCTTGTTTTACCTGGACCTTGAAGATCTGTCTGCAGCCTTCCTCTCTGCAAATATATCACACTCGTCCTATTGAGAACCCATGGCTCATCACAGCTGCTTCGCCACGCCTGCTTCCAGAAGAACTGGCAACTACAAGCTGGGAGCCAAGAGATACAACACTTCATTTGGAAAAGGGCCTTCCATGAATCCTAGAATCCCAGAATGGTTTGGACTGGAAGCGACCTTAGAGACAGATTCTCTTCTTCCCACATCCTGACATGGGCAGGGACACATTTCCACTGGTCCAGGTTGTTCCATGTCTGCTCCATCCTGGCCCTGGACACTTCCTGCCATGGGGCTCCTACACAGCCTCTTTGAGCAACATGTGCCAGGCCTCAGCACCCACACAAGGAAGAATTCCTTTCCAATATCCTATCTACCCCAGCCCTCTGGCAGTTTGAAGCTATTCCCCCTTGTCCTGCGAGTCCAGACCCTTTTCCAAAGGAAGCTATCTTGGAGCCCCAGCAGGCACTGCAAGGGGCTCGAAGGTCTCCCTGGAGCCTTCTGTTCTCCAGATTGGACACCCTCAGCTCTCCCAGACTGTCCTAGAGCAAAGAAGCTCCACCTTTCAAAGCACCTTAGAAGCCTCCTACCGGCCAAACTCGATGGCAACGCTGGCCTTCCGGGCCCTACGGATATCGCTTCCGGTGTCGTTCGGGGTCACTCCCGGCTCTCTTCCCGCCCCCCATGGGGCCCTCAGGCAATGCCGCTCCGACGCAGCTCCTGCCGCTGTCAGACCAGCGGGGGGGCGGGGGCCAGCCCAGCCTCATCCACAATCCACACTGTCCTCGGCGGCTGCTGCGGGCTCATGGCGGCCCACACACCCGGAAGCAGAGCTCCGAACACAGAGGATCATAGCCCCACATTTGTGTTCGTCTCTGCACAAGGCAGGCCAGTCTTGCCGTGCCCGGTATTTTCAGTTCAGCACGAGAATGAGAATACACCTGCGCCATTGGGGAGGAAACCTCTAAAGACTCCCTCATACGTGGTCGCTCAACTTAATGCCTAGGCACTTGCCATTACTAAGGCTACACTAAAGCCTTTTTTACCTTGCGGGTAAGAAATGCCATTGTTCTGGTGTGCAGCTAAAGGCGCAGCACAGGCAGGCCAGGGCAAAAGCTGAGGCAGTGCCCGTCCTCACTCCTTCGCTGTGCTGTACTCCTTGCAGCTAAAGCGAAGCGAGAAGGACGCGAGGAAGAAGAAGGTGTTCTTAAAGTAGCCCCTTGTCAGCAGCCCTGAAAGGGCGCATAACACACGGCGTCTAGCTGCCCTCCGTTCTACATACTCGCGGCTCCCTCTGCCGACTTGCAAAAGTTGCTACCAGAGCAGAGGCGGCCCGATTGAAGAGGCAGTGCTTAGGTTCACCTTCTCCTTAATGCACGTAAGCCACGTCCAGCTCCTCGCTGCACTCTGGATTTCCCTTCTCCGCGGCACTTAGCGTGGTGCTGTGTGTGTGCAACTCGGCGCCTAGAAGCGACCGCCAATGCTTTCAGAGCGGGCTGCAAGGGAACCAAGGAGCAGCACAAGCAGCAGTGCTTCAGCTTGCTCCTTCCGACTGCTAAGGGCCCTTGGGAAGGCAAGCGAGAGTCAACCGCCTTCCTCTCCTAGTAGCCTCTAAAGTGGTGCACACAAGCACGGCACTTAGCCACTTAGTTCACCGCCCTCGCCCACACCTACTCCTGGCTCCGCTTTCACTTGCCGGCGGCCAGAAGCCGCTGCAGGGGCGCCACATACCCAGCAGTGTGCGGGCAGCTAAGAGCTCGAGAATGCTTCTTCTGCACAAGCCCGCCTAGGGCGTGCACCTTTGTTCTCAGAGCTCCGTGTAACAGTCTGCCTCTCTCGCAGTTCGAATGGAAAACGAAAGCTTTTCGCCTACGCCCTTCACAGAGATCCGTTGCCAGGACGAGAATGTCTTGTGGCCGGAGCTCGCCCCCGCCGCGAGGAAGCTGCTCTTAGCACCGCGTTGCAGGGACACGTCTCGCTTCTTGACTTCGTGCTTAGCGCTCTCCGAATTCGCCGCTATCTCCACGGTCCTTCTCAGCTGCAAGTAGCAGCGCTCGCAGTACATAGAGCTTCGCAAGGACCGAAGACCCGGAGGGACATATCGCACACGACAATGTGCCAGGACAGAGACGTGTTCTACATTGTCCCTTCTCGTCATCCAGTTTGTGCCTCTGCTGCCTCTGCTGTTAGGAATCGCTCCTTGAAAGACGAGCGAGAGCGTCTTTCTGGGTGCATTGCACTGAGTGAGTGCTCACTCGGGACTTTGCACTCGGAGCCAAGGCAAGAGGGCATGCTTGTCCGCAGAACCGAGAGCACGCTGTTGGGCAGAGCTGAAAGTGACCGCTGGAGTTCAGCTCTCTCCGGACGGCAGACGCCGAAGAACGAAGCCGCTTGCTAGCGGCGCAGTGCAGCGAAGAGCACACGATTTTCCTTGCTAAGTCTAAATGGTGCGGTACGTCGATGGGTCCCGAGAATCACTGACGAACCGGGACCACAGAAGTGTGGCGCCTCCCCGAAATTGCAGTGCCTCTCAGGGCTCCAAGGACGTCCCGGGTTTCGGCACCAAATTGTTATAAATGAGAGACAAAAGTCTCGATATTCAGCAAAATTTTAGATTGCTTTATTTGATATAGAAAGAGCAAGCAGCGCGCTGGGGAACGCGAGGGGTCACCGCCCACTCCACGCTCCACCGAACCTTGGTTTGCAGCCTCTTCTTATACTGTGGGTTCTCATTGTTCACAAATTCACAAAGCCTTTGGGTAATAATTAGTCACAGATAACCATCCGGTCCTTGTAGATGACCACCAGGGAAGTTCTGGAGGTCTGGTCTTTGTAGATAACCACCAGAGAAGTTCTGGGAGTCTGGTTTTTGGGATAGGCAGTATTGATTAGACAAAGGTAGGAAGGGCTTTTTCGGAAGTCTGATTTCGCAAGCTGGTAGCTGATACAACTTATTTCAAAAACATAACATAATATAACATAATGTAATGTAACATAATACAACATAATATAACATAACAAGGTGATTTTAAACAGAATTATTTAATCATATAATTTCCTTTATCTAGTGTCCATGCTTCACTTCAGAGCTTAGTATTCTGGTTAATGCAAACCCCAATGCTTTTGTGATTAACACTAATCGTTTATCAATTGTCACATTCACCAACTTCTCCACTTTGATCTTTGCTGGTGCTCACAACACTGGCACACCCAGATGTTCTGCAGCTGTTGTCTCCTGGTGGAAAGGACTTGTAAAGCCATGTGTCGTAACAGGACTTCCACAACCTTTCAAAGCAACCTTTACTGGGGTATGAACAATCTCATTCAAATGTCAACATTTCTTTTCCCATATGTGAAATCAGAATTTCCTTCTTCTAGGCATGCCCAAAACAAGGCACAAACTACATTGTGCCTTCTGTTTCACATGCTGAGTCGTTTGTAAACAATGCTAGGAGAATACCTGTTTTGATCCAAGCTAATCTCTGGCCCTTATAGTGCTTTCGGTAGTTAGTTTTGCTTTGCTATTCACTTGATGTCCCATTGAATTGTTGAATCATAAACAGACTATCTGTCTGTATAGCAGCATAGCAGTGATGAATAAATGCAAGAGAAGGAGCAAGGTGATTGTTTGCTAGACGCTTCCTAGAAACTGAGAAATCTGTTACTTAATGCTGACCACAGCAGATGGAGGAAGCATCCTACATGATGTCAAAGCAATGAAGCTGTAATCACTTTTATGATTACAGTCAAGGCACTGCTTTTGCCACCATAAGTGAAGTGCAGGGAATCTTAAAAGACGACACTCTAACTGTTGTCCATGCTCACTGAGAAAATAATGCTTCTACAGCAGAGCAGGTCTCACCGCAGCTAAATCATGGCTTCAACTGTACACCGCCTTCAAAAAAGCCCACAAAAACACAAATGAAAAGATTTGGAACCCAAGGGAATCTCGGATTGTGTCATCAGCTCACTTTGGATTCTCTCCAAATTCTCAATTCCATTTTCTTCCGAGCTAATTATCCCACCTAACTTGAGACGTAATTTATGGATATCCAACACATCTAGTTACCTTAGAATTAGATTGCCACTAGGCAAAAAGACAGAAACAAGCAGTTAAGTGAAGACTGAAACCATGGGTGTTTAGAACAGCAATACTTAGACGTAACTATTCTTGATCAAACCAAAACTTTTAGGACTTACCCATGTATTTTTGGAGGTGGAAAAAGTTTTACATCCAAAAGTCCCTAGGGAACTCTCACTCAGTGCCTGGAGAGGCGCTCTCGCTCGTCTTTCAAGGAATGATTCGTCACAGCAGAGGCAGCAGAGCAAAAGATGGCCGACGAGGAGGGGCAGTGTAGAACTCTCTGTCTGTCTGTGTCTCTACTCAGTGTAGAACGTCTCTGTCCTGGCACATTTTCGTGTGCAATATGTCCCTCCGGGTCTTCGGTCCTTGCGAAGCTCTATGTACTGCGAGCGCTGCTACTTGCCGCTGAGAAGGACTGTGGAGCTAGCGGCGAATTCGGAGAGCGCTAAGCACGTAGTCAAGGAGCGAGAAGTGCCCCTGCAACGCGGTGCTAAGAGCAGCTTCCTCGCGGCAGGGGCGAGCTCCGGCCACAAGACATTCTCGTCCTGGCAACGGATCTCTGTGAAGGGCGTAGGCGAAAAGATTTCGTTTTCCATTCGAACTGCGAGAGAGGCAGACTGTTGCATGGAGCTCTGAGAACAAAGGTGCACGCCCTAGGCGGGCTTGGGCAGAAGCAGCGTTCTTGAGCTCTTGGCTGCAGGCACACTGCTGGCTGTGGGGCACCCCTTCAGCGGCTTCTGGCTGCCAGGGAATGAAAGCGGCGCCAGGCGTGGACAAGGGTGGTGAACGAAGCGGCACAAGTCCCGTGCTTGTGTGCACCACGTTAGAGGCTACTAGGAGAGGAAGGTGGTTGACTCTCGCTTGCCTTCCCAAGTGCCCTTAGCAGTCGGAAGGAGCAAGCTGAAGCACTGCTGCTTGTGCTGCTCCTTGGTTCCCTTGCAGCCCGCTCTGAAAGCATTGGCGGTCACTTCTAGGCGCCGAGTTGCACACACACAGCACCACGGTAAGTGCCGTGGAGAAGGGAAATCCAGAGTGCAGCGAGGAGCTGGACGTGGCTTACGTGCAGTAAGGAGAAGGTGAACCTAGGCACTGCCTCTTCAATCTGGCCGCCTCTGCTCTGGTAGCAACTTTTGCAAGTCGGCAAAGGGAGACGCGAGTATGTAGAACGGAGGGCAGCGAGACGCCGTGTGTTATGTGCCCTTTCAGGGCTGCTGCCAGGGGGCTACTTTAAGAATGCCTTCTTCTTCCTCGCATCCTTCTCGCTTCGCTCTAGCTGCATGGAGTACAGCACAGCGAAGGTGTGAGGAAGGGCACTGCCCCAGCTTTTGCCCTGGTGTGCAACGGCTGTGTGCTGCTTTTCCAAGCAGCAAGAGCACTGAGAAGTGAAAGCGATTGTGAAGGAGCTCTTTGGCTGCTCGTGTGTTCTTCGCTGCACTGCGCCGCTCGCAAGCGGCTTCGTTCTTCGCCTTCTGCCTTCCAGACAGAGCTGAACTGCAGCGGTCAGTTTCAGCTCTGCCCAACAGCGTGCTCTCAGTTCTGCGGACAAGCACGCCCTGTTGCCTTGGCTCCGAGTGCAAAGTCCCTAGCGAGCACTCACTCAGTGCAATGCACCCAGAAAGACTCTCTCGCTCGTCTTTCAAGGAAAGATTCGTCACAGCAGAGACAACATCAGCACGAGATGGCAGACGAGAAGGGGCAATGTAGAACTCTCTGTCTGTCTCTCTTTCTATTTAGTGTAGAATGTCTCTGTCCTGGCACATTTTCGTGTGCGATATGTCTCTCCATGTCTTTGGTCCTTGCGAAGCTCTATGTACTGTGAGCTCTGATACTTGCAGCTGAGAAGGATCATGGAGCTAGCAGTGAATTCGGTGAGTGCTGAGCATGTCGCCAAGGAAAGAGACCTGCCCCCGCAATGCGGTGCTAATAGCAGCTTCTTCTCGTCGTTGGCAAGCTCCGGCTAAGAGAAATCCAGGGCCACGTGGTATTTTGGAAGGCAAAAACCCACTCCTGGCCAAAGGACTCTGCCTAAAAATAGTGGCTCTTTTCCACGGGAAACAAATCTCACCATCCCAGTTTTCCGATGTGATATAGGTGTGGGCGTTTGTCACTCCAATGGTAGCCAGGCTTCAGTGTAGGTGCAAATTTGGTCTGGTAGAAATCCAGTGCCATATGGAATATTAGCAGGCAAAAGCCCCCTCCCAGCCAAAGGACCCTGCGTATGAACGAAGGATCTTTTCCATGGGAAACAAATCTCACCATCCCAGTTTCCTGATGTCAGTTTAGAGCAGATGGTTGGCATGTCCAAGTAAGCTATGATCCTTGGAGGTGGCAGCTTTGGTCTGGGAGACATCTTGATTCGTATGGAATTTTAGCAGGCAAAAGTCCACTCCTGGGCAAAGGATCCTGCATACCAACAGTTTCTCTTTTCCATGGGAAACAAATCTCACCATCCCAGTTTCCAGAAATCAGTTAGGAAAAGGCGTTTGGCACTTCAATGGCTGCCAGGCTTCTAGATGGTGGCTGTTTTGTTCTGGGAGAAATCCTGTGCTGTGTGGAATTTCAGCAGGGAGAAGCCCAGTCCCAGCTACTTACTCCTGGAAAGAAATGGTAGCTCTTTTCCATGGGAATCAAATCTCGCCATCCCTGTTTCCTGATGTCAGTTAGGAGGAGGCGTTTGGCACTCTAATGACAGCCACTTCAAGGCTGTGGGTTCTTTGGTCCAGCAGAAATCCAGCTCCACGTGGAATTTTAGAAGGCAAATCTCACTCCTGGCCAAAGGACACTGGATAAGAGGTGCTGCATCCTTGCAGGCACAGACACAACAGGACTGGTTTAGGAGCCCCTGTTTGCATTGCTCAGAGCAGGCATCAGCACCCCCATGGTGCTGGTGTGGGGAGATGGACTCGAGTGAGCACAAGTGCCATCAGCCCCTGGGGCCAGGAAGGGCTGGGGGACGGGAGGGAAACAACTCAGGTTTATCGTGGCCTCCAAAGTCAGCCAGAAAATTTGTTCACATGAGCTGTGAGTTTCCTGTCCCACTGCAGACGTTGTTTCTCCGAGCCAGGGCTGCCTCGCAGCCACCCCCAAACTGCCCTGAGCATTTCCTTTGCTTCACCTTTGCTTTCTCTAATCTTCCCTGATCCAGATTTCTTCCTCTTGCCCATCTCTGTTCCCATCCCTGCAAAGAGCCCATCCCTGTTTGCCCTTTCCTCTCTGGCACCTCTCCACATTTCGGTTCCTGAGTTGGCACCACAGCAACATCCCTTGGGGTGTAGGATCATCCTACAAGTGCTTCAGGAATTGTCTGCAGAGTCCTGCAGTGCCTCATGCTGCTCCCTTGCCAGAGGCACCACAGGCTAGGGGGGAACACCTGGGCTGGTGTGTCTGGGTGTGGGGCTCCCTGATCTGGGCAATGAGGAAGGGCTGGAAAGGCTCTGCAGGACTGATAGGATGGGCTTTGGTGCTGTGATGAGAAGTGGAGGGACCTGCACTGCTGGACCTTCTGAAAAGGAAGCCCAGGGCTCATCCTGCAACTGCTCCAGGGGTGGTTTCAGAGAATCACAGAATCAGCCAGGCTGGAAAAGACCTTGGAGATCATCAAGTCCAACCTGTGCCATGACACCACCTTGTCTCCCCTGAGCCTCCTCTTCTCCAGGGTAAACAACCCTAGTTCCCTCAGCCACTCCTCACAGGACGTGTGTTCCAGATTCCTCACCAGCCTTGTTTCCCTTCTCTGGACACGCTCCAGCCCTTCCATGTCCTTCCTAAATTATGGGGCCCAGAACTGGACACAGTAAACTAGGTGCAGCCTCACCAGTGCCAAGCATAGGGGAAGAATCACTGCCCTGGTCATGCTGGACACACCATTCCTGATCCAGGCCAGGTGCCATTGGCCTTCCTGGCCAGCTGGGCACACTGCTGGCTCATGTCCAGCCTGCTGTCCATCCGTGCCCCCAGGACCCTTTCTGGCCGGGCTGCTGTCCAGCCACTCTGTCCCCAGCCTGGAGCACTGCAAGGGTTGTTGTGGCTAAAGTGCAGGACCCAGCACTTGGTCTTGTTAAACCTCACCTTGTCGGATTTGGGCCCTGGATCCAGCCTGTCCAGGTCTCTCTGCAGAGCCCGCCTGCCTTCCATGAGATTGACACTCGCACCCAGTTTTGTGTCATTTGCAAATTTGCTGATGATGCACTGAATGCCCTTATCCAGATCATCAATGCAGATATTGAAATCCACGCTGGCTGGCTCTGATCCCTCAGCCATCCTGTAGGTGCCCTGTGATGGCACTCAAGGTGATCTGTTCCATCACCTCGCTGGGCACCCAGGTCAGGCTGACAGACCTGGAGTTCCCCAGATCCTCCCTCCAGCCCTTCTTAGGGATGGGCTCACATTGGCACCTCCAGTCCTCTGGGACCTCTCTAGTGAGCCAGGACTGATGATAAATGATGGAAAGCAGCTTGAGGAGTTCCTCCACCAGCTCCCTCATCCCCCAAGGATGGATCTCATCTAGTCCCAGAGACAGCTGTGAGCATCTGAGTGGCTCAGCAGGTCCCCAGCTGCTTCCTCCTGGATTACAGGGGGTCTTTTCTGCTCCCTGTCCCCATCTACCAGCTCAGGAGAACACTTGTCCTGAGGACAGCCTGACTTATTGTTGAAAACTGAGGCAAAGAAGGGGTTAAGTAGCTCATCCTTTTCCTCATTCATCTCTGGTAACCATATCACCCCCAATAAACAATGGAGGTTCTCCTTGTTCCTCCTATTGCCATTAAAGTATCGATGAAAACATTTTTGTTATCCTTCACAGACATGGCCATATTCAGTCTTAATTGAGCTTTCACCTCTAATTTTCTTTTTGCTTGACCTAACATCCTTTTACATTTCCTGAGTTGCCTGCCCCTCTTTCCAAAGATTATGCACCCTCTTTTTTTCCCCTGAGTGCCTGAAAAAAAGCTTCATGCCCAGCCAGACCAAACGTTTTCCTAGCTTACTCACTTTTTGGGACACAGGGACAAGCTGTTCCTTCTCCTTCAAAATTTCTTTATTGAAGTGTGTCCCTCCTTCCTGGAATCCTTGGTTTTAAAGGTCTGTTTCCCTTAAAAAGATCAATACCTGATTTGGTACTCACCAAATCTGCATCCTGAGTACGCCAAATTCTGCTCTAAGTCCAGTGTAGAAGTTTTGTTGATGCCCCTGCTTCTTTCACAGAATATTTAAAAACTCAATAATTTCATGGTCGCTGTACCCTAAACAGCCTCTGACCACCACTTGTCCCACCAGCCCTTCTCTGTTTGTGAACAGCAGGTGACAGAGCTTTCCTTGGGAGTGGGAAGAGAAGGAAAACTCCCCAAAGTTCAGCCTGGAAGGTTCAGCCTGGAGGTGAGGAAACAGAAAATTCCTTCCCAGAGCAGAATTTTGGTGGCTGAGGTGTCCCGGCATGAGACTGAGCCATGCCATGACTCTGTGTGCCAGTGTGAAAAATGTATGTGTGATTCATGTCACGGGGCGATATCAGAAGTAAAACCATGCGAATGCTGTATGCTAAGTGGAAATAGTGCCTGGGATGATTATAAAAATCAACTGTAAGAAAATTAAATAAAGCATGGAACAAAAAGATATGAGAAATTGTATTTATCATTACCTAAGAGAAATCACAGCTATGTTTATTTGTGGTTATGTCTGCTTGCATGAAAATAAGGAACTTGCAGTCATATTCACTTTCATGTAACAAAAATTAAGAAAGTTGTGAAAATTGTACTAAGCAAATAACTATAGTTATATAAATGGCTAAAAACTATGTATGCAAAAACAAAAGGTCAGGAAAAAAACACTGAGGAAAACAGCGAGCCTTCATCCAAAAGACCACCGGAAAAGGGCAAACTACCCCCTAGCAAGAGCCAATACCTGCACAGAAGATGACCATCAATGTGAAATCAAGGAAACAAAAGAAGGAGAGGGTTACCAAGAAAACAAAAACTCAGACTGTATAAAAAAGCTGAACTAATGCTATGTGTTGTGCATCCTGATAGAGCAGTGACTCCCCAGTGCACCCAGTGATGTTTGCTTGCTGCTTTTTCTATTAATAAATAATAATTGGAAAGATCATAATTCCTTCTGAGTTTATAACAATACTATACTTATCTATCTCTAAACTTATCCACCTGATGAGCTTTTTCTTCTTTTTTCTTGTCTACTCAGCATTAAGCAACTACTTAACTATATACTAGCCATTACATAGTATAAAATGTTATATCAGGTTATAAAGGTATAAAAGTTATGATTCAGATTATATAGGTATAAAAAGGTGTGATTCAGGTTATATAGGTATCAGGGAATATAGATCTTATAAGTACGTATTATATTATTAACTTTTCACAAATACTAAAATGAATGATGTATGTATAATGTTGGAAAACCTTCTGTATGAATATAGTTTCTTTTAGTTCTGCTATTAATAAAACTTAGAAATAGTAGTGTGATAAATATATATTTTTCTTAGACTATAACATGGTAATGTAAAAAGCTTTTGTTCATGTAACGAACTCAGAGAATGGTAAAAAGATAATCAGGAAATTCTTCACATTCTTGGATTACCTGCATGAAGACAGGGGTGAAGAACACCAAAACCAGGGAAGGAATTTACTGATCTCTGTTATCAGGGAGTACTGACAGGATGGAGCCAGCAGGAGAAATTTAAAAAAAAGTTGATTTACAGGTTGGGGAGGATGATTTTGAATAGTGCATGAAGGTCTATGAATATGCAACATGTTGATGCATTTAACAAAGTGTTTTCTGAGGTAGTGTGTGCTCTTGGTTGAAGGCCAAGCACCCGGCCGTAAATTCTTTTGCTTTATTGTCTCTTACTGTCTTTCATCAAATCTTTTAAAATCTATCAGGAAAGTGAACCTCGTTTTTCATATGGAGAAGCGCTTAACAACACGGGGGTTCACAGTAGAACGGGGGTCACCCATTTATTCCCTATACAGGAGGGAATTCCCCTTCCCCTCAGACCTCTCCCGCTTTCCCAACGACGGCCAATGTCCCTCTGTGCCCCCTTGACCGGAGAACACAGCGACATCCCCAACCCGCCCAGTCCCCCGGGCAGCTCCGAGACCTCTTTGGTGTCCAAGGGAGACGAGGAAGCCCCCCGGCCGCCGCTCCCTCCGGCCGGACCGCCCCACGCCAGGCTCTGAGGGGGCGCCGCCACTTCCCGCCCTTCGCGTCCGCCCTCAGCGCCCGCCGAGAGCTGCCGGCGATGGAGTCCGTCCGCCCGCCCTTATATCGGGGCCATGGAGAAGGAAAACCGGTCTAAATTGTTCATTCCGCCGCACCTGAGCGCGGGGCAGTGGTCTGTGGGCAGATCCCAGGTGAGTGCGAGGCCGCTGAGGGCGGCACCCACCCCCCCGCTTCGGGCCGCCTCCTCGGGCTGTGCTGCTCTGGAGGCTGGGGAGGGGGCGAGGGGAAACCGCAGGGACCCTTCCTGGGGACACGGGGACAGAGCTGTGCCCGGGGAGTGCCCCGGCAGAGCCTCGAGTACACACACACACGGGTGGGGCACGATGGCTCCTGCCCTGGACTCATTTCTGTGGGTATGCCTAGACTGCTGCCGGGGGAACATCTTCGGTTTGAACGTCAAAGACTTTTGCTGTTATTTTCTGTCACAACCGTGAAAAACGAGGTTCAATTTCCTGGTAGATTTGAAAATATTTAATAAAAGACAATAAGAGACAACAAAGCTGTGATAATTAATAAATAATCGTGTTAATCACAAAAGTATTGAAGTTTGTATAAACCACAATAATAAGGTCTGAAGTGAAGCATGGACACTAGATAAAGGAAAATATATGATGAAATAATTCTGTTTTAAATCCCCTTGTTATGAATATTATGTTTTCCAAATAAGTTGTACCTACTACCAGCTTGCAAAATCAGACTTCCCGATAGCCCTTCCTGCCTTTGTCTGACCAATGCTGCCTATCTCAAGGACCAGACTTCCAGACTTCTCTGGTGGTTATCTACAAAGACCAGATGGTTATCTGTGAGACTGACTATTGCCCAGAGACTTTGAGAATTGGGATAAGGATGTTTATTCCACCACCACTGCTTACCTGGCAAAATTATGACAGCAAAAAACCAAAAATTATTGATTACGAGAGACCATACTATAAGAAGAGGCCTCAAACCAAGGTTTGATGGAGCATGGAGTGGGCAGTGACCCCTCACGTTCCGCAGCTCTGCTTGATCCGTCTATTTCAAATAAAGCAATCTAAATTGTTGAATATCTAGACTATTGTTTCTCATTTATAACAAAGCAAAAGGTTACAACGGCCAGGTGTTTGGCATTCCACCAAGAGCACACACTAAATCAGAAAGCACTTCCTTAAATGCATCAACCTGATGCATAATCATAAACCTCTCATGCATTATTCAAAGTCACTCCCCCAACCTGTAAATCAACATATTTTACTTTTTAAATTTTTTTCTTTGTGGCTCCTTCTTGTCAGCCCACTCCATGATAATGGACATCAATAAATTCCTTCCCTTCTTGCTAGAAGTAGGAAAAATGGCTCCTCCAGCTGAGATTGCTTCAAGGCCTTTTAAAGCTAAACACACCAATAAAAGCTTTACACCTATATTATTTATACTTTTGATCCAATAATAGATTCCCATGACCCTTAGAGTGACTTTCAACTGACCAATCCAAAGGTAACTACCTAAGTTCTGTGAAGAAGAAGGAAGAGAAGAAGATGAACAAGAAGAAAAGACATCATCCAAAATTCTCTATCTTATCCCCTAACTACCACTATACTATAAAAACCTCAAATTTAAAACCCATCACCCAGTGAAAACACACCATATAACTCACTACACATTTGTGATTTCTAACTTATTATTCATATTTACAAGTCTTCTCCAAGGTTTCAGGTCCAGAGCAGTGTTTTCAAGGGAGTCTGTGCCAGGAAGCACAGAAAGCTCAAAAACTTCAGATTCTTGAGATCCAACACAACAGTATTAATTAGATAGTATTTGAGATTAAATTGTGGAATCCATTTTAAAAGAATACAGAAACAATGAATGACTTGTTCTCAAAACTCCACAATGAGGCTGAGAAGATCAAGCAGTGGAAACTGAGTATGGAATCAGAACTAAACCATAAAGAAAGAAAAATCCAAGAAAATAGAAAGCTTATTGAAGCACAGAATAAAGCCATTCAAGAAGTGCAGGCCAGTATTGTATAATATACATTAAGTAGATGAAGTTAAGCTCTTCCTGATTTAGTATGACAATATTATTGATCCAATTAAATATTAAAGGATGTTGCAGTTTGGTTTGTGCCTGGATGTCTTGGTTTAATTTTGATTTCCCGGCCAACGCACCAAAATTAATGTCTTTGTTTTGAGTTGCCAATTTAAATAAACTTATTTTTCCTGTTGTGAGACAGAACCAGGAGCAAAAGAGCAAGGCAGGCCTAAAACTTGAGAGAGTATAAAAGAAAATTTATTAACTACACAAACAAAGAGAAAGGAAAAAAAAAATCAGAATAAGATTTTTTCAGATCACTCCTTCCCTCCCTCTCCCAATCTTCATAACAAAAAACCAAACATATAACAAATACTTCTGTCAGTCCCCAGTTTAGTCTCTCTCAGTTCACTTCTGGAGAGAGAAGCCTCTTTTTATTGAAGTTGTAGGGATTTTTCCCAAAAGAAGGAAAAAGACAGTTGTCTCGTGGTTTTATCTTTCACGATTTGCATCCGCCCAGGAACCTGCAACCGTGACGCTCCTCCCAACTCTACAGCTGTCCCAAAGTTGTAGATGTGGGCCATATTTGTCTCATGGGGTATTACTTTTAAGAATGAAATGTTCGACAGCAAAGATTCTCTCTGTCTCCTTTCTCTCTGCTCAGGCTTCATCTTCAGAAAACCGAAATCCCCTTCTTTTCTCAGGGCAGAAATTCTCAACACAGGTGCACTTTAGTCAAATCATCTATTAAATGGAACATTTCCATCCCCCCATGTCTCTTTCCATGGTTTATAGGAATATTCAGTACATCAGTTCATCCCTACAATTTTACAAAAAGATTTTCAGCCATTTCAGCATCTTCTCATTCTCCTTCCATCTTAAAAACGTAGCTCTTACGTCACTGACTTCAGAAATCTTCTTATTTCCTTTCATATTCAAAGGAAAGGCTGGAGGCTTTGCAAATCTTATCTGAGCAGTAAAGAGTTAAAGTTTAACACAACTACAAAAGTTGGGCCAGGCTCAGGCCGCACTGGGGAGGGCGGCTGAGGTGTTAATCAGCCTTTCTGGGGCTGGGCTGCAGCCCCACACTGCTCATGGCCACCCGGGCAGGCCCGGCCCATCCAACAGTAGCAAGAGTCGGCCTCCCCTCCCACGCCAGAGCCGCAGGCCCGTGGAGGAGGAAGCTGTGAAGGTCTTATCACACAACTTTTTCTCCCCCTGGCCATCGGGTCCCCCTCGTTGGCAAAGGGGGCCCAAGCGGCTTCCCGAGCCTCCCCCCCCGTATGGGGGAGGGGAAAGCTCAGGTTGGTGTTACCTGCTCAGCAGCCAGAAAGAAAAAGAGACTCAGTTCCGGATTGCCTCCTTCAAAATGTGTGTTCACGGAGCAAACTAACTTTCTCTAATTGGCTGTTGCAGGTGTCCCAACCCCCCACAGAGGAAATTCCCTTAGGAAGAACCTCTTTCTGAGTTTCTTCTTCCTAAGTCAACCTATCACACTGGTTAAAATGATTATTTTGAGAAGGTGTGTGCACCTGTCCTGTATGAGTGTGTGTATGAAGACTATATCTGTAAGTGTCTCAGTTGTTGGTAAATCATTGTTCATTATTCTGCCTTTCATGCAAAAAATGACTCAGCATGTAATACCAGTTAAATAGATTGCTGTCTACTGATACCCAAAATTACTTTTTCATGGGGGATTTGAGAAGTCAAAGCATATTTCTAATATATTTTTCAATAACAGTGTCTTTTGGTGTTTTTTCCCTATGAAATTAGTTTAAAAATTATAAAGTCCATTTTGTTGGGGTTGAATTGTTCCCTTTTCTTTCTGTAGAATTTTTCCCATTGTTATGCTAAGTATTTGTGGCTACACCTTAGTAGCAATAGTTTTCTCTCGCAGGGGTGTGGGGGATAGGGGGACACTGGAAAAGGAAAGGTGGGACAGGGGTCTGGGCTCTCTGGCTCTCGTTCTCTCACTCACTCGTGGAGTGGAAGGAAGATGGCCGGGACTCCGATCTAGCATCTTCCTCGCCATCCCAGCACCAGGAGCCACATTCCCTGCCATCGAACACCGCTCTGCTGCTCTCCCATTTCATCCTACTACCTCTGGGCACTCTGCCAAGCACCACGACCGACACCGTGAGGGGGGAGTCGCTCCTCCATCCCTCTCACCCCTGGGCCGCTGCCGCCATCACCCAGCCCTCTGCGACTGCGCGGGACCTGCCCTGGCCCCATCACTGGTAACTGAGCACAGGGAGAGGGAGCCTGTAGCCAGAAAGGGACTGGAACTGAGCTATACTGTTCTGTTTTGTTGCCAATTTTTATAGCTGTTGTTGTTTCTATTATTTGCCTTGTTAGATATATTAGTAAAGAACTGTTATTCCTATCCCCATATCTTCTGCTTGAAAGCCTCTGATTTGAAACTATAAGAATTAGAAGGAAGGGGGTTGCACTCTGCATCTCAGGACCGGGGTTCTCGCCTTTCCTTAGCAAATACCTGTCTTTCAAACCAAGACATGAACATATTTTAAAAACCTCAATAATTTAAACTTTATTAAATGATCCAATTGTCTTGGCTTGTTCAGTTATGCAAGAAGAATTCTAGTTACTTATTATACCTTTGGGTTATGATATTTTTTTTCCCCACAAATGTGTAACTGCTGCAAACAGGAAATGCCAGCTCTGGAAATTTGTTACATTTTGTTAAATTTGTTTAAATTTAAATGTGTGCTGAGAATTTAGAGTAGATTCTACTGCCTAAAAACAAGCACTTCCTATCTCTTAACATATTCACAATATCTGGATGGGACTGAAAACCTTCAGTGAGCTGAGCAGACTTGAGGAGAGCTGCACTGCTCTGGAGTGGCTGTCACTGCTCATCGGGGTTTTGACACTGCCTCAAACCTGTCTCAGTGTTTAGGCACCCACATAGCTCCCAGGCTTGCAACCTTTCAGCAAACAATTTGACTGGCTTCAAAAGTCCTCTGGATTTAGCATTACAAACCTTATGTTTGTTAGACCTGTGGCTTCACTTCTAGCTTTGTGAGCCACTTAAAATTCACTCCTCATTTGAAGAACCACATCCAGCCAACCTCAACTGGAGAACACATCTGGGACAGCATGAGAACTTTTCTGTGAATTTAGAACAAGCTGGAAGTACTCTCATAAATATCATATACTTTCATAAATCAAAAATAAAAAAGCATTTACATTTGCTGGTCTTCTCTGTGAATTGAGTGCAAGTTTCCTTGAGCAGAGTACACAGATATATTGAAGCAGTGGCTCTACAGGAGGGAAAATTAACATATTTTCACAGAAGTGCACAATATTTTATACTAAGTATAAATACATACTTAAATATAGATATTTAATATATAAATATTTTATACTAAGTACCTAAGGAGTAATAATGTAAATGACCTTCAAAATTTAACTGCTATATGAAACTGCCCACATGAAAACTGCACAAAAATATGTATTTGGTTGCATTACTTACTCTTTCAAGTCATCTTCATTTTCACATATCGCATCTTTCAGTTTCAAATGTGTCTTGGTTTGAAAGACAGGTATTTGCTAAGGAAAGGCGAGAACCCCGGTCCTGAGATGCAGAGTGCAACCCCCTTCCTTCTAATTCTTATAGTTTCAAATCAGAGGCTTTCAGGCAGAAGATATGGGGATAGGAATAACAGTTCTTTACTAATATATCTAACAAGGCAAATAATAGAAACAACAACAGCTATAAAAATTGGCAACAAAACAGAACAGTATAGCTCAGTTCCAGTCCCTTTCTGGCTACAGGCTCCCTCTCCCTGTGCTCAGTTACCAGTGATGGGGCCAGGGCAGGTCCCGCACAGTCGCAGAGGGCTGGGTGATGGCGGCAGTGGCCCAGGGGTGAGAGGGATGGAGGAGCGACTCCCCCCTCACGGTGTCGGTCGTGGTGCTTGGCAGAGTGCCCAGAGGTAGTAGGATGAAATGGGAGAGCAGCAGAGCGGTGTTCAATGGCAGGGAATGTGGCTCCTGGTGCTGGGATGGCGAGGAAGATGCTAGATCGGAGTCCCGGCCATCTTCCTTCCACTCCACGAGTGAGTGAGAGAACGAGAGCCAGAGAGCCCAGACCCCTGTCCCACCTTTCCTTTTCCAGTGTCCCCCTATCCCCCACACCCCTGCGAGAGAAAACTATTGCTACTAAGGTGTAGCCACAAATACTTAGCATAACAATGGGAAAAATTCCACAGAAAGAAAAGGGAACAATTCAACCCCCAACAACAGTGAATCTATTCATGTGAAAAATAGAAAGTCTCCAAATTATATTCCTGTGGAAGTCAACATGGTGGAAAAGAAAAATATGTCTCCTTGAGTACCTGCAGGAAGCCCCTTGGGCAGTCCAACATTGAAGTTTTGTAACTCCTAAGAGTGAATTTTTCTTCTTGCATTTTTCTGCTTGTATTTCTTACTTCTCTGCAGATGCTTAATTTTTTTTCCTGGTACAAGCAGGGATTTTAAAGGGTGATACCATTCCATGGAGATATTAGACAGCAATTTATGGAAGGGCTCCCAATGTGTCATTTTTCTTGAACAGTTGTTGCTTTATATCTCTGGAATTGTTTTACTTAGTCTTCAAAAGTGTCCATTTGTAAAACACTTCTTTCTCTATGGAAGGAAAAAAAGATTATATAGCTGTAAAAATTGTTGAAGTATCAAAGTATGCCTGACTGCAGAACTTACCCTTCTTCCCTGTCAGCTTGTGGTTTTCATATTGGAACAATAGAATCCACTACCATTTTGATGTTATTTTCTAAGAAAGGCCTGCATTAGACTATTGCAATGTTTCTCATTTTAACTTCTAGTGAAATTACTATTTTAAGTAACACCAATCTTGATATCGCTGTCAATCTTTCTCTGAAAGCCTTTTCCTGCAGTTTTGTTTGCTTCCATTTTCTTAGATGTTTGATACAGTCCACGTGTAGTGGCTACAGTTCACAATAACCAGAATTTCTGCAGATAAAGAACAATGTGCCATGAAACTCAACTCTTCCACAGCTTCCTGTTCATTCTCCTAGTCTGGGAACCAAAAAAGAATATTTCCACCCCACCCCACTTCATTTGGATTGAGAGGAATGTCGAATTTGTCTTTACAAATGAGGTGTGGATCTGCTTGCAGATAAGACTAGCACTGAGAGATAAAAGAAACAATGGGATGGATTCCACTGATTGATTAATGGGAAAAGTTATTTGCCTTTACCAACAAACTGTAGGTCTGCTGATAAATTAAATCGGATATCGAAGATGACAGAAGCAACGGGGAAAAACTATGAATTCTATAAGAATTAAAAATTCAAAGGGAGGGTTATACATTAGAAGAGAATTTCAGGTATCAGGCTTTCTGGGAAGTCTGTACCTCTCAAGTACCTCAGCCAATGGGGAAAGACAGAGGGAAATGCGGCCGGGAAAATAAGATAAAAAGGAGGCTGCGTCCTCCAAAAATTTGAGAGATCCCAGGGGAATGTCCCATGGCCTCTCCCTTTATTTGAATAAAGCAAAAAGGACTCCTCTGTCTCCTTTTTGGACATAAACCTCTGGTGTTTGTGGATTAATTTTCCTGACAGGGTCTTTGCATTGTGTTTGGATGGAAAGATAATAGTTCCACCACATCTCTCAGGTGTCTCCTTGGACACTCAGACTGTAAACTGGGTCATGAGTTTGGGTTTCGATTCTATACTTATCCCATAAAATAGAATTTAAAAATATAAAACTTTTCCTTCCTCCAACAGATAAACTGCAAAGTGGAAGAAGCATAAACCTGCCTTCAGAGAAGAGCACAAGGAAAAAGCAAAAAGTACTTCTCCAGCTGGATTCTCAGCCAGACAGCTCTGATGTCCTGGTAAGAGTCAGAGAGCTGAGCAGTTCTTAAACCAAACACTTAATCAGACTGTTTACAGAAACGAATGGATGGCTTTATTTTCCTTCCTAGACACCAGCTCCTTCCAATGTGAAATCTCCAGGCTCTGCACTGAAACTCAAGCCCATGAGGAGAATGTGCGAGGCAGGGTGGACTGGTGCGAGGACGCGTTTGGCAGAGTCAATGGCGCCGGAAGCAGGCGGTGACCGCGCAAGTGGCAGCAGGCAGCGGCGGTGACGCCGCTCTCTCGGCCAGGGCCCTGCCACGGCCTCCATCTTGATCGTGGCGGAAGCCCTACCCGGCTCCTGCAGAGTCCCAACATGCTGGCGCTACCGCCATCTTGAGAAGAGCATGCGCGGACGAAAGAGGGGGGTTGGGGGGAGGAGGGGGGCAGCCCTGTTCCGACCCCGGTTGCAGGCCCGCTTCCCCTCCTCCGTGACACACTGCGACCCTGCCTTTCCCACCAGCCGAAACCAGCTCTCCTGGCTGCCTCTGCTGCTGTCATCCTTCTCAGCCTTCGCGTCCCTTTGCACCCCGAACTCTCCTTCACCCCTCCCTCAATTTACAGACACTGCTCCGCTAGCAACTTGCTCCCACGCCTCGCTCCCTTCCCACGCTCGGCAGCTGCGGAGCCTCCCCCCCCCCGCTGCCGTCACCGCTTCCCTACCCCGGTCACTCAAGCAGCAGTGAGGAGTTGCGCGCTAGCTCGGGGGATGGCTGCAGTACCGCAGCACGTCCAAAAGGCGGCAGCACTGCCTCTGAGCTCAGCCTGGGGCTGAGACATGCTTTGGGGACAACCAGAGAAGGGGCGGAAAAAAGAGCAAGTCCCATCCCCTTCAAAAAATCCTCTAAAATGAATGCCCCAAATAAACCCTACCAAAAGGAAAAATACCCTGCCTCTAACTAAATGAAAACCAAAAAGCCCTTCAGATATTAAAGAAAATAATATGTTTTTCCATATTTATATTTGTATTCATAAATTAGACATTTTCAATTTGGTATTATAGTAACATATATAAAATATTATTTATATTATTCATTATGTATATCTTTATATATTTATATTACTAATATTTCTATTTTATGTGTATGTATATCTATACCTTTATATATTTACTATATATTTGTATGTTTTAATATTTTAATATTATTTACAATAAAGCCCTGGCTCTAAACAAATAAAAACTGAAAAAAACCTTTATTTTAAACTATATTTAAATGTATTTTTCTATTTATATTTTTCATATTTATATCCGTAATCCATATTTACATTATATCTATATTATATATATTACATATTATCATATACCATAATAATATATATGCAATATTATTTATATTATCTACTACATATAATATACATTTATATTTCATATTTATATCTATATACGTATATATTATCTATTTATAAGGATATATGCATATTTTTATTATGTTTGTATATTTATATGTTTATGTGTATATTATTTGTATTTACATTATTTATTTTAAAATCCTGCCTCTAACCAAAACCAAAAAAACACCTTTATTTTAAATATCTTTCATATTTATATTTATTATTTAGATTTATACATTCTAGAATAATATATAAATAATTTTTATACTATATTTATTATATATTACTTATATTTATATTTTATATTTCTGTAATAAACACATATAGATATCTATTTTAAAATATTATTTATATTTTCTATTTCTATTATTTATTAAACCCCTCTGTCTCTTACCAAATAAAAACCATGAAAACATTAATTTTAAACTATATTTAAATATTTTTTATACTTATATTTTTCATGTACTCTACACTCACCCCTCCCTGTGAATGTTCTGGCACCATTGGGTCCCTCTGGGGAGGGCACCCGGCATGACCCCCCCCATTGCCCACTCACCTGCTCCTCCAGCGCAGCGTGGCTCCCTCTCCCAGGGACCTTGGGGTGCCCCAAACGTCATCAGAGCTCCCGAGTCTCCAACCCCTCCCCTCAGCCTTTTTTCCTCACCCCAAAGAAGGCACAGAATGACTCAAACTGCCCTGGACAGAAGCACGGCACTTTATTGGAACCCTTTCCACGTATACATCCCCCAAAAAGGGGATTCTGTTGCAACAGGAAAGGGGAGGCAGCCCCCAGAAGGGCTGAAGTTCCTCCTCAGTCCCACAAACACAGGTGACAAGAGGCAGAAAGAGAGAGTGGCAGCAGAGGGGACACAGGATGAAAATGAAGATCAGGGTGAAGGATAAAATTGAACAAAAAAAAAAGCAAACAAAAAAACCTGAGATGATGGATGAGCAGCACACAGAGAGGGATTTAAAAAGAACAGGGACAGCGAATGGGACACAAGGATCCCATGGGAAACAATGGCAAAGGGAGCACCACGGAGCCACAGAGAATAAAACAGGAACACAAGTGAGGTAAAAAGGAAAACCCCAAAACCAAAACCACAAAAAAGGGAGATCACTGTGAGGCTGGAGGACACAACTGTATTGTTATCAGAATCTGCACTCACAGACCCACTGCAGGAGCTCCAGCCCTCCCGCCACTGCTGCATGGCTCACTCGCTTGGTCAACACAGCTGAAAGTTAAGTGTGAGAATTTGAAGGGTAAAATAAAAGATAAATAATCTTATGGTTATTCTTCTGCTGCTTCTCACTGCTGAGGCAGGCAGAAGAGCTTCAACACAGATACAAACACATGCAGAAACATACTAAGCACAAAAAAACCCAAACATGACCTAGAGACATAAAAAATCAGCCTAAGAACCATGAGTACAAAACCAGAGATGTCATCAGGCCCACAGCTAGGGCCCAGCAAGAACAGAGAACTATTGCCCCATCCCTGCTCTGCATCACCTCCTGCCCAGGGCTCCCTCATAGCCCCTTGCCCCATGCAAAAGAGGGGCAAAGGTGGCCGGTAAGGGTTTGCTCTGTCACACACGTAACAAGATCCTTCAGCAAGTCTGCTCTGTCACTTGAGGGTCCTGACCCTGTCCCTGCCCTCAGGACACTTCAGCCATTGTTTCCGGAGCATCGCTTGTCAAGACTGGAAGGAAACAGACAGCCGGTCAGCTTCTGGAGCAATGGGCTGCTGGACAGAAGTAGAGTCCACTAAAAATGAGCAGCAGTGCCCATGATGAGAGAAAAGAAAGAAGGAAAGGGAAGGGGAGAGGAAGAGGGGCCAGCATGGTGGTCAGAGTATACAGGGAAAGCACAAGGCTGGGAATGGGACAGAGAATGACAGAAAAGACAGGGACAAGGAGAGAAGAACAGCAAGGGGGGTGGAGAGCAGAAAAGAGATAAAGAACCATATAATCATTTAGGTTGGAAAAGAACTTTGAGATCGTCACAGTCCAACCATGAACCCAGCACTGCCAAATCCACCACTAAACCATGTGACTTCAAGGCAGCACCATCTGCCCCTTGGGGAATCCCACCTAAAACATAGGGGAGAGAGGAGAGGAGAGGAGAGGAGAGGAGAGGAGAGGAGAGGAGAGGAGAGGAGAGGAGAGGAGAGGAGAGGAGAGGAGAGGAGAGGAGAGGAGAGGAGAGGAGAGGAGAGGAGAGGAGAGGAGAGGAGAGGAGAGGAGAGGAGAGGAGAGGAGAGGAGAGGAGAGGAGAGGAGAGGAGAGGAGAGGAGAGGAGAGGAGAGGAGAGGAGAGGAGAGGAGAGGAGAGGAGAGGAGAGGAGAGGAGAGGAGAGGAGAGAAGGAAAGAGGGAGTGGGAGCAGGACGAAGGAAAATAAGGACAGGGTGAGGATGGAGATTAAGAAAATAAAATGGGACAGGCAGCACAACAGTGCTATTAAAAAAATAGGGGCAGGGAACAGGACAGAAAGATACAGTGAGAAACAATGGCCCATAGAGCAGGAAAGAGCAACAGAATACAAAAGGAAGCAGGATTCTGAGAGAGGCATGGAGGACAGACAGAAGGACAGAATAGGTAAGAAGGACAAACATATAAAAGGACAGAGTAACACAGAAGGAGTATCAGGGAGGACACTGGGCTAAAATGAGAAAATGAGGGGCAGTGAGCAGGACAATATGGTAAACACACATTGGGTTTTTTTTCTTTCATGTAGGTCCTATTTTCTTACATTTTTCAAGCCTTTTATTTTTAAATTTATACATAGAAAAGTTGCATTTGTACTTCCAAATCCTGTAAAATTTCTTATATTCTAAAATCTTGTATATAATTGATATATTTTAATTTGAAAATCAAGGTATACACAAATCAATATTATTTTTCTCTATATACAAAAACTAGAAACTTTACAATTTCTAATACATAAATGAGTATGAGCAGAAATTATGTATTTATTTAAGGTCTGATGATGGCCACAGTTGTACAAGCATAGTGTGACAGTAATAACATTACTATCTATAAGATTAACATTAAAATTATATTCTTGCATATATAATACAGAAAGTTATCAAATACCAAAATGTACCGAAAATCTATTTGGTAATTGCTTTTATGTGTTCTGTGAATATAGCAAATTACCATACTGTACTGTTGCTAAAATATAATTTTGATGTATCCGGTTTCTAGAGTGCATACAGTACAAGAACAAATATTTGCAAAAGTCCGGTTTCACTTCTAACTTCTTCCAAATAGTTGTCTGTAGTCTGTGAGGTTAAACCTAGGCACCCAACTTGTCGGGTTGTTTTCTTCAATGAGCCAAGCAGCCAATAGTTGCTATAAAGTTGTTTATTGCAAAAGCATGTCAGTCTCAAAAGCAAAAGTCACAGACAGTAAAGTCCATGCTAAGTTTTGGTATAAAGTCCCAAATAGAAGAAGAAGTAAAGCAAAAGCAAATGGCAAAAGCAATGGCAAAGAGTAATGGCAAAAGCGATGGCAAAAGCACCTCCTCTCCCCGATGCATGTTCTTATACAGAAACTTCTCAACAAGCAAAGACACAAACTCGGACCACTACGTCTTATCCTCTTGGAATTCTAGTTTCTTAGCACGCCAGGCTATGTATAAACTACATATATGGTCTATCTTGTTCTATCTGAAAAACGTAAGCAATATTCTTTCTATAGGTTTATTATGTCTAAAACTATGTTCTTGGAACCTCCACAGAAACACTAGTATCTAAGACTATGTTTTTCAACCTTCACTAGAACATGTATTACTACTCTGGCATCCAAGACCTTTACTCACTAAAAGCACTTAAAATTCATTCTACTTACTTACTTGCTTGCTTATACTAAAACTTAAACTTGTATCTCTATTTTATATGTGAGTGGCTTAACATACTTCAATCCATCCAAAGGCTTTCATTCAATCCCTGCACTCTGATTTCTCTCTGAAGAATTCAGAGAGATTCCTGACTTGCTGACTCCAACATAGTCTGCTGCATATATTTTGAAATGGATTATGATATGGATTAAGACAATGACATAATTCTTGGTCTTTTCAGCTACATATGGAAACAATACATACAGAAGAAATTAAAAGCCTTAGCTAAATGAATTCACCTCTCAGACAGAAATTATAGTAATCATCTATCTGCCTTTGGTAAAACAGTAGTTTCTGTCTGAGCATTTCTGCCCAATATTAAAATGTTTCTGGTAGAACTTCAAGCATTCCCCATCAGCGGCTTTTTTCCTCCATAAAAATCCTTCAGAAAGGAAAGATATACCAGAAAAATTGTTGGTAACACATTCAAACAAGTCACATCTAGGTTTAAAACAGCAGGAGAAGGAAGAAAATTTTTGGGTGGTCTGACAAATATTGAAAAGAAACAAATTATTTTTCTAACAGTAGGCCCATGAAAGCAAAACTGACTGAAAAACACAGGGTTTTCTTACCAAGGCAGAACAAGGTGCTACTACCTGTCTAGAGGATATTCATAATAATCCCCTAAAAAGTACTGAAAACCAAAATTTTTTAAAAAATTAAAAATATGATCACAAATTATCATATTGGCAATATTCACTGTTTTTCAAGTATTATGTTCAAGTTGATTTAATACATTTTTCTGAGCATACACAAATATTCAGAGTGCCTAAGTACCTTTCCCTGCCTTGGCACAGATTGTCCTCAGAAGCAGCCAGGACTCAGAGATATTGTAATTGCTCACCAGAGAGCACTGCCATATCACTGTCACAAAAAAGCAATCTCAGCCAACTTCCTATGCCCAAAACTCACCTTAAGAGTTTACAGTGTGTTTTAAATAAACCAAAAATCTTTAAAGTTGTTTACTGGAATTGTTTTGAAACACAAAATGGAATAAAATTCCTAAGTGCTTAAACATCTTAGGCATTAATTTGAACACTTTTGCATGGCACATATGAAATATCTCAGTTTTATAGAGTAGAGCTGCAAGAAACCATATGATAATTTTCTCAAAGAAGGGGAACGGAATTAGTTTTTTCCTCTTATATTTCTGTCAATGGAACATTGAGCACAAGAACATAGCGCATAAAATGTATTGGTTTTCTTGGACATGAAAATGTTGGAAAGACAGGCATATATCATTAAAGGTGGCTATGGGTACTACATCTGCAAGCCTTCCTCCCACGGCATTTTCTCTAGTATGGCTAAGAGGGGGACATACATACAGTCTTCCAGGTATGACCAGACGATATCAGGAAGCGCAGTAGTTCTAAGACAATTTAAAAAAAAAAAATTGGATTCCAGCTTTTGAGGTCACTTTATGTGGCAGTAGTGCAGTAGCATTCCTGAGGGTGGTGTTCTGTTGTAGAACCAACTTAGAGCTTCCCATTTGTTATTGAAGAGCAGGACACAGCCCTTCTTGCTGAGATGCCCCCAGAATGCTGGAGTCAGCATTGTTACTGAAGGTTAGAGTTGATAATTGTTATAAATGAGAGACAAAAGTCTCGATATTCAGCAAAATTTTAGATTGCTTTATTTGATATAGAAAGAGCAAGCAGCGCGCTGGGGAACGCGAGGGGTCACCGCCCACTCCACGCTCCACCGAACCTTGGTTTGCAGCCTCTTCTTATACTGTGGGTTCTCATTGTTCACAAATTCACAAAGCCTTTGGGTGATAATTAGTCACAGATAACCATCCGGTCCTTGTAGATAACCACCAGGGAAGTTCTGGAGGTCTGGTCTTTGTAGATAACCACCAGAGAAGTTCTGGGAGTCTGGTTTTTGGGATAGGCAGTATTAATTAGACAAAGGTAGGAAGGGCTTTTTGGGAAGTCCGATTTCGCAAGCTGGTAGCTGATACAACTTATTTGAAAAACATAACGTAATATAACATAATGTAATGTAACATAATACAACATAATATAACATAACAAGGTGATTTTAAACAGAATTATTTAATCATATAATTTCCTTTATCTAGTGTCCATGCTTCACTTCAGAGCTTAGTATTCTGGTTTATGCAAACCCCAATGCTTTTGTGATTAACACGAATCTTTTATCAATTGTCACAATAATGAAGCCGTGTTTTCCACTGCCTTATCTGCTTGCTTGAACATCATTTTCCCGTAGTTACAAAAGCACACTGCTTGTGCATGAAAGCAATGCACCAATCTACTTCCTGACTTCCAAAGTTTATTTTACTTTTTTTTTTTTTTAACAAAACAACAGTGAAAATCAATTCAAAATTGTTCAGCAGCTGCTGAATTGTTCTCTGCATCATGTCTTTACCAATGCTGAGGGGCACCATCATGCAGCTACTTATAGAAACTGGACTTCATCTCAGCGGTGAGGGATGATGTATCAGTCCCTGGATATCAGCACTGTGGGTAAAGATCTTTCAATTCCAGTCTTTCTTAAACAGACGTAGTATATAAAATGTTCCAGCTATATAAAGGGAGGACAACAGGGGCTGCAACAGAAGTCGAAACGGAGTTGCGTGAGTCAGAAAGGGAAAAGCAAGAGGTGCTGTAGTGGCTAAGTATCGACCCTTGCCCCTCTCGCGGCAGGTCTTGTGCCTCATGGCGCCTCTGCCTCATGTGAGATGCCGCCTCAGCAGCCCAGCCCCGGCCAACTCCAGCACCCGCCACCCCTCAGGGGAAAGGGGCTGTAGAGCTGCGGACCCGCTCTGGGCCATATCCCCCCTCCCTATCTGCAGCTGGGCTCAGCTGGCCTCTGCGGGATTAGGCTGGCCTCGGTTAGGTTCGGCTAGGCTCGCCTGGGCTCGCCTTGGTTCGGCCTCCATTCGCTTCGGTTCGGCTATGATCGGCTGAGCGCCACTCGGCGCCACTCGGCGCCGCTCGGCTCCGCTCGGCTCCGCTCGGCTCCGCTCGGCTCCGCTCGGCTCCGCTCGGCACCGCTCGGCACCGCTCAGTTTGCAGTCCCCGGCCCGGCTCGGCCGGAGGCGAGGCCTTAGTGGGCGTGGCGGGAGGGGGGACGTGGAGCAGAGGGTGGACGGTAGGCGCCGCAATTGTCCTGAGGCCTTTCAGGCCTCCCCGGCCCCAGGGAAGGAGGCGACGTCTCGCGTCTGGCGGGCCAGACGCTGGCGGCGTCCACAGGGGGCTCGGCCTTGCCCCAGCGGGCTTGGGCTCTCCGCCCCTTCCTGGGGGCAGCCGATCGGCACCTGGGACGTGCGCTGGGGGTGGGGAGCAACGAGTTCTTGCGGGCTGGACGCCCGGAGGTTGCCGGGATCCGCCGTAGCTGGGGTCTCCCTCGCATCAGTGCCGGTCGCGGGCCCCCCGGGCCCTGCTGAGGGGGTTGCCAGCCCCGGGGCAGGAGGCCAGTGAAGCTGGGCCTCGGCAGAGACAGTTGCGGGGCAGCGCAGCTGAAGACGAGGTGACCGACGCTCTGTCTTCGCATCGTACTCAAAAACACTATTGAAAGGGATATTCAGAGCAGCTGTTTGCTGACTGGTAGGAGAGTTCTCTCTGCAAATGTCCCCTGAAAGAGAAAGTGCATATAATATTTTCATATGACAGAACGTGATATGGTGAAGGGTTTTAGGAATGAGCCTTTGACTCTTCTGCTTTCCTAGTCTGGCGTTCAGGGAGAGAGAGAGATGTCGTTGAAACCGTTCACCTACCCATTGCCCGAAACAAGATTTCTTCATGCTGGCAGGCATGTGTACAAATTTAAATTCCGGTATGGCAGCTTCAACAGGTATGTGTGTTAAAGCCAGGAAGTCAGCCTGCTGTTTGTTGACTGCATGTGTCCGTGAGTTAATGCAAGACCTTAAAACATAAAACACAAGTGGATAGAAAATTCACAGGGAAAAATCCTTGTGAATAAGAGATGTTTCTTAATAATAATAGATTAGGATTTAATCTGCCCGCTAAGTATTTTGTCCAGCTCAGTGAGAATTGTTTTGTTGCTGTTTAAACTCTTACATGAAATGCAGCTTAGTTGCTTTTTTCCTGGGTTCCAACTCTCTCTTTGTTTCACAGCTCTCCCAGTCTCAGTGTCACTGAAAGTGCTGCCAAGGAGTCAGAGGTAGGAGCTGAGGCAGGTCTATAGGACCTCAGATGAGTGTTAGGCTGAACAAATCATCTGCTTGTTACAGGACTGAGAGCATTTTGTCTAGTGTAGCATTTCAAGTGTGAGTAACAGGGAACTTCCGTGGAGAGTCTGAGCATGGAAAAAAAAATTGCATAAACGAAAAATGTTCCTGAACAAGCAAAATTTGGTGTAGAAGTCATGCTTTTGTTTGAAATATTCCAGAGAAGCTACTGACTCTTAAATTTGGACAAATGGAAACTCCTGTTTGTTGAGCTAGTCGAACCCAGTTCCTGTCTGATTCTTCTTCAGAGTCATTCTTGCAGGAGCTCCTTCCCAGGATTTCAGTCTCAACCTCGAAACTGACCACCACTTTCAAGCTGTCAGGCTTGATTCTTGGTTTTTCAGGAGCTGTGGCAGTGCTGGTGAGCTGGCTTGATGGAGTCTAATCTAATTCTAAATTGTACATGCTTTTCTTGCAACTGTGGAATCAATGGGCGTTCTTTTAATGGTGCCATTGCTTTGTGTCCAAGCACAAATTGATGGTCACAATTGATGAGTTTTATTGTTGTCATCTTCTTCCTGAGACAGAAGGCCCCTGCCATTACTAAGAAATTGAGACAAATATGCTGCCTGCTTAAAAATGCTCCTTCCTATTACTTAATTTCTAGAAGTCTTCAGAGTACAGTAATAGCATTAAAAACCTTACTGAAGAAAATGTGCTGATTTTAATTGATAGGAAGAATTTTTTTTTCACTTTTGAAAACATTGAAAGATATTACTAGAAAAAAAATTGTGTTTGTAGAGGAGGAGTTTGTTGGGGCTTAACTGCAGTTCCTTTGTAACTGATTTGGGTCAATATTCAGAGAAAGAGGAGTAGGTAAATGCTATGTGTGTTTTGCTGGAAAAATAAAATGACATTCCTTAAGTTTAAAACTTCTTAAATTTAAAAGCACACCTCTATTTCCATAGTCATTCATCTTTGTTATTTCAAGATTAAGATACTCATTCACCTAAATTTCTGTGAGTCTGTCAGTGCAGTGCACTCTAAAATGGTGGGAGGGAGCAGAGAGAAGAAGGGGAGGAAGAAAAGCAGAATATCTAGAACCTGGTCTTCCATGATTCATGCAAACTGTCAAGTAAGGTTAATTTTTTTCCAAGCCTTGAAAGTGCACTTGACAGTGGAATTGTGACTATATTTTTAATATCTTTCCTTTGTTTATATTTTTGGCCTCTCCAGGAAGTGATCCGAGTGATCCTTGGAAATCTTGATGATTTACATCCATTTTCTACAGACCACTTCACTGTATATCCATGTATCCTTTCTTTTCAACTCATAAAAGACAAGGTTCAATGACTTGTATCTGTTGGGGATTGCGTAAGTCGATATTTATGTGTAGGAGTGTGCAGATCTTTAGCTGGAGTAGTACTACTTCGATCTTTGCAGTTTGACATTGGCTGAAGGTATTGTGAACACTTCAGGTGTTGCCTTCACCAGAGAACTGATGTGACGAGAGTGTTTTGCAGTGTTTTCATCCACACAGCCCTGCATTCCAAATTAGGTTTAGCCAAAGCAAATGAAGATGTATATGAAGTGCCAGGAAGTCCACCTCATGCACTTGCAAACGCAGCCAGTGCATTGTTCCCAAAGGTTCGTAGAATGTAAAGCACTCCTTACAGGCCCAGCAATGCAGGCCCATGGGCAGGGAAACTCAGTGCTGTTTTTGTGAGGTCGCTCAAGGTTAAACCAGCATGAGCCTTTTGGGATGGAGGGTGGGAGCAAGTGGTGAGTCTGTGCTCATATTTCCACAGAGATGGCTGAGAGAAGCAAAAATCACCTCACAGAATGAGCTTTACAAGGAACAAAACAATAGTTGAGCTAAGATAATTGCAAGTCCAGACAAGCTTTTGAACACACAAAGCCTGCAGGATTGTCATTCAGTTATCCTGGTCCCCTCTTCAGTGAACATCTTTGAAGCCTAATATGAAGCAAATGTCACCTGCACCTTACTGTGTCATTCACCTTACTGTGCTCATGCCCCTCACTCCTGTGGGACCAGTCAACAGATTTTTTTCCATCTCCCCTAAAAGGCATTGAGCTGCTGTCAGTCTGGCCTGTTGTCTACAGACAGTGCTGTAAAAGCTCTATACAATTGCACAGCATAGTTGTGTAGAAGCTGATACTTGAATATTGACATGCATTTGAGATTGGATTGTTCTAGCTAGCAGCTGTACTACAGGCTCCTCCGCTTTCTAGGTGATTTTTCATCAGAATGCACCAAGACTGGCCTTCATTTTTTTAGTTCTGGCTTGTGCAACTGGACAGAATTTACTCGTGTCTGGTACAAATTCTGCAGATTATAAATTTATATTGACAATAATTTGATAAAAGAGATGGTAACCGTTAATATTTCTTTTGTAGTTGCTGTTTTGTAATGGGTTAAGAAGTTACTCTCCTGAGGCTTTTGTTGAAGAGAAAAATAATTCAGTTAAATGTTAGTGTTTTACAGTCCTAAAGGTGTGTCAGCATTTGGATAAGATCTGGCATCATCTCCTGTGATTCTGAGTGCCCAGGAGTAATGAACACCTCCAAGGCATTCCCCTTCTGTATTAGAAGACTGCATTATACCTCCTAATAGCAGGCAGGAACAAGGCCGTTCTTTTTCTGTCCAAAGCAGCTCCATATGACAGCAACTTATTCCTGTTAGAATCAAGACAATAAGGTAGCCAAGAGCATCATTATACAGAAGACACCCAACACAGCCAACATTATTGGTTTGCTTCTCTAAAGTGCAGCCAGTTCTGCCTGTGTGTTGAGGAGTATTTGGTATACAGACTTATATTTATAGAACTTGTGAGTCCATCCACATGCTCAGCCAGCACTGGGCCTGGAAGAGAACTGTGAGCTCAGAAGCCTGGCATGAGGAGTTGTCTTACAGTTGGTGTGTCGGGCTCCTCTCTGTAGTGTGACTCTTTGTTAATCACCAGCTATGAATCCTTCTATTGATGATTGAGAGAGAGATGGGGACTACTGACTGGTGATCAGAATCCAAATTTACTGTGAGCTACATATGCTTATATACCATTTTTAGGAAGGCTAGTAATTTTTTACTGCATTCTTTGGGTTAAACATCACACTGATAAACTTTACATTTCTACTTAGTTCAATGTTCTTTCCTGTCACCAGTCTTGATCCAATCTTCTTGTAATTTTCAAAGTTCTGTTTGCTCTTGCCAAGGCATCTTGGTTATCAAACTGCATATGCTAATTAAATCCACAATAGTGTCTGTCTTAGCTCCCACAACCTTCAAGCCAAAAACCAGGCAATTTCAGTCCTTCAGGGAACTTATTGTATAAATGTTTCATCGTCTTTTGTCCCCAGGATGTTAGTTTCTGCTAGCAAGTGTGGACTAACAGTATTCATTTCACATGTTTCTCCCTGATATCAGAGGTGAATGAAGAGATTTAAGTCCAGCACCATTTGTTCTTCCAGGCAGAAGCTCCTGGATGTCAGAAGTGCACTCACATGAAGGAATAGCTGTAAATGTAGTGGTTATCATGTCAATTATCTTTTTTCCCCCATTTTGAACTGTGAAGTAAATTTAATTATGCTGCATCTATGAATCCAAATAGTTTACAATTTTTAAATAAAAATCTAAAATAATTTAATTAGGAAGATTGCGGGGGGAAGTTTTATTCATAGCTTTAGAAGAGCCTGGCATGTTTTTTTGTGGGAGAATGTCAGTACTGAAGGCAAACACAGTTAAGGGAACAGAACACTATTAATACAGGTGACTGATGGGGCAGAGTGGATACGTAAACCTGAATAAGTGTTTTCTGTAGTGTGTTACTGGTGCAGTTTCACAAGTTCATAGTAACAGATTGTATTTGCTCCCTTGTGCACATGTGCAGTGTGCTGTGACTTTTGAAGCTTTAGAAGACATTGTCAGGACTCATGTCCTTTGAAATGTTAGTGTTGCGTTTTTAAGTCTTAACATTCTTCTCAGATTTGAGTAAATGGGAGCGAGTATCAAAGATGAAATTCAAACATGAGAATGTTCATCTTGTGCCTTATCCCTACATTTGTACGTTGTATCTAGAATTGAACTCATTTCAGCAAAACGTATCTTGTGGTAAGTCACTGTGATTATGTTTGGGTAATTTCCAGAAACATCTATGATCTATGTCTTGCTTTTCTCTTTTCCTTCGCCTACTGTATCTGAATCAGAGAGAGCAAAACTGCATGTGGGATGACTGTATCTTGAGTTTGAAATAATGCATAACAGGATGTTCTTTATTGTCTAGTATTGCTTTTGTAAAATCCCCTGAATTCTCCTTTGTCTCTCCAACCACCACTGACTCTTTAGCTGATAGAGCTAAAGTGAAGCAGTGCCCAGTGGCTCCCAACGTTCATTTTTTAATGTCAGTCATTGGGCTGGAGCCAGCACATACATGTATATGGGACACATGTTTCTTCTTTGTGCTTGACTACATTTGTTGACATAGAACATCACACTCTTTGTTGCTATTTTCCTAAAGAGAGAATGGATTTTTGTAAAAAAAAAAAAGATAGTAATCATGGCAATAATGTATTTCGTATAATTAGCAAACATTTTCACCTCAGTTGTGTCTCGTTTTCCAGGTTTTCTATGAATTCTCTGAACAGCCTCAGGCCACAGCTAAGGCTTCCGTGGGACTCTACATTTAAACTCCCCTGTTGTGAAAATTGAGTATTCTTACTATTTCCTGTTCTGATTATCAGGCTCTAAAAAAAGTTACTTTTTTTTTTTTAATAACTACTTAGCAGATAACGTGGTCTTTATAAAATGGCCAGCTAGTAATTTCTTAGTCTCGCCTATTTGCATTCCCTATCAAACATCCCATGTTTGGATGTAAAAACTTCTAACCATAGAGAGTTCACTCACTTCCCTGTACACCTGCTCCAGTATTTAATTGCCCTATCCAGATAGTTGTACAGCATTCCTATTCTAAAATTAGAAACAGTGTAAGGCACTATTAGTTTCAGACTTTATCTGTAATTACTCTTGGTGGGAATTTTTCTTCAGGGAAATACGTTGAGTCCCATACGTCCTACAGCTGACCAGTATTCTCTAGAGGCTGTGTTCCAGATGTCCTTGCATCTGGTACCCAAAGCACAGCGAGATGCTAACTGTTCTTCAGGCCCTTCTTTTCTGAAAACACCTTTAACTTCTTTAAGACAAGCAGTTGTCCCACCACATTGATATCTGGTGTTCATAGCCAGGAATTCTGGTTCAGAAAGAGCTGTATTTGAACATTTTCTATTTTAGTGTATTATATGAAGGTCCAGACTGTTTCACAGTAGTTTATCTTGCTCCTGGAATAGGAATTGCAGTGCAAAGACATACTTTTCAATTGGTTAAAGAAAGTCCAGTCTAAATATTCACCAAGTTTTATACCTCTGTTGCAGGTAAAGAAGTAAACAAGGGCAGTGATGAGCTTGTAAGTTGTGCATTTGGTTTTGTTTTGTTGTTTAAGTTCTAAGTATTCTTGAGAAGAAGAACATATGCATTTAGGCAGTGCTAGAGTTCTCCTACCACTAGGAGTTAATCAGTGTAAAGTGGCACGGAATTCTCACTTAGAACCATCCAAGGGGAGAGAAGTTCTTCTGGGCTTGGAAAGCAGTCCTGTATCAGGACCTGAGAGCTGCTGCCTTCAGTTCCATGGATTTTCTGCAAGCCTGAGTGAGCTGTCCAATGTTTTCTTCACTGGAAGAATCTGTGAGGTTGATATTGTTGAGTAATTAAGTAGCTCCCTAGGTACTGTGTCAGAAAGAGCAAAGTTATGCTTATTTGAGAAATTTTTGTGTAATGAGAGCTGAGGGTACATTTATTTTCCATATAGGTAAGTGTCTGAAGTGAATTAATGAAGAATAATTCAAATCCAAATTCCCCTAAGGAATTTTTTTATCTCTGCATTCCTGCTACTTATGTTCCTTGGCAGTCTTCTGAAAATGAAAAAAATAGGATGTCCTAGAAAGAAATACTTTGTTTAAAACTGATGAGCATAATTCTCTGGCTGACCTCCCAATGCTTGTTTTAGTCCTGAATCCTTTTCTGGTTTTCCGTGTATAAGCAGGAACAATTTTTGCAAAATATGAATGTACATTAGTTATGAATTTTCTTCTAAAATAGAAAAGTCAAAGTGAATTGTTACCAATATCAAATTTGCAATGTTTTGAAGGTCAGGAGAAGAAATGAAATGTCAGAAAGTACTGCAATGAAAGAAGCAGTGAAAAGGAGAAGAGTGGAAGTCAGAGATGATGCCTCATGCCCACAATCATATATGGACAGGTCAGTTGACTCCAAAAGAGTCTCCCAGGACACATGTTAGTATTTTTAACGTCTCTAGTACCTTCCTTATGTTTCATTTCTGTGCAATTCTCTGCCCCATTTTTCTTCTTCCTTTTCTTCCATGGGTAACAATCTAAGCATCATTGCTCATATTTGGGAAAAAAGTGGTCATGTACTTTCCAAGTTCCCAGACCATTGACCAGAGCTCTGCCTGTTTAACTCCTTTGTGTTCACATCACCTTTTGAGTCACAGTGAGGTGATAGCTCAGCAGCTGGACAGAACAGTGCACTGGCTTGCCCACCTGAGTCTAGGAGAGCAAGGGAACAACTGGAACCAGTTTTTCACCTGCCTCCCAGCCTGCTCCATTGAGCCAGCTGATGAATACTGCCCTCTTGGCTTGAGGCCTTGGAACTTGCTCTTTTCCAAGTGCTTTAAAGTCACATGAAATTGCACATCTGTGTACACATTAGTATTCTCACACAAGTTCACCATATGTTTCTTTGGTAGCTAAAATTCTCATGGTGATTCCCAGGTAGATCTCTATCTCTGGATTTTACAGAATGGTTGAGGTTGGACAGGTCCTTTCATATCGTCAAGTTCAACCCCTCCTGCTCAAGCAGGGTCACCCAAAGCAAGTCCCTGAGGTCTTGAGTAGACTCTGAGGGTGGAACCACCACAGCTGTGGAGAGCCACTTGCAGAATTGCAGAATCACAGAATCACGAAGCTGGAAGAGACCTTCTAAATCATCTAGTCCAACCCGTGCCTTAACACCTGAAATAAATCCTGTCACTGAATGCCACATCCAGTCTTTTTTAAAACACATCCAGGGATGGTGACTCCATCACCTCCCCAAGCAGACCATTCTAGTACTTTACTGTTCTCTCCATGAAAAACTTTTTCCTACTATCCAACCTGTATTTCCCTCGGTGTCCTCTCGTTCTGTCAGTTGCTGCCTGGAGAAAGAGACCGACGTCTACCTGACTACAACCACCTTTCAGGAAGTTGTAGAGAGGGATAAGGTCACCTCTGAGTCTACTCATCTCCAGGCTGAACAACCCCAGCTCCCTCAGTTGTTCCTCACAGGACTTGTGTTCCAAGCCCCTCAGCCTTGTTGCCCTTGTCTGGACACGCTCAAGCATCTCAATGTCCTTCCTAAACTGAGAGGCCCAGACCTGGACACAGCGCTCGAGGTGCAGCCTCACCAGTGCCACGTACAGGGAAAGAATGACCTCCCTGCTCCTGCTCGCCACACCATTCCTGATCCAGGCCAGGATGCCATTGGCCTTCCTGGCCACCAGGGCACACTGCTGGCTCATGGTCAGCTGGCTGTCAGCCAGTACCCGCGGGTCCCTTTCTGGCTGGGCCTCAGCCACACCGTCTCCAGCCTATAATGTTGCAGGGAGTTATTGTGGCCAAAATGCAGGACCCAGCACTTGGACATATTAAACTTTATCCCATTGGACTCTGCCCATCCATCCAACGGTTCCAGGTCTCTCGGCAGAGCCCTCCTGCCTTCCAACAGATTAACACATGCTCCCAGCTTAATGTCATCCACAAATTTACTAATGAAGGACTCAATACCCTCATCCTTAAATAAAAACATTGAACAGGACTGGCCCCAGCATAGACCCCTGAGGGACACCACTGGTGACTGGCCACCACTGGATGCAGCAGAATCCACCACCACTCTCTGGGCCTGGCCATCCAGCCAGTTCCTAACCCAGCAAAGAGTGCTCCTGTCCAAGCCGTGGGCTGCCAGCTTTTCCAGAAAATGCTGTGGGAGACAGTGTCAAATGTTTTGCTCAAGTCCAGGTACACAATATCCACTGCCCTTCCTGTATCCACCAGGTGGGTCACCTGGTCATAAAAGGAGACCAGGTTGGTCAAACATGACCCACCACTCCTAAACCTATGCTGGCTAAGTCTGATACCCTGGCCATCCTGTAAGTGTTGCTTGATGGCACTCAATATAAACCATTCCTTTGGGTACTGAGGTCAGGCTGACTGGCCTATAATTACCAGAATCCTCTTTCCCATCCTTTTTGTGAATGGGAGTCACATTGGCCAGCTTCCAGTCATCTGGAACCTCATCTCTGAGCCAGGACTGATGATAAATGAGAGAGCATCTTCACAAGCTCATCTGCCAGCTCCCTCATCACCCTGGGATGGATCCCATCCAGTCCCATAGATTTATGAACATCCAAGCAGCTCAGCAGTTCTCTGACTCTTTCTGGATAACAGGGGGACCATTCTGCTCCCTGACACCATCTACCAACCCAAAAGGACAGTTGTCCTGAGGACAGGCTGTCTTCCCACTAAAGACTGAGGCAAAGAAGGCTTTAAGCACTTCCACCTTCTCCTCATTTGCAGTTACTAGGTTCCCTCCTGCATCCAATAGAGAACAAAGGTTGGTCTTACCTTTCCTTTTGCCATTAATATATTTGTAAAAACATTTTTTATTATCCTTTACAAAAGTTGCCAAATTAAGTTTGAACTAAGCTTTGGCCTCCCTAATTTTTTCCTACATGCCCTAGCAGCCCTCTTAAATGCTTCCTGAGAGATCTGATCCTCCTTCCAAAGATGATACATCCTCTTTTTATCCCTAAGTTCCTTCAAAACCTTGTTGCTCATCCAGGCTGAACGTTTGCCTCATCAGCTCATCTTTCAGCACATAGGACAGTCTGTTCCTGTGACCTCAGGATCTATGTTTTGAAGCATGCTCACCCTTCCTGAACTCCTTTGTTTTTAAGGGCTGCTTCCCAAGGAAGCTTCCCACACTCTAAAAACCTCCTGGACTGGCCCCTTTCTGCTGTATTAAGTTCCCAGCACATGTCTGGTAATTAAAATCACCTACAAAAACAAGGGCTGGTGATCCTGAAACATTCTCCAGCAGCTTATAGAATAAGTTGTCCACCTCTTCTTCCAGGATGGGTGGACGATAACAGACTCCCAGTAGAATGTCAACCTTGTTGGCCTTGCCCTTAATTCTAATTTTAATTCCCATTAAAACCATAGGCATTCAACTCCATCATCATTTATTTCAATACCTATGGCATCAAAAGCCTCCCTAATATAAAGTGCCACTCCTCCACCTCATCTCCTTTTCCTGTCTTGAGCTTGTAGCCATCCAGTGCAGTGCTCCAGCTGTGTTCCACCACGTTTCTGTGATGGCAACTACATCATAGCTCTGCTGTTGCACCATGGCCTCCAGCTCTTCTTGTTTGTTACCCATGCTGCATGCATTGGTATACATGCACCTCAGCTGGGCTAGTGATTTCACCCCTAACTCAGGCTTATCAATCTTGGGCCTGCTTCCAGACAGCCCAACTGCAGTGTATGACCACAGTTTTAGTCAAAAAGGTTTTTCATGTGTTCAAATTTAATTTAATGTTTTGTAGTCTGTGTCCTTTGCCCCTTGTCCTGCCAGAAGACAAGAGAGTTGAGGAGAACCTGGCTCTCTGTTATTCATTCCCTCCCATTAAGTGTACATTGGTAAGATCCCACCCAAGCCTTCTCCAGGCTAAACAGCCTCATCTCTCAAAGCCTCTTCACTTAGAAAAAAATTCCCCAATCTCATAATCATGTTTGCATTGTAGCCCTTTGCTAGGTTCAACCCCATGTGTCCCAATCATGTACTGGGGTTTCCAGTTCAGGCTGGGACAGAGGGGCCTCAGCAGCCTTGAGCAGAGGGGAGAGATCACTGCTTGAGGGCAGTGATTTAGCAAAGCCCTGCCTAGTTCAGGTCAGAGTGTTGTTGGACACCTTCAGAGTGAGGGTACAGGGCTGGCTCTTGGCTAACCTTGGGCTTAATTCTTGACTACCTGTCAGAGACCCAGTGTTACTTACAGGATGGTAGGCTTCATTCTTTTCAGAGTGTATTTTTTTAAAATAAGAAAATCTATGCCTGTACTGAATCCTCACAAGTATGTAGCAAACAAGTCCTGGATCCATCAGTGATCACAAGTGTCTATGTGCACCTTTCCCCTCCCATGGACAGACAATATCCAATCATCTACCTCGTTGCCTTATATCCTACCTAATTCCCAAACGTGTTTCATGCAGAGCTATTAACAAAGTCTGAAGGCAGTTCTTTACCTGTTCATGCAAATGTAGTCCTTTAATCCTACCCCCATCCCCCTGGCCTGTTTCTACTCACAGTACAACTGTTGGACATGAGGGAAGAATGAGCCCAGGATTCAGAATGCTTTTTTATTTCTTTTAGCCAAAGACACAAGTTGTAGATTAATAAAATACAAGGTCAGAAAGGACCTATTTCATGATCCAGTCTGGGAGTTCTGTCTAGGTCCTGTATCTTTCCACAGCACTTATGATTAGAACAATCTGTAATTCTTAAGTGTATGCTTGAATTCAAAATTAAATCGGTGAGCACTAGCTTCAAGCCTTCTGTCATTTTTTCCAGTTACACTGTTAGAGACTGAGGAGCTCATTCAGGCTGAGCATCTTCCCTGCCCCAGGAAGGAGAGTGTCTGCTGTAGTAAGACCAGCTCTTTTTCTTCTCTTCTTTCTGGACAAGCCCTTCTGGTCCTAAATTCTTTTGGGGAATTTGGGTTTTCTTGGGGTGCTACTGAGTGTTGAGAAATCAGAATCTCCAAGTGGCACTTCCAGTGATTCTGATCATGTCAAGTGAAGCCAGAATGGTTTTTCGCACATGCATCCCTTCATACTTCCCCATATGGAGTCTCCTCTGCCATTTTAATGCTCCATGACCAAGTCTTGCAAGATGTTTCTGTGGTTCTTTGCTACCCGCTCTTGTGACCTGTAGGATTTACAAGCTTTCTCAGCTATCTGCTTATCCCCCTTTTCATGTAACACTTTTTAACTGCTTGTTTGTTCTTGTAGAAAAGCAAAATGAGTGCATATTTTCATTTTTAAGGAAGACTTTGAAACATGAGTACAAATATAGATTAAGGCTATATATCTTGTTGAGTCCTTCTAAAGTTCTGCTTTTTAGTGAAGTACTTGGAGTAGCTGCTTCCTTTTTGTGACTTTTTGTAAACTCAGTTTTTACTTACTTATCTTCAGAACTGGAGCTGACTGTGTTCACCAGCTGAGTAAAGCAGAGCATGGATTTGAAAAGGTAAGCTACAGAATATTCAGAAAGAGACAACAGCACCTATTTAGTCCTGGACCCTTACAATGGCGAGCATAAAAATGCCTGCAGGTAATTTATCCCCTTTTTCCCTGCATCACCCTCATAATTTTTGACTCTCACCAAACTTAGCATAGGGATGAGTTATATTTTTTTGAGATGACACAAACTTCCCTGACTGTCAAGCTACAATCTCAGGGGTAAGCTCAGCCTCTGAGAGGTGAGCCTGAGGGATGCTCTGCCTTTTCTCTAAGACTCCAGTCCTCTGTGATCTCACACAGTCCTTTATGGAGAACTCCACAAAGGGCCAGCAGTGGCTGCTGGCATCTTGACACTGGCTTTGCTGTGTCTGAGTGGCACCATGTGCCACTCCCCACCAGTGTCCCACTCTCTGCTTATAGCCATGCAAGCATCACCCTGTTCCTGAAAAAGTACCATGCCTTTTCTCACTATGGTACCAGAAGGCAGATTCATGACAAGATTGTTGCAGAGGAATTGGCTGTTGCTCTCTAAAGCTGCTGTTCTCCAGAGAACCTTGTTAGAAGGAGAAGATTCTTTCTCTTCTAGCCCACAGGCTCCAAGGCTGCTCTGATAGAGCTGCTCTTAGGCGCACCCTAATGCCTGTGTACTCCTGGCTGTTGAACATCCTCCCAAATGCATTTCGTCTATTTTCTGTATACCCATTTAATTCAAATCCCTATCACACTATCAGCTTCCTGACTTTTTTCCCCCTCTCTTACTCTTTGGAAGAGTTTTTTCCAAGGAGGCAAACACATTTCTTGGGTTTTCCAACAAAGGAAGCCCAAAACTTTCTTTCAGAAGAGGGTTTTTTGACAAGTTTGTTGGATTTTCAGAATAGGAAGAAGACTGCCCAGTAACTCCTTGGGAGCCTTCAGTAAAGAATAACTTCTCTAAAACAAGCGGGTTTATTTGTCTCTAAAAATTGTATCCCTTTTTTCCCCCCTCTGTTTATCTTTGCAGACAGGTCTCTACACATGCCCTCTCTGGCTTCTTTCCTTGGGTACTCCAAACACTCTATTGGTGAGATAAGGGTCATCTTCTGAAAGGTGGCTTTTTATCCCCCAGTTTGCTCTAATCAGTGCCTCCAGAATTCCTCCGTTGTTTGTACACTTTCCAAGACATTAGAGTCCTTGGAAGCTGGAGCTCCAGGTTAGCAGCTTGGACCCTGAGCAACAGTATGACAGGTGGCAGAGATGACTGTAAGTTCCTCTTGTGTTAAGTAATGTGGGAGGGCATGTCTTGAGCGCCTTCTGGGTAAACTGGAACTGTGATGCAAAAATCAACTCAGCAAATACCAACTAGGTGAGAAGAACCTTCTCTGGAACAAGCATCAGGACTTGTTCTCAGAATTGCACTAGTCAAGGCACTGTTACCCTGAGTGGGATGTCTGGACACAAACTGTTCTGTTGATGAACACCAGATCAGATGTCACAAGTTCTATGTGAAATCATGGGCAGAAGTCCTCTTCCTAACATGCATTTTTCAAAGATGAAAGCCAGGTATTTCTGTGGCATGCTTTCCATTTGGGTTTTGTTTGGTTTTTATCTTTTAATTCAGGATGAGAAGAAGGATTAGGTTTAGGATAAAAACATGTCAGTAGCTCCTGTACTTTATCAGAGATTTTCTGGTCATTCTTCAAGGAGTCTTTCTCAGTTTATCAACAGCGTATGGCTTTGGTTTCAAATCCACCCAGTATTTTATAATGCTCCTCAAGGAGGGAAGGGTCTTGTTAAACAGGAAGGAAGTCTTGTCTACATGGTACATATGGGATTAACTTTGGGATGTTGGATTCGGAATGAGGAGCAAAGAAGTGCCACAGGCACATGACTGTTCAGTGGATTGCATTTTCAGCTGTCATCCAGATGTCTCCTAGGCCTGTGATGGTGACATCTGGTCGGGATAAATGTGGTCAAACCTGCATGTCTTTCCACTTACACAGTGAAAGTCAAAGAAAGAGATGCTCACCCTGTCACTCCAGAGAATTTTCCTAACTAAGTTAATGCTCTCAGACTAAACTGACAAGATCTCAGGCCATCAGAGGTTTGGAATATTGTGTTAACCTGAGCTTACATGTGGCATTTGGGGACATGTTTAGTGATGGCCTTGGCAGTGCCAGGTTAGCAGTTGGATTCAATCTTACAGGGCTTTTCCAGCCTAAATGGTTCTGAGATTAGTGCAAGGGAAACACCATCGGGACCTGTCACTGTTTTAGGATTTACTCTCTTATAGAAACTTACCTGCTGATTTTGTTGTGTTTTTATATGCTTATTTTGTTTTTCGTGGTACTTGTGTTGCTGATCACCTTCCTAATAGGTATTCCTGGCCCACCTCTTGATTCTGACACTTTTCATTTTTGTCCCTTCCAAGTTAAGTCTGCGTCCCAGGACTATGTCTTAGAAGGGCTAATGTCCAGGGCCTGCACTGTCCAGGGGCTGTTGTTTCCCACAGCTCTTCTGTTCATGGTTTTTAAAATCTCTCCGTGTTCCATAGCTACTGTTAGTTCACTATCTGGTATGCTAAAGTCTTCTAAATGAATTACAGCTTTATGTTATGTCCTAGCAAGGGAGGTGTAAAAATACCTTGGTGAAGAAAGTCCTCATCATAGCAGAAGAAAATACCCAAATGAAACCACACAACAAAAAGTGTAGACCTTGCTTTTTAATACTTTTAGGAAGCAAGGTAACAAAAATCTCTGTACAATAGAATATAGCATTATGTAACAGTTCTTGGGTTCCTTTTTCTTTTAGAATTCCTCCAAGGCAAATGAGCTTGAGTTTAGCCCAGCATCTCGTACTAAAGACTGTGACCAACTGAGTTTCTGTGAGTAAGGAATTCCTGGATTCCACTGAGTTTCATTTTCTCTGGGTATGCAGGGAGTGTGTAGAGAGCGAGGTTGTGGTTTTGTTCTTGCTGCTGTTTCTTACAGGGGAACCTGTGGAATTTGCCCTTGAACAAAAAAGAGTAGCTGGTCAGGCTGAGGGTGCAGTGCAGCTGCTGCAGCAAATGGACCAAACAGGAAAGAAAGGAAATGTGAAGTCAGAAGGAAGAGGTCTTTCACACTTCTGGAGAAGGTACTAATCCTGCACTGATGAGCAGAGGTAGTCCTGGTTCTGTCTAAGCCTATGTCAAAGGCTAATTCTGGCAGTTTCAGGTTATTCTCCATGATTTTGAAGGATGGAGACATCTTTTCTGTGGTTAAACCAAAGTATCCCAAGGCAAAAAAAAAAAAAAAAAAAAAAAAAAAAAAGGATGTCATTTTATCTTGTGCTTAAGGGCAGCATTCCAACTAAATGTTCCTCTTCTGAGCTGTTTTCAGGAAAAACTGATGAGAGAGGGTCACTGAACCTCCATCACAACCCTTATACAAAGTAGCTTTTCTCAGCTGAGAAGTTCCAGCTAAAAGGGTCTTCCTGGATGGACCTTCAGCCCCATTAAGGTGCATGTGACCTTTATTTGGCTACTGTGCAAAGCTGGACATTGTAACTCTGACTCCCAAAGGCACCATTTTAAATGGAAATCAGTGTCACTGTGCAGACACTGGCTGACTGCACAGAGGAGTTCTCTCATGCTGCCGAGGCTGGATCCTGTGAGTGCCGTCCATCACTGCACAGCACCAGCTGGATATTGGCAGCTGCTGGTTTTTTGTTAGTTTTTTAAAAAATAAAACTCCTTGTTAATTGTAGTGTGTGCCATTCCTTTAATGACTGAGACCAGACTATTAGTGCACAAGTTATTCATTGTTTCCTCTGTTTTTTAATTTTCCCTCTGTATTGTTTTGTACTGGCATTGTATCTTTCTATTGGACAGAAATTAGCCTTTTCCCTATTTTCAGAGAAGTATTTTAAGTCTAATGTGCTCTTCTTGTTGTTATTGTTTCCCCAGCATCATCTTTTCGCCACTACAACATCTTTTTGGTGGAAAAAATTGACCCGGAAATACTGATTGTTGTGAAAAGGTAGATTTGTAGTATGAATATTGGGTTGCACTGTTCCTCTGTAATTCAGCTTTTCACATTGTTTGTCTCAGCTATTAAGTGCTTTAAATTAAATTTTACTTTGCTAATGTTTTCAAAGTAACATTCTGAAGATGTTGGGTTAGAACATGTTGGGTTTTTCTTCGCATCTTAGAGGTTTTGAAATAGAGCAAGAAACTTTTTAGATTTTGATCCTTAAGTGTCATAAATTGTGAATTTCACGTTACGTATATTCTAATAAAATAAGCATCACCTTAGAATTGTGTGTTATTTTAAATCAGACTTACCATGCAGAAGATACTCTTCCCTCCAAGAAGAAGCAGAGGTTTCTAGTATTAGATGGACAGCATTGAAAAGGTCAAAATTATGGATAAATACTTTGCATTAGATACTGCCGCTACACTACTAACTACTACTAACTTAGGTAATTATTTATGTACTCAGTACATAATGGGATGAGGTTGGAATTTAAGATTTCAGACATGCCAAGGCCACGCTCGGGTAGCTTTTTGCCACCATACTTACGCTTTATAAATGATCTTTCATTCTTGAACCACCCCCTGAGCTGGGCAGTTGTCTGTAGGTAACTCTGCTTAGGCAAGGGCTTGGGCCAATGGCCTCCAGAGTTCCCTGCCAGCCTTGGCCACAGTGTGATGTGATGAAGTATTTCCTGAGAGAGTTTCTTTTACTTGTTAAACTGTCTGTATCTTGACTCATGAGTGTTTTCTCACATTTGCCTTTGTGAGACTCTCCCCCGTCCCCCTGAGGGAGTGGGTGAGCAGCAGGATGGGGGGTCACCTGCTAGCCAGGGCCACCCCCTCCTACCCCTGAAGGGACTGCAATCTGCAGAAAAGCCAGGGGGGAGCAGAGGCAAAGCAAGAGGTCACACTGTTCACAGCCCCTGTTACCCTGTGCTTGGCTAGTGGCATTCGAGTGTGACTTGAAGATGTAATGAGCAAGAGAGAAGTCTGAGGGGAAGCTGAGCCTGGGAAAGGGCAGGAAGGAAGCCAAATTGATCTACTTCAACTGAGCATGTGTCCTGAGTAAGCCAAGATGTTGTATTGTAGTCCAAATCTATCTGTGCTCAAACTTGATACTGTCTCTTTAAGATACAGCACCACGGCTGGAAGTTGACTCGTGAGGGACAGGGGTTGCTGGGGTTTCTTTTCAAAGTCGGGGTCTCTCAGACAGACCCCTCTTGCCTTGTGGTCTTTGCTCAAGGCAGAATCTTTGCTTTGGGCTTTTCTGTTGTTTTTTCTTTTTTCCCTCTCCCTTTTGTCCCTCTCTTGCATACTGGACTGGCTCAAGGCAAATTCCAGGAGTGCCTGTCAGCAGTACTGTGCTAGAAAGAAGTGAGTGGCCTTGCTTCAGTCTGAGTTGCCCATAGCTTGCCAGCAGTGCCCAGCTGAGGCAAGAAGGCACCAAGTCACCCAGCCCAGCTGCTTTGCCTTGCCTTGCTTTGCCTTGATGTTCTCTGCCACATGGAAGGCAAAGTGCATGAGTTCTAGCTGTTTGCTGAGTATCACCTGCTGGAATGTGCCAGCTGCCTTTGTTGATGGAGAGATAAGTAGGGTGAAAGGCTGACTCTATTTTCCCTTTGTCTCACTAAACATAGTTGCCGTGGTGGATGCCATCTTGAAAGGGGGGAGTACTTCATTTTGAGTTTGTCTTTGTTCCTGTGAAGTTTGTGGGATTTAGCAATTTCATATCTAGTGATTATTTCCACCAGTAAGGAGAAATGAAATATGAGTAGATACAAGCAGATTGTGTACACTGGACCTCATCTCGACATGCCTGGAACCACATGTTTTTTGAGTTTTGTCACATGCACCTGCACAGGACAGAAGGATGTGAGTGGCCCTCTCAGCTGCTCAGCAAGAAGTGACCAGCAGTCATCTCAGGGGAGACCATGGGGACAAGTAATCACCTCACCTCACCTCTGCAGGACTGCAGAGACAAAAGCCCCCTTGTTTCTTCCCTCCCTGGCTGCCCCATGGCTGCACTTTGCCATCTTGACAGCCAAGGACACTCCCCTGGGTCTAGGACTAGTGGGAGGGATGTGGACCTTGTGGTGGCATAGCTGGACATCCCCTGTGTCATGGTGCTGGGGAAGTTGGTGTCATTTCTGGGCCTACGAGGCTGCCACAGCATCCCTACTTCTCTCTGGGACAGCTCCATGGAAGGGAAGGGGTTTGGTGTCCTTTTGTCCCCATGTCTGACTCAGTGTTATGGGGTGCTAGAGCTCAGCCTACAACAGCCCTATATAGGCTTCCCTCATGTCCCTGCAGCTGGAGACACCAAAAATGGTGACACAGAGTGGTGATACCTGGTCCCAGTTGTGCTTGGAGAGGTCACATACCAACATGGATACCTCTGCCCCTGCTGTGTTTGGTTGTTATCAGGGCACCCCACCTCAGACTTCCCCTTGGCTGTGGCTTCAGCTCTGCCTTTGCCCTCAACATGGGCACCCCCAGGAAAGGAGGAGAGAAAGTGCAGGTCCCAGCTTGAAGATCCTGTCCAGCCAGCTTCTCCAGGATTCTGATGATTGTCAGTGGAAGCAGTCCTTTCCAGGGCCTCCAGACTATCTTTCCCCTTGGGGACCACCACACTATAGCTGCTCTAGTCCCTTCATTTCTTGCACTCCAAGAAGAGCTCCTGGAGGACTGCTCCCTCCAGCTATTCCTGCAACCATCCATAACCCCACAGTTGTGGTCCAGGCTGGAAGTGGTCATCACCTCAACTCTGGGAAGTCCCTTCCCCAGGATGAGACCAGCAGTGCTGAGGGGTCAAGGGATATTATCATCAGCTTTTCTCCTTCACTTTCTTATCCCTCAGAGCTCTCCAAGGTCATGGCCCAGCTCTCCTGCAGGTTTGCCACATCACTGGCTTATATAACTGTGACCCATCAGCGTAGCCTGGTTGAAGTATGGTTGGGAGGTGACAAAGAGGCATGGGACCAGTGCACAACCTGGGGGCATAGAGAGCCCAGGCATGAGGCCCTGTGGGAAAAACAGCCATGTTGTTGTGAACAGCTCTGTGGCAGCACAGAGCAGGTGGTAATGTCTGTTCTATGCAGGGCCAGATATTCCAGGCACAAGTAAGGAACATTCCTGTCAGGGCAATGGATGCAGCTCATGGCCAAGTGACGCGTCCATCTGAAAGGGGGGTAGAACAGAGGCCTCAGTTAACCCATATCACCCTGATTACAAAGGTGCTGCTGCAGCCAAGAGGGACCACTCCTGCACACAATGGAATGACCTTGCTCACAATCAAATTCCCCCAGCACTCACAGCCATACTCAAGATGCTCCAGCTCACTCCCAAGTGGGAAACCTCAGAGCCCTCCCCTAAACCTCAGTGCCAGCTCCATTGGCTGCCAGGGCCATTAGCACCAGCAGAGCTACCCAGGCAGAGCCAGCCTTAGGAGACATCTGAGGCCACATCTCTCAACAGTCCATTCTTCCTGCTGCTGCATCCACTGCTGCACACTCTGGGCCTCACTGCTGGAACCATGCAGTCCTCTCACTGCTGCCTTCTCTCCCTCCTCCTCTACCTCCTCCTCCTCTCTGCTACATGGGCAAACCTTCAGGGTAAGTGGGACCCCTGACTACCTTCATGGGACTCCATAGGGGAGAGGCTTCCTGCTCCCCACCCACCTTGGGTGCTTGCTCCCTCACTCCTTGTCCGCTGGCTGCATACCTCCTCCTTAGCAGGGATGCAGCCACCACAGTTGGGTGCAGGGGATGGGAACTGGGGCTGCAAAGGCTGTAAGGGGCTTATGGGGTCCCACGGATCCCTGCAACCTCAAAGACCCACCCCTCAGCTCCCCTACTTTCCTCAGCCCTCTTCTCCCAGTCCCATCTCCTCCCTGTCAACCCTTGTCTCATATAGGTGCCTTCACTCTTCGACTGCTCCAGACCACCACCTTCCAAAACACCTCATTTACGGACACAGAGGGACTGGGCCTGCTGGAAGACATCGAACTTGGTTCTCTTGATAAACATACATGGTCCATCCACTTCTGCCAGCCCTGGGTGCGCCCAGCCCTGCCCCACGTTGACTGGGACACCATTGAGAACCTGCTTAAGGTCTATTTGCAGAAGTTCAGCCATCTGATCAACGAAGAGGCCGTGCAAAGGGATGTTCCTTGTGAGTGCCCAGTCTTCATTACATCCCTTTCTGAAAAGCAGCTGGGAAGTGGGGAAGTATCTGATAGTGCTGGCACTGTATAGGAGACACTGACCATGTCTTCAGGAAGGCAATCCTAGCTCCTCATGTAACCTCCCTCTCCTCTCTGCCCCAGCAGACCCCTTTGTGGTTCAGTGCATGGCAGGCTGCATGCTGTACCCCAACAGAACCTCCCAGGCCTTTGCCTATGTAGGTTACAATGGTCAGGATTTCCTCAGCTTTGACACAGAGAATGTCACCTGGACCCTCTCCCAGGACACCAAGTTGTCACGGTATGTCCAGTCATTTCTCCAGAACTACACTGCCTTGAATGAGCTGGTGGAAATTATTTTCAATGATACTTGTGTCGATGAAATGGAGATGTTCCTGCACTATGGGAGGGCAGCTGTGGAGAGACAAGGTGAGATCACCCTGACCCTGCAACAGCTATCTCGAAGCCCCCCACACTGGGGCCTAGCTGTGCCCCACCAGGGCTTGCCTCACCCCTTTGGTCTCATTCCCCAGAGCTGCCTGTCGCCACGGTCTTCGCCCGCACCCCCAGCCTAGATCAGCTATTGCTTGTTTGCCATGTCACTGGTTTCTACCCCCGTCCCATCAGCGTGGCCTGGCTGCGGGATGGCCAGGAGGTGCCTCCAGGCCCAGCGCTCAACACCAGCACCATCCTGCCCAACGCTGACCTCACCTACCAGCTCCGCAGTGTCCTGGCTGTGGCCCCCCGTGATGGGCACAGCTATGTCTGCCGTGTGCGCCACCACAGCCTGGGCACACGTAGCCTTCTCATCCCATGGGGTAGGTGCCACCCATGGGGATGAGATGGGGGTCCTGAGCCACCCTGCCCCATAAGATGGAGCAAAACCCAGAAAGTTCATGGCAGCTTCTGCTTGTTTCCCAGGGAACTCAGAAGTGGTGCTGATCACAGGGCTCATGGCCGGACTGCTTGCTGCCATGGCCATTGCTGCCATATCAGTGCTTTGGGTGTGGAGACAAAGGTGAGTCCCTGTCTGCCCCATGGAGTGGCAGTGAAAGAGGAGGGGAGGAAATTTCCAGGGGATTTCTGCACTGAGCAGCAAAGCTCTTGCTCTGGCCCTGCCAGACGCTGTCTGCACTCCTACAAGATCTCTGCTATGAAGCATCGAGCTGTCCCCCTCTCATTTCAGAAAGCACCAGCAGATGGAGGAATCAGAGTCCAGGAACTCCATCCTGAGCAAAGAAGCTTAGCTCAGAAGGGAGGCAACAGTCCCCATTCCCTCCCACTGCCTTCAAAGCAACAAGAACTACCTTTTTCTGCTTCACCAAAGTTCTGGGCATTGCCAATTGCAAGACTAATTCAATTCAGAGATGTACAAGAAAAACCTGGCAAGAGAAACCTGAGCTTTTGAGTCACCTGAATTTTCTAAACAGACATAAATGCAAGTCTAAGAGCTCCTCACTTGTTACATATGATCATCTCTTAGCTTGTGGCACTGGCCAGTCTGCCCACTGATGCTCTAGGGCATCTCAATGCCCAATGGCAAATTCTCCTGGTTTTGCTTCAGTAACAGTTCTGTCAGAAGGTGGAAAGCTGTCCCCTTCTACGGTCACTTTCTTTTCCTAAAAATTGCCTTTATTAACCATATTCCAGAAATATTTGTGCTGAGACTGAACTTTTCCACACAGACTAACAGAACCTGGCCAGAAATGGCTTTACAAAGTGCTGAGTAACACGGAAACTCTGGTGTGGGAGTGGTAGATGTGTATGAAATGAAAATAAACCATTCATATTTTCACTAAGATCATGTGCCTTTCCTTAGCAGTTGAATGGGCTTAAAAAGGTTTTGATCAACCATGTATGGAAGCTGAACCACTGCTGAACTATTTGCACTACTTGCAGAAAGCACCAAGGCATGGGGGAAAAAACCGTACATGTGTGCCTGTGCATATATGAACGTGTTCTCACATATTGCATGGGAATAAGCAACTGTGCACATGGAGGGTAAAGTGACCCCGAGGCTCCTAATAAAGGAGAAAAAAGAAGACCATGTTCCATCAAAGATAGCAGAGTTCACACACACAGGAAGGCATGTAGTTCATAATCCAAATCAATTTGAACATGTAGCTTCAAAAGGTTTGGGTTCACTGGACAACTTCCTGCAAAGTTTCCCAGGATAAGTCTGGCAGCTGTATGCAAGCCAGAAAACCTGGCTGGCTTGTGGCCATATCTACCACAAATCAAATGGTGTTTGTTCTCCCCTGGCCAGAATCTGGAAACTACATTGCTGGGGGGAGGACTGTGTTTCCCTAGCAGCCAGAGTCATCTGCTCACAGGGCTCAAAGACCTCTCTGCAAGAGGAGTAACACCAAGCCTCTCCCAGCTCCTGCTGACTTGGGACAGACAGATAAAATTCTTAGCTGTGGGCATGCCTCCCTGCAGCCTTGGCACCCACAGGGTAAATGGGGCAATTCCTCTCCCAAGCAAAGTGGAACATCCTGAAGCACTCACAGGACCGGGCAGACTGGAGAGCAGGTGCAGCCAGTGAGGAAACCTGTTGAGGAAAGCTGTTCATGTGAATGACCTCCCAAGAGGCCCTACACTACCAGACCCACAAACACCTGGTAGCAGGGGGGTATCTGCAAGTATTTGCTCACATCCCCTAAGAGACCTTATAATAACAAGCCCTACCCAGGCATTTTTAGAGGGTTCTTAAGGCCCGTCATCACAGCCCAGTGCAGCAGTTGCTGCTGCTCACCCATCCACCCAGTATAGCACCCAGAGGCACTGCATCTCTGTCCACTCCACCCCAACTCACCCAGGCACGGCTTGGGGGTTACATCCATCACCTCAGGGGAGATTGCAAGGACCAATGTCACCTGTAGGGTCTTTGAGGACCAATGGCCACATGAGAACTTTAAAATCCTATAGTCCTCTAGGGCAGGGGGAAAGTGAGGACCAGTAATCACCTGAGAGGACTGTAAGGACCAATGGCACCTGAGGGAACTATGGGGAATTGGGAGTGACTCTGAGTACCACGGTCACTTGAGAGGACTCTCAGGACCAATGGTCTGTGTGGACCAACAGCCCCCTGTCCCCTTGGGTCATTTTCATAACAGAGATGTGACAATATGAAGGAGGAAGAAGTTGTGAGCAAAGAAAAGGAAGTGAAAAAACCTCCAAGCATTAGAAGTATATTCAATAGAGAAGTGGAAGGGCTTAAGTGGAACTTTAAAGCAGATCCACTGCAACAGTGGGAGACATTTGGAGGAATTTCCAAAGGGGCTGAAGACATTGTGACCAGGTGCCTGGTCCTGTCCTATGAGCAACTCAGACACCAGTAGTGTCACATGCACCTGCACAGGACAGAAGGATGTGAACGGCCCTCTCAGCTGCTCAGCAAGAAGTGACCAGCAGTCATCTCAGGGGAGACCATGGGGACAAGTGATCACCTCACCTCACCTCTGCAGGACTGCAGAGACAAAAGCCCCCTTGTTTCTTCCCTCCCTGGCTGCCCCATGGCTGCACTTTGCCATCTTGACAGCCAAGGACACTCCCCTGGGTCTAGGACTAGTGGGAGGGATGTGGACCTTGTGGTGGCATAGCTGGACATCCCCTGTGTCATGGTGCTGGGGAAGTTGGTGTCATTTCTGGGCCTACGAGGCTGCCACAGCATCCCTACTTCTCTCTGGGACAGCTCCATGGAAGCAAGTATTCAGTGTTTCGATGCTACCAAGGTGCACCCCTCAGACTTGCCTTTGGTTGTGGTTTTGGTTCTGCCTTTGCCCCCAGTGCAGGCACCATCCAAAAAAGGGGAAGAGAAACTGCGTGTTGAGGGGAGGAGTCGGAGAGGAGCAGTCGACTGGGGACATTTTGGGTGAGAGGCTGACTGTCACAGGTCACCCCATGATCTCTCCAGCACTGAACACCAGTGCCAGTGGGAACAGAGCAGGGGAATGGCTCCCACCAAGACAGGAGGGTCTTGGGGAGGGGAACTGGATTCCGCACCAGGAGCTGGTGGGAAGGAAAGGGGAGTTGCCAGGCCCATCCCCAGGTGTTTAGAGCACAGTTGGGGCTCCCTAGCAGTGTGCTACAGTTGGGACTAGGTGGTAGAGTTTGTCACCTGCTCTCTGGGAGCCCCATCCCCATAATTACACAAGTTATGCAGGAGCAGCCTGAGCTGGAGGTGCCAGGAGCGGGAGGGGGGGTGACCCAAAGTATTCCTTCTCTCTGTGCGGGGGTTGAGAGGACAGCAAAAATCTTTCTCCAGTCAGGTCTGAAATCCAAAAGCCATCGTCATCTGCATTGGTGCTGATGCGTCCCACAAGAACAGAGATAGGACAATGTAATATTGGTGGGGAGGGAGAGTCAGGAAAACCCAGCTTAGATGTTTGAGTATCTTTTTCCTAGTGCTGTTTCCTGGGACCCTCTTTCCCTGCCTTTTCCTTCTGTCTGGGCTGTTCCCAGCCCCAGCATGTCACAGCACTTCGTCCTCAAGAACTTATTTCAGCTTTTGTTCCTCCCACGCATCCCCAGCCTTCAGCTCAGGACCTCTGGGCCCCTCCCTGACACATTGATTCTCCAATTGGTGGGGAGCCACCGCAGTAACTGCTGAGCTGGGTAGAAGACTGGGATCCCACAGGTTCTTTCTCCTCCCACAGTTACTGCTGCTGCTGCTTCTTCAGCCTTGCTGCATGCATCATGCAGCCCCCTCACCTCTTCCTCTTTCTCTCGATCTTTCTCCCTGGGATGTGGGCAGACACAGAGGGTAAATGGGAGCTCTGGCTCACCTCAACTGTTCTCACCCCCCTGCCCTGTCAGAGGACCCCACAAGTTCTGCTCAGGGGAGGCATGGCCAGGCCACTGTGCTATATAGGGGGGCAGATGATTCCCAGCATCAGGCCACCTCTCACCATGCACCACCCAAACATGCTTTGCCCCTGCCCACCCTCTCTGTTCCTGCCTCCAGCTCAGGACTTCTGCCCCACCAGCTGCAACATAGGGCCTTGGGCACACAAGCAGAAAAGACAACAGTGGTCCCCAGCCAGGTCTTGGGTATTGAGTTTTTCTTCAAGATGTCCTCCCCCTGCAGGGAGCCCATAGGTGCCAGGCAGATCTCAGCTCCAGATGGTGCTGAGGGCCCCTTCCAGCAGCCCCTTGTTCGTTGGGGAGCTGCACCTGCCAGAGAGTGTTTCGGGTACTGCTGTCACACAGAGAGTTTTACCACAACACCATGAGATCTTATGCTTCTGGGGCAGGCAGCATCAGACACAGAAAGGCAGGATTGATCTCTGGGCTGGGCTGGTGTCCTGGCCCTAACACGGAGCCCCAAACCTGGACAAATGCCCTTTCCTATCAACCATCGTCCATATCCTCTGTACCATGTCCAGGTCTTTGGCAGATACAGGTCCTGGCACGGGTGCTTCTCCTGGGTGGAAACATCATCCCAAATGAGCAAGGTGCTCCTTCATCTGCTCTGCACAGTCAGACAGCTCTGTCTAGGAGGGAGGCATAGAAGAGAGGGGACAAAATGCCTAAAATCCTCTGCAGGAGACAACCACTTTGTTGAAAGTAAAATAGAGAAGGAAGAAGAGCAGTGAAGTCAGAGGAAGTTCAGACAGGAAAGCAACCCTGAGCAGGATGAAGAGCATACAATCATAGAAGCACAGAATGATTTGGGGTAAAAAGGACCTTTAAAGGCCATTCAATCCAACCCCTCTGCCATGGGCAGGGACACCTTACCCGCTCAGAGCCCCAAACAACCTAGCCTTGAATGTTTCTAGGGACGGGGCATCAACTAGATGTCTGGGTAACATGTGCCAGTGTCTCACTACCCCTCACATAAAAAAAAATTTTTATTATCTAGTCTGAATCCCCTGTTCCCCCTCCAGCACCTCCACTTATCTCCTTCCTGCACCCTTTCCTGCCTCCATCCTCTCTCCTAGCAGAGCCACAGGTTATCCAACACCTCCTGACTGGCCTCTTTGCCAGCATCAGCTCTGCTGAGGTGTCATGCATGGCACTCGTAGGGGACATACCCATCTTAATACTGGATCCAGCCAACTGGAGCATCCACTTCCACTGGCCCTGGGTCAGCCAGGCTGCAGCTGAAGGAGACGGGGAAAAGATGATGTCTCAGTACAAAATTGCTCTGTGCAATAAGATCCGATTTGTGCACGACACAGTTCAGCAGAAAAAACAGCACTGTGACTACAGGAAAAAGTCCTGCCAGAGCCCTAGTCCTTCTCCCTAGGTTCAGGCTGTGGCCTCCTCCCCACCAAGATGGCATTTGGGGGGGTCTCACAGGATGCAACAGCTTCGGAAACACTGCGGCTGCTGAAGCATATGACTAGCAGGAGTGGGTAGGGCGGCAGACTAAAAATACCCCTCGGGGCTTCTACCATCTGGCATAAGGAACCCCTCTGTATGTCAGAGAGCTGCCACCAAATTTACTGGAGCTGCAGGTTTAACACAACAAAGATTATGAAAAAGAAAACTGGGGGCAAATGTTTTTGGGGACAGAATTCTTTTTAAGCAAGCACCCCGTACCAGTTTCCACTCCATTTTTCCAAAGGGCCTGAGGGCTAGCAGGATGTCTGAGGTCACCTGAAGCATGGCCTTAACCCCTGCTGCCCATTGCACCCTGTTTTCCACTGTATGTGACTGTGCCCTCAGTCACAGCCCACCTCATGCCATGCATGTTAGACACACTCACGGGATCTCTCCACTGGCTTTGCCCTTGACAGACGCATTGGTGGTCCAGTTCTGCTCAGGCTATGTGGTGTACCCCAATATGACAAGCCAGGGCTTCCTGAATGTTGGCTGGGGTGGCAGAGACCTCACAGCTTTTGAGATAGATAAACAACGCTGGGAGGCCCAGCAGCCATCTCAGGTGGCAGAGCTGGTCAGCAAGAGCCTCAGCAGGCAGAAGTCTGTCAGACTGGAGTACCTTCTCACCATCTGGATATGCCAGAGCAGCTTCCAAACCCTGAGGAGGTATGGGAGGGCAGCTTTGGACAGACAAGGTGTGACCACCCTGACCCTGCAACAGACACCTCAAAGCACCCAACACTGGAGCCCAGCTGTGCCCCACCAGGGCTTGCCTCACCCCTTTGGTCTCATTCCCCAGAGCTGCCTGTCACCACGGTCTTCACCCGCACCCCCAGCCTAGATCAGCTATTGCTTGTTTGCCATGTCACTGGTTTCTACCCCCGTCCCATCAGCGTGGCCTGGCTGCAGGATGGCCAGGAGGTGCCTCCAGGCCCAGCGCTCAACACCAGCACCATCCTGCCCAACGTTGACCTCACCTACCAGTTCCGCAGTGTCCTGGCTGTGGCCCTCTGTGATGGGTACAGCTATGTCTGCCGTGTGCGCCACCACAGCCTGGGCACACGTAGCCTTCTCATCCCATGGGGTAGGTGCCACCCATGAGGATGTAGTTCAGGCTGCAGATAGTAGACACTGGCCCTGTGAGGGACAGCTCCTGACTGGCGCTGCCACCCTCACACAGTTGCCCTCTTCTCTCCGTGTCCCAGAAAACCGCAGCACAGCTCCAACCATCAGCATCACCATTGCAGTGCTGCTTCTTGTGGCCACAGTCTCTGCTGGGGCATTTTGGTGGTGGAAGCACAGGTGAGCTCTCCCTCCCATCACCTGCTGTAAGATTTATGGGCATGTAGATCAGTCCAGAGGTTGCAGCAGCAGCAGCTCTGTAGGGGTGAACTCCCTGACTGTCAGCACAGCTCACATATACCCTTTGCAGGAAAGGTAATGGGGCTACACGGGAGATTCGGGAATGCATCATTTGAGGCCTGGTTGCCCACACAGCAACAACTGCTTGCTCTTTCTCTTTACTCCATGTCCTACTCCTGACCCATCAGCACCGACAGCTTTGTTCTGGAAAACTACCACATTAAACAAATTTCCCCGGATGCATGTGGCTCCTGTGTCTCTCACCCTATTTCCCCCTCAGGAGCTTTTCTCAGGAAACCGCTCAGCACACTACAGAGACTTCATATTGCAGCCAGAGACTTCCTTTTCCTGGACTCTAGTTGGTCTCCACCTGGCATGTCAGGAGAAGCCAGTCCTCTGACAGCCTCTCCCACATCTCTCCATGGCCAATGTCTGTTCCTGATAGGGCAGTTAAAACCCAAGGTGTGGACCTTCATAGGCTGCTGCAGGACAGCTGCCTCCCCACGGTCTTCACCACAGGCTGCTTGGGCACCATCTCTGCTCAGCTGCCTGGAGCCAGCACCTACCTAACCGCGCCGGAGCGAGCTGCCAATGGTGACCCGGTACTGCACCGGACGTCACCTGGTGCCCGGTAGATCCCCGGCGCCGCTGCCACGCCCACCTCACATTTCCATTGGCTATGCCATGGCCCATTTGCCAATGCCATTCGTGTTCCTCCTCCGTCACCAGTCACGGGGCGGGCGTGGTCACCGGGCTGAGTCGGACCCCCATACCTGCCCTCGGCCCCATTCAAACCTGGGCCTGCGTTTCCAAGAACTCGCTGTGGCTTCCGGCCGATTCCGCATGTCCCCAGCCTTCAGTCTCCCCCAGCACTGAAGAGCTGAGGATGAGCCCAAGGCGTTTCCTGCCTCAGCTCCAGATTTCAAGATAAAGGCAAAAAAAACAGGAAGATGTTTGCAATTGTCAGGCCTGCTTAAAAACCCAAAGCCGTGTTGCATCACCTGTCTTGGGGAGCCAGAGACACATTACATAGTCAAATAATCCAGCCATTTGGGCCAGAAAATTATTTATCAGACCTCTGTGGACCTCATTGTCATCACATTGTTTCCCCCTTTCTCTATTCATGTACCTATATGTATGTACGCAAAGGGTGTATATAAAACTACTGAAAATTTAAACTTTCAAATTACATACCAAAGCAATAAAATCTCCCTGTTTGGGTGGGTTATTCTGCAATTCCCACTTCTTTTGAGAAACATCTCTTTTGAGAAACTAGTGGGTATGCCAGGTAGAAATCTGAGGTACTATCATCTTTGCTGGGGATTGACACCGGCATAACTGTTTCTAATAAGCTCCAGGGTAAAGCCCTTATTGTAAAATAAATTAATTGATGGACATTATAAACTGAAAAGATTAAAGCTTACCTGATCTGTGAACCTTTTATCCCTCATTCAAACATGGTTTCTGAATGCTTTCAAAACCTTCTCACCAGTACCAGTTTATTTGCAGCTGGCTGCAAACCAGGCACAAACTCCTCAGGGGTCGGAGGGCACATTTGAAGGGATATTTGGACTCTAATCCAGCCATACCCTACAGCCCTACTAATGACCTTGTGTAAGAACAAGGCCTATACACTAATAATCAGGGTTTCTTAGGCCATTGGTTTCTCCCAGATGGTCACTAATCCCCAAAAAATGCTTTCCTGCCTAAATTGTTAATGCCTAATTAACGCCACAACAGTAAATAAAAAAAAAAAGATGGATAGATGGTGTGTAGGTTTGAAAGTAAAACCAGTGCAAGACTCCAAGTCAGTAATATAATTTAATAGGAGAAAAGAGAAAAAATAAAATACATGCAATAATATAAAAAAACCAACCACCGACACAGTCAGAAATACAACCTGACACCCTGTCAGTCAGGGTGTTGGTAGCAGTCCGTATAAATGGTGGCTGCAGTCCTCTTGGATAACGGATGTGGTTCCGTTGAAGCAGTGCTCCTGTAGAAGGTGCAGTTTTCCTCCGAAGATCCAGCGATGATGTGGAAATGGTCCGACTTTCCTCTGGGATCCAGTAGAAAGGTCTGCCTTCGCGTCCCAAACCCCAGTTTTTTATCTAGGTAGGAAAGGCTTGGCTCCTGCCCCTGGCTGGGGGCATCTCCCAGTGGGATGATGTAATCTTATCAGTCACACAATAGGACTTAATGGCCCATTAACGGAATATATCTTCTGGAGGAAGGATGGGTTGTGAAAAGATAACGATGATCATCCCCCGATCTTATCAGATGGCACATCAGCAGAGGATATCTCCCACAGAGATAAGGATTACCACCCCTCCTACATTTTAACAGATGGTGATAGAATACACATTTTTGCATTGTACCCCAGGACAGATGGATAGATAGATTAGATAGATAGATAGATAGATAGATAGATAGATAGATAGATAGATAGATAGATAGATAGATAAAACGTAGATAAATGTTTTCTATTCCCCCTTAAAGGCCTTGAAGACCCCAGTACTTTCCAATCAAGGCACACACTTTCCAAGAAGCACAGCAGCCTATCAGCTACACTCCAATTACTGGCAAATAAGATCCATGTGTAGTATACATATGTCAGATGACACTTTGTACATTTGCAGAAAATGCATTAGTCATTGAAAAACCTCCTGATCCCAGAACTGTTTATGCATTCCAGATCCCTCTCTCAATGTTCCAGTGGAAGTTACAATGCATATTGAAGACTGTCAGCTCTGGTAACTTTTCTTAGAATAAATGTTTTCTCAGGACTTCCTTCAGCTCAATCAAGCTGAACAGCAAAGAGCAATCATGACTATAAATTACTTTCTTTTCACTCATAGTAGGCAACTCAAGTCTTACCTCTTGATTCCATGATAACTGTTAAAAATTACCAAATCCTTCTGGTTATGGCACACAGCACAGGTTTCACAGCATCTTTTTTCAGTCTGTGGAGGGAGGAGATATATGGAGCCCCATTTTAGAGAGAAGGAGCTAAAGCAAAGGGAGAGGGGTCAATCTTCCCTCATTTTGCATGCTCTGGTCAAATAACCTGATTACAGTTTTTCAAAGTACATGGAAGGATGTAGGTGACCTCCCCCCAACTACTCCTCATGGGAGAGACACCACATACATGTCGGCCAGCAAGCTGTTAACCTTTTCACCTGATGCCAGTTCCTCCAGACCTGCTTGTTAAGCTTTTATGTGTTAGGCAATTTCTCCATCTCCTTCTTCAGCTATGCCTACCTTCTTACTGGTCTGCAAAAATTAATTACCAACTTCCCTTCCATGCTTTCCACAGTAGTTCAGCAGAATGGAAAGTGCATTTGCATCCAAAATTTAGCACAGAGAAACCTAAATTGTTCTTTCTAAGATACTTCCTGTTTGGAGCAAACATATTTAGATAAGGAGAGAGAGCCATCTCTCTGTCATTTCTTTCCTACAAATAATCTGAATTTAGTTAATTCTGGCCTGAATTTTGGAAGCACATGAATCCTTGGCTAATTACACATCTCTTTATTGCCTTCTCTATTTTGTTATTTCTTGTCCTCTTAAAATCTCTCTATAGCTGCAGGGCTGATGCTTGCTGCTCACATGAGCTGTCTGCAGCATGATCCCAGAACTGAGAAACTGGGAAAGGATGCAGGAACTGCTTCAGTCATGCTGCAAAATGACTTGTTCCAGATTTTTGCTTTTGTAAACATGCTTCGAATTTTAATAATAATCTCAAAATTGGACAAGAGGTAATTTCTCTCTTGAAGATAGAGACAATAGACACTCTTCCTGTTTCTCCCTCCAGTATAGAAATTTGGGTAAACACACTAAAAATAGGCAGCAAATTATTCCAGCCAGCTTGATCCTTAATTGCTCTAATTGCCTTCTTGTGCTTTCCTGAAGGTAAAATAAGAAGTTCTTAAACTCTATGTTCAAGGCCACAGCAGCTTTCCAGACAATCATCATACGTACCAGAGAAAGAAGGGCCATGAGTCCATATGGACTCTATGAATCCTTTGCCATTACTATTTAACTCAGTTTAGCACTTTTTCTGGTGGTTTTGTTTTTATTGTTTTGGGTTTTTTTATGTTTTCTGTTCAGCCCATGTGTCTCAACCAGTAGCAGGCTTATTTTACCTAGCAGCTAGAATCACTCAGCCCTATACACGATATCACCTTCCACCAGCTCAGACCCATGTCCATAGTCCATAAACTCTCTTGGAATGTCTCCCTGACTATAGCCTATTTTAGCTTCTCTTTTGCTACCCACTCACAATGGTCTGTACCGGGACTGCAGTTCCTGTAAATCTATGCTTTTGCAAACGGGCTGTGTCTGATGTTTTAAGGGTTTTTTTCCCCAGACCTAAAGGCAGCATCGTGTGGAATGGCAGAGAGATGGAGGACAGCAGTTCTGCCATAGAAGCCTGGGACCAATGTCTCTTGCCACTGGAGGTGACAATTTGCCACCTGGAAGTTGCTTTTCTTTTGCCTATCTTTCTCATGCTGCTGGCAAAAGCAATGGCTGGCTGTGAAGGGAAGAGCAGCATTTCAACTGGCATTGAGCAAAATTGAATGCAGTAGCAGCTCTAGCAACTGTTATTTTGAGGGCAACACATATGGACTTGAATACCAGAATAAAGCTGAAATCTGAAGATCTCTATTTCTCTCTCTCTCTCTCTTTTTCCTCTCTCCTTTCTCTCTCTCTTGCCAGCCAGAGTGATCTGAGCATTTGTGCCAATTCATCAACTGATTCAGTTCTTTGCTTGGAAATTTTGTTGCAGATGACAGAGGTCACCTTAAGTCAACAGTCAGAGTCCCTGTGATAATAGCCTGAGGAGATATTAGCTCCCTTTCGGTACTGGGATCTGGTTTCCTTCATGCTATTTGTTTTTTTGGTGGCATGGATTTTTAATTTGGGGTTTTTTTGTATGTTTTGGTGTTTTTAAAATTTTCTTTTGACAATCTGTATATAAAGACGTCAACCAAAGAGAAATACATACTGTACTGAACAATAGTATGTTAAATTTTAATTCTCATAGCTGTGATAAACAGGGAAAGAGCATTCAAGTAATTATAGCCATCTTCTTTAAGTATATTACTGCTGACAGACAATTTATCTGGAATTTACGTGTCGTGTAAAAGAGAAGGAAAAAAACCTTTTCTTCTCCAAACCCCCCTCTGGGTATTTCCAAGGTGATCGTGCAGCTCCTTTTTTATTTTTTTCCAGAATGAACTTTAGTATTTTGAAAAATAATGTTTTTTGGGCTTTTTTCCCCTTTGACATAGGCTACACACACTGGACAGTCTAGAGGATTTTAAGTTTGTTTTCACCTAGGGTCATTACCATACCTTTACCAAACATCTAAGCAGTCCCAAAGTGGTCTGATGCCTAAAGTTGGGGTTTTTAAAGTAGAAAATAAGAGGAGAAATTTGGAACAGCTTGCTAGGGTTTCTTATGGCTGTTCCAGGTTAAATTTAAAGACTTTCTTGTTTTGGTGTTTGTTGTAGCTGAGCTGTACACAAATGCAGTGGATAAAAGGAGATTGAAGTTATGACATGCTGTACCACCCAAATTGTGGTAGATTTGAACTTATCCAAAGTAATGTGTGAAAAGAAAGGTGTCTAGAAGGAGTTTCCTGTCTGCAATGACCCCAACTTTAAGCACAGATTAGGTTGGTTTACACATTCAGATACCTGAATGTTTTGCAGCATTGGATTATAGTGCCTACCTGCTTTGGGATTTGGACTCAGGTTAAATAAAACCAGCATCGCAGGGTTTTGCCTTTGCTGTGACTTTTCCACCAGGGAAAAAAATTTCTGCAGGTTAATAAACAAGAAGAAACACTACCTAAATTTATTTTAGCATTCAAGTTTGTTCCTGTATAATTCTACCACTTTGTTCACAGTGGATAACTTTAAAATCTCATCAGGAAAAGGAAGAGCAATCTCCAGCTGTTGTGTAAGTCTATATCAACAAAATACACTTGTACATGACACCTCGAATCAGTGGGGTGGCAGCTAAGCTTTAGCATTGATGGAGTTTGGGGACAGTGACCTGGGGAAATGGGCAGTGATCTCTGGCTGTGCTCAGGAGCAGGTGATGGGCACTGGCCAGGCTGTACTCCACCACTCATTATACAAGCTTTTATTATCCTGCATCGTTACCTTGAAGGATGATGGGAACCTTAACTTTAATGAGTGACTCCAGTTTTCTGAAACTAGGTAGGAATACTTTTGAATTAGCTACTGCAGTATTTTTAATTTCTGCCATTGCATCTCGAGCAATTTATAGAATAACAAGGTTTGAAACCTAGAAACAAACAATAGTTCTAGATATGACCTAGAGAACAAATTACCCAGTGAAGTCCATTGTGCTATGATGCGTTGATCAGCTCATCTCGATTAACCCCCAAAAGTAGTCAGATCTCACAATTCACTTGTAATCCCAGAAATATGCATGATGTGAACTGAAGCTCTGTGTCCTGAGAGCAAGTCGTTACATGCAGGTTTCAGTTTAGTAGAGGGGGGAGCACCCTCCTACTAAGGGTAGCTAATGTGCTTGAGGCCAGAGTTGCAGAGAATACCTGGAATGAAGGCTCAGAAAGTATGAGGTAAAAGAAAACAAACAACTGTTTTTTATTAAAAATCTCTTAATGATGAATCAGTCGTGAATGGGTGGGACTAGCAATGCTACTGTTGGGAATTAGTTTTTCTTTTACCTGTTGCCTGTGGAATTTTTCCCATTGACTTGCTAAAGAAGCATTGATGGCTATTGAGACAGGGGAGGGAGAACCAACCGCTCTGCTTTTTGGGAGTTTCTCTCGGACCTGCTCAAGCACCGGGATCGACCCTGCCTCTCTTTTCCACCCTTCCCGTCTGGGATATGGCCGCCATTACCGTGTGGTACCCGAGCCCGCCCCACAGCGTCCCCTGCAGCCGCGCGGGGATCATCGCACCTGTTCCGCCCAGCGCCCCCTGCCGGCTGTGACGGGAACTGCACCAAAAGGAAAGTGCCCACGGCCGAGGACTGGAACTGGGTTCCTGTTCTGTTTGCTATTAATTTCATAGTTGTTGTTGTTTTGTTTGCCTTGTTATACATACTAGTAAAAAACTGCTATTCCTATCCCCATACCTTTGCCTGAAACCTCCTTAATTTCAAAATTATACTAACTCAGAGGGAGGGAGTTTCCATGCTCCATTTCAAGGGAGAACCCTACTTTCCCTTGCAGACACCTATCTTTCAAACAAAGACAGCTAGCTACTTGGGCTGACCAAAGAAAAATATAAAAGGCCGTGAAGAAATCCTAATAGTGAAAAACAGTGTGGAGGAGAGATAATGCTGCTATTTTCCTCACTTATCTTTATAAAAGAATTAGAATGTTTAAATCCCCTAAAGACATTATGTGATAGTCATGATGGTACAAACGTGCATGAGAGTGAAAATGCCTTCTACGGAGAATTCTGAAAATAAAAAACTAAAGTAATTTCACATGCACACTCTAGGCTGAGGACAATGATTTGCTGCTTCTAAGGTCTGAGTGACTGAGCGTCACATCAGTGCTCACGAGACAAACACATACCTGCACTTGATGCACGGGGAGCTCCAAGCAGTGTCAGGGTCCTGAAGAAAAATTGACCAAGGCAGCTTCATGACTAAAAGGCAGCATTCAGCCATGACACAGCTTATTAAAGGGATAAGGGATATGTGCACGGTCAGAAGTTCAAAGTAGCTTGAAAAAACCCTGAAGCTGTGAGCAAATAAGTTTTCTTTATGTCTGAGACCTTGTGGAGTGCTCAAACATGTAATTGTTTTTATTAAGCTTGCTATTTGCTCACTAGTTCATTACCGACTGTTTTTGACACTGGAACAAAGTCCAAGCTGCACTTGCTGTATGAAGCTGCAGGGCTCTTCTGACCCTGGGAGTGAAGCATCTCCCCACCCCACAGGGACACACATACCCCACCTTTATGGGGCTGCTTAGGAATTGCAATGGTCCAAGTAATAAGAGGTTTGTTCAGTCTTCACTATGCTTTAGAAATTAGTTCTACTCGTGGTGCTCCAATGAGTGTCCCAATCCCTGTGCCTTTGCCACCAAACGTACCCAATAGGTGTAACCTGGGGAAAAGACTGATGGCATTTTCCTCACAAGCTGACAGATCTTTTTCAGTAGTATGGTACAGCCGCCCAAGTGTCCCTGTCCCACAGCTGGTCACGGCACTGGGTCTTGATGCAACCTATCCCTCCTTTCATCAGGTAGCTCAGCCATAGTGGAACGCCTTCTCTCGTGGGCGTGATTATCCTCAGGATGACTCGGGGGACTCGGTTTGGTCCCTGTCGGTGGGAGGAGAACGCGTTGTAGCGGGAATTCCACCTCTAGATGCAGACCACCGGGAACAGTGAGATGCTGGCAGCTCTCGGTATGGCGTGGGGCTGGTAGCAGCCTTCTCCTGTGACCTTCTGTCTTCTCCGTGCTGCTGTGGTACCACCCACCGCACCGGAACGTCTTCCCCCCACACGCTCTGGCGCAGGGGCCTCACTTTTCATAACCAGCCGATCCCGGCACTTTCTCAAACCTGCCCTGAAAGCCCTCCTGAGCGTGGTCCGGGCCACCAGGGTGTGCACATGGGCTGTGTGCACGGGGCCTGTGCCCGAATTTGTCCGGGGTCACTGGCGGGGAGCCTGGGGTGCCTTCGCTGTCGGGCCAGGCCTCCCCACAGCACGGCCGGCCCTGCGCTCTCGCCGCCGCGTTACCCTCTCTGCCCGGCAGAGGTCGCGCTCCTCCCCGCCCGCCCCCACCCTCGCCCGTCGCGGTGTTTGCCGGGAGCTGCAGTCCGGCGAGCTGCACAGCGCGCAGAACGTCGAGTACCGAGGACTCCCTCACCCAGCGTCCCGCGGGGCGCCGGCCCAGCCGTGCCTTTTGAATGATTTCACTGGGCTCGGCGCTTGCGGCGAGTGCGGCTGCGGCTGCGGCGGCGGCGGGCGGGATCCGGGAGGGTCCTCGGCGGGAGCAGCGCGCGCCTGGCCCGTCGATGGCGGCCCAAGAGGGCCCTGCCGTGGCTGCCTACGGGCCGTGCCGTTGTTAGGAGTGGCAGACGGGCTGCGCGTTCGCCACTTAGCCCATCCTCCTTGGCGGCCGGCGGCCTTTCCGCCGACATGTCGCTGGCCATGGAGGAGGAGGAGTACGCCCGGCTGGTGATGGAGTCGGAGCCCGAGTGGCTGCGGAGCGAGATCAAGCGTCTCTTCCAGGAGCTGGGCGAGACCACCCGGGAGAAGATCCAGGCGGCGGAGTACGGGCTGGCAGTGCTGGAAGAGAAGCAGCAGCTGAAGCAGCAGTATGAGGAGCTGGAGCTGGAGTACGAGACCGTCCGCACCGAGATGGAGCAGCTGAAGGAGGTGAGGCGGGGGCGGCGGCAGGTGGGTGGCCTGGGCCCAAGCGACCGTGGCGGGTGGAAGGGCGAAGGCAGGACGGAGCGGTGGGAGCGGAGCCGGTTTGAAGTCCAGGGGCAGCAGGTTGAGGGGCCCCAGGGCTGCTGTGGGGGGACCGGCGGGTTCCCAGGCTTCGGCCTGGTTCCGGCAGGACGGTTGCACCCTTCCCCAAAATGACAGCTCCGAGGCTCCTGGCTGCAAGCTGGCCCAGGAGAAGGAAGGGATGGGGGAAAAAAAGGCCTTTCTGCACCGACCCCCGGTCCTGTAAAGTGGGATGTGGGAGGGAGGCGAGTAAACGCTTTTCTTTCTCTTCCCGTCCCGTTCCGTTCCGTTTCGCCTTGGGATCCGGTAGGTGGCCCGCCCCAGGGCTGCTGTAGGGCGAGGAGCCAGGCCGGGGTTGCCCCTCCCCGGGGTTGGGGCTGCCGCCACCGCGCCCTTGGGAGGAATCCAAGCAGGCGGCGGGGGTCGTGGGCCGGGACCAGGATGTGGTGGCGATGCTGTCATATGCCTGCTTTTGTGTGGAAGGCGATTGGTGTTAATCACTTCCTCAGTGCGGACCACCACGAAAATAGTACAGCAGACTTCAGTTCACATAGCTTTGTTTTGGTGCAACTCCTGCCGTTGCCATATTTTTAAGCTATTTTATATTTTAAGGGAAATTTCAGATCTAATCTGAGCAGGAGATTAAGGTTTGTCAGTAGAAACGCTATATTAGGCAATTTGCATATTAAGTTTTTATCGTGCAAGATCTTCAGACTGGTGGTTTGCACTCCCTATGAGCTGATCCCGTCAGCCCACTGTAGAGTATGGCCCATGGGAACTTGTCTGCATATAGCTTTGTTTGGTTTGTGATTTGGCATGCAGGCAAACCTTTTGCTGCTTTTACGCTGATTTAGGCCTTGCCTTGATAGCAAAACATCTGATACAGCCTAAGAGGTGAATATAGGTGGATTTGACCTGTAAAAATTGTATCCATTGGGGCTTAGCTTTAGTTTATCCACTTGGGAATGGATTTTAAGTAAAATCAGAATACAGTGTTTCAAAGGAAAAGTAAATCCTTGTAACAGACTGGTACAAAATCAGATGAATTGGTGAATGCCTCCTTCCTGCATACTATGTATCTTTTAGTCTTGTAAATACAGCTTTATTTTGCTTTTATTGTGTTAAACAAGAATAAGCAAAGAGGTTAATTACCTTGAATTACATGACTATAAACTTGTTAACTAAATATGCAAGCTGAACTGATATGTTGCTGTTCCTAAAGGCACTTGAGACCAGCACAGTTACAAGCGGCATACAGGAGCAGAAACTTGGAAGTCAAGGGCAGAGGCAGCTATAGAGTTGAGCTCAAGGGAGAGTAGTCAGTAAACCCAGTTGGTAGGTGGGATATGAAACATAGCATGGAGAGGTGAAGGGACTGACCCAGCCTTATTCAGCAAGGCAGTGCCTGACACGTCAGTGGGAGCTAGGATGCCTCGATCACAGGTAGTGCTTTAGTCACTGGGCTGTGCTGTGTGTGTTTGAGCATTACATGTTTTGACTTGCAGATGGAAAAAAAGCTTGATGATACTGTCTTTTCATTCTTTTAGGGCTGTGACAATTGAGAAGCTTGTAAAAGAGATTTTAAAAAGCAGAATCAGCAATGATTCACTCCTTTTTGCATTTTACATTTTGAAGGATTTGCTTTGTGTGTGCATGTCCCACTCTAATTAAGTCAAAACCTGTGAGGTAGACAATTCTGGGAACAGCTTGAGGACTCTGACAGCCTACACAGGGAAAGAGCATTGCTCCTCTAGCTTTCTTGTGGTGCTGTGCAGGAATCTGGTCTGCTGACAAACTTGTAAACCTTTATCAGATGTATGAAGCATATGCTCAGAGAAGGAGTTTATCATCTTTACTGTTTTATGCAACTTCTTTTTTTTCCCCTCACACTCAACTAGAGGAGTGCTGCATGCAAGACTTACTACATACAACGCTCCAACCTGAAGGGACTCCACCTTGGGTTACTTAAGTTGTTCTTGGGCAATATGGGAGATTGATGTCAAACTAGAACAGGATTGCTGTCCATCTCTTGCTTCTTAACTGTGATTTCATGCAGCCTTTTAAGATAAAGCCCTTTTGGTCTCTATAGATTTTACTTGGCTCATCTATATCAAGAGAGCTAAGAGGCACAAGCCCATGTCAGGCCCGGTGTGGGGCAAGCACGCAGTGGTTTTCTGTCCTGCTGGATATTGTAGATTTGGATATGCTTTAATTTGTTTAATATTGTGAAGCATTCCTGTGTCATGGCCCTATTCATACCATGGGCAAATGGATTCCGAGCATGGGAACTTTGTAATGCAGTTTGTTTTCTGCTACAGTCATCAGATCTTTCTGGCCAGATTCTCCTCCCTGCCACCCAGTCCCCAATGTGGCAGAAATTCAGAGCCTTAACCTCCACTGCTGTGTCCCTTTGGTGAGTGTGCATAGCATTGTCAGAGTTGTACCCCATTTTGTAAAGGTGTCTGTGTACTCTCAGTATTTACAATCCAATTTGTCCTGGTGAAAATGGGGAGCTGCTCTGTCCTTGTGTTGCTGAGCCTCCACACCAGCTCCTTTTTAACTGGGGTCAGGTCTTCTCTAAGACTGTTCTTTTACTTGTATGTATGCTGACTTGATCACATGTATATTTTAAGGTACCTTCTGCTGCATTTCTTCTGTTGTTTTATTTGACAGAACAAGACTGAAATACCAGGTGTCTTCCCAGGTAGACTTATTGTTTTTTGCAGTGCCACCTTTGCTTTTGTAAAAGGGAATTAATTTCAAACTGTTCAAAAGATTATGAGAGATATTTTCCATAGTTCAGAGAAATAAGACAACCAGTGTCTTGTAGTGAAATACTATGTTGTGAACATATAATTTTATTCACTTTTTACTCCCTCTAGGAGATGAAGTAACTAATCTTTTTCTGTAGGCTATGTTTCAACTGGTAAGTCACCCTGCAAGCCTTTGTGATAGTGCTAATTGTATAAATGACAGGACTGATTATCTGCCTGACCTGGGATATTTATCTTACATGGGTGATACACATGATCACACCTTTGTGCACTCCGGCTCACACAAGTGATTGTCTGAGGACTTGGTTATTGCTTTCCTGATGATTTGTGGGGGAGTGTGGCATGGAAGGTTTACTTGAAAAAGAGGTTATTTGCTTCCTTCAGTACTTCAGAGTTGCTTCAAGATGTCAGATTTATAACTACTACTAGCTCAGTTATGAAACCGGCTGCTGTCCAAACCTCCTTTCTGATTAAGTGGGTATGTTGTATTGGTGGTGGTAGAATTGTGTTTAAACTCTTGGAAAACATGAGTATTATGATTATTTCGGTAAAAATGCAAAAATTCACAAGTGGACTACGTCTGTCCTTAAAATCTAAAAGCACATGTCAGTACATCACAGTTGGTGTAATGTGTATGGTTTGTGGTTTTTAAGGGGGAACAAGCTTACAAGAATACTGGCAATGATTTCCACATGGCTCTTAATTTCTCTGTATGGTAACAGCGGCCCTCGTTTCTGTTTTTTGCCTTCAAAAATCATGTATTGGCTTTAATGCCATTTTATGACTTCTCTCTAGATGATTCCTGGGTAAACTTGCAAGCTGACTTTTAAAGAAACATGCAGATAACACCTTGCTGCTTCATTTCCCGTGAAGCCCAAGTGGGGCGTATGATGCAGCTGAGGTGATGTGTCTGGGCTGTAATATTTGTACTGTTTGAGTTTATATTGAGGTGAAGTGTACAGGATCTGTGATCGCTGACAGAAGTTTTGCTTTGCTTAATTGACTTACATATGTAACTAGTTAATTGAGTACATTATATTTCATCCAGGTTGGATTAACGTTTCATTATGTTGCATGTTAATAATGTAACATTTAACCTGTATCTTCAGAAGTGAAGGAGAAATCATTCCTTTTCCTGTCTACCTCATGTAGTGCTGTGTACATTATTGACAGACATTGTAAACTGCTTGCTGAAGTAGCAGTGATTTTTCTCCACTGGATTTATCAAAGCATTTTGCCAGTTTGTACTGCTGTGCTAATTTTGTGTTTAAGAACATAAAGGCAAAGAGGGAAGAAGCAGCTAGGCTAAAGTTACCTAACAAACCCCTGACAGACTGGGATTAGACCCTCTGTGCTCATGAATCAATGCTGGATTGACCAAGTCTTTCTATTTAATCATGGTGTAAATAACGATGTTCAGATGCAATACCTCTAAGGCCTCAGGTACACCTCTGCAGCCTCTTCCTAATAAATATTCAGGTGATATATTGATTCCTGCTCAAAGGAAAGGTGATTAATGTCATTTGAGATTACCTCTAACTTTGCAGCACTGTTAAAATCAAAGGGTCTAATGCATAAAAGAAATGCTTCTTTAAATAGACCAGGTCAGGTGAAATTTAATACTGGTTATACAGACGTAAATCTAGAGTAGGAAAAGTACACCTGCAAATTGAATTTAGGAAACTGATACCAATTTTGCACATACTAATAGAAAATGGTTGTATTTTTGTGAATCTGTCTTGAGGGCTTAATGGTGATTGTTATTTGGACTTCAACACCTGCCATACTTGAAATGTTAGAACACATTTGCTGTCTCTACTGTCAAATCAGACTGGAAACTCTATGTGGGGTAAGCAAAGTATTTCTGTGTAAATTAAACCTCTTGTATTTTTATAAATCATAGTTGCTTTATATGAAGAATAGAGGCACCCCTGATATTAGTCTGAAGTCTGCTGTTATACAGACATTTAGTACTGTGTTTTTAGAAAAGCTGCTTTTCTCACATATCCTTATTTAGGATAAAAACAAAATGTGAAAAAATTAGTAACCTGTAATGTTTCATGTTACTAAATTAACTTTCTTTGCCAGTGTTCCTTGAACTGCCTTTCTTAAAAATAATAAATAGTATTCTTGAAGTGATGATTTCAGATTATTTTATGAAATTGCAGGATGCTCTTCTTGGTCTTTCTGCTAAAATTAACGATACCTTATGTATTAAACATCCATAAATATTTGGGTGAATAGTAAGGACCTTCAGGTGGAATTATCTTAAAAACCCTCATGTTTCTGCAGAAGTGGTTTTCTCTAAACTGCTGTAGTCTCAAGTGAGAGCTGGGTCTTGGGGAAAAGTCATGTTTTGCTTTAGGTTTGTGGTGTTTGTCTGTGCCTCAGCTCAAAATGAGGGCTGTCCCTGACCTCCAGGAAACATTAGATCATTTGTTTCTAAGTTTCTACATTAAGTTTAAGTCAAGGTTTCAATGTTTGGCAGCAGTAGTGCAATTTACTACCTATTTTTTCCCTGTAAGTGTGGCAGTACGGAGTGTTTGCTGTCCTGTGGAGGGGTTATAGTAAAATTACACTGTGGAACTGAGCCAGATTTCCTTTGTTATTTTTCTTTTCTTTTGACTTTGTTATTGAATTAGGTCAGTACCCCAGTTTGGGTCACAGGCGTGTTGTAGGTGGTTGTGCAGGTACCACTGCACCTAGAGTGTGTTAAAGCAACAGCAAACAAAGAATGAGAAGAGCATCTTCAGCTAGTCTTTCTGCTGAGTTTGGTGGTGAAGCTGCTGCCTGAGCAGCACAGACAGCAGCTGTGCAGCGAGTGCAGTCCGTCTCATCTGGCTGCTGGGAATTAGCAGTCCTGGGGATGCTGCAGTGGCAATGTTATAGTCAGGCTGGTGGCTTTGGTTGAGGTCTGTCCTGAGATGTAGTTTTTCTTGCAGAATTTTTTGTGTTTACACAAGTAAGTTATTCATGACAGCTTTGTATTTAGCATCCTTCAATGTGCAGTCCCAGATGAGGGTACCTGGGAGCTGGGGCTTGAAGGCGGGATGGCAGGCTGCTTGGGTTTTCAGAGAACAGGGGCAGACCATCTTCACATAAGAAACACTAGACCAAATGCTGCACGCTGGTGATTTATCTGCACAGGTGCTGCAGGGGAAGATCCTTTCCATGTGATATTGAGGGCTGGAGTGAACTCGGAGGGCTTCACAGTGGGGGACATCCCTGAAGCGGAAGTTTGTGCAGCCCCTGATGTGGCAGACGTCCTGCCTGGAAGTTGAAAGTCTCAAACCTACAGTCACTGGTGTTGTTTTGTCACATGGGTTGTTGCGGTTTCCTCATTTCAAATCTTCATCCAACCTTTCAAAATCTATGGAAACGTACTTGCTAGTTTCAGGGGTATTAATACCAAATTTATCCCTTTGAATTAGAATCATATTTCTTCTAATCGGAAAGAGAATTCTAATTTTTTGGAAAACTGCCTGCTTTTACTAGGAGGGACCAGGAGGGTGGGATCAGCAGTTCTCAAGTCTATGCACTGCCCTCAGACTTAATAGGTTCACCATTTCCTCTTTCAGTCACTCTATGGTATGTGAGCTTGTGACTAATCTGTAGCAGCTTTGGGCCATAAGATGACTTCCAGAGGGTGATGCATACTCCAGGCATTAATTTGCTTTCTTTCTCTGCTTTTGGCAGACTGCAGAGAATTGTTTGTTCAGATTTGGTAAGCCAGCAACAGAGGAATATAGTGTGGGTTTGAAATATGATCTACAAAACCTCAGCAGAGGGAAATGATGTAGATCAACTTTGCCATCCACATGAATGGAGGAGCCTCCATTTCAGAGAAGAGCTGAAGTTTTAGATATAATAGTTGCAAACTGTGGGTTTTTTTCTTATTTTCCCAATTCTTCAGCTCATCTTCTTTCTATCTCCTACTTCCCTCCCCCTCCTCTCTTCTCAGCTGTTTTCACTAATCTGGCTGAAATTCACGCCAAGCAGCTGATGTCAGGCTCATCTCACTTTGGAGTGGGGACTTGCCTGAGGGATCTGCTAAAAGATGTGATCTGTCTTGCCCACAAACATACAGGCTTGCCACTGGGGCTCTGGGCAAACAGGGACATGGGGCTAATCTGGAATGTTTGGCCCCAGCGTAGATGAAGCTCAGTGTGGGAATGGATATGGATTCTCTGCAGTCCTCTGTCCATATTTGGGAAGCAGCTGTGCCATATGAGGACCTATACAACACTCACTGAAACAAGTAGTGTGTCTGGTGGAGTGCTGAGTTGTGCTGGATGGCCCAGACTCTGCGGCATGCTGCAGTCTTTGGTCTCCTTAATTTTTTTTTTCACCCCTCAGTCATTACCAGTGTGCAATGTGGAGCTTGGCAAGCTCCCAGCATGGTGCGGAGTGCTGTGCTGCAGGCAGCGAGACAGTATTTAAGTTCATTAGGAAGTCATTCTGTGTGTTCAGTGTCAGTGCTGCATGGAATTGGGTCTGTAGTTCAGCTCTGGCTCCAAGGCAGAGAAGTATACCATAACTGGCTTCTAAGCTGCCCAAACCAAAACCAAACAAGATTCATTGCTTCTTGTACACAGAATTTGTTACATCTGATTTTAGTGTCCAAGGTCAGAATCCACTGCATTTGCCGATGATGAAGGATGATGTTTCTTTGGAGCTTGTTCTGTTGTGTGAATGAGTAACTCTAAACCAGAAGGGATTTTCTTGGCATCTTTGCTGCACAAGGCTTGTGTGTGTTTTGAGGGAGAAATTTGGTTGTGATGCGTGTAGTCCACTCAGCCCTATGGCTCTTGGAAGTTGTGGGTGAAACTTCTCAACAATGTGATATTAGGAATGAATTGGAAAGAATGTATTTTCAAGCAGTCCATATATAATTATTTAGTGGTTTTCTACCAAATCATTTGGAGAGAGCAGTTGGCCTTTGAAATAGAAATTGGCTATTATTGGATGAGTGTGACCGTCCCCAACAGGTCGTGAGCAGTAACAAGTGTGTCATGTAGCATGTGCCATCAGCTTTGGTACATACTGTCAAAGGAAGAAAGGTCATCTTGCCACAACATACTTCCCTAATAAATTTAGGTCTCCGATTCATGAGAAATCATCCAGCAGTGGTCCTGATTTGAATTTTTTTCTGGCTCAGTTTGATACAGTAGCTTTATGAGACTTGTATCCATGTGAGTGAAAGCTTCTGTCTAACTTGTTTCTTGGTTCACTGTTGTTCAACAGCTCTGCAAAGCAGTTCCACTTGGCTCCCTTTTGGGGATGCTTTCAGAAAGTATGTGGTTTTAACCAAGAAATGGCTAGCCAGCTTCACGTGAAAGATTGTCTTTGCAGACAGATAAGTCAAGTCTATCAGTGGTGGAGAGCTGATGATGGTCTTAGATCAGATTTACCTGTTAATAGCTTGGAGTTTGTCTTCTCTTGCTCAAGATGGTTTATCAGGGCAAGCATGCTAGGTGCTGTGAGGTTGTGCAGCAGAGACGGGATATTCCTTGGGAAGGTTCCACACTGCAGCACGTAGCTGACTTAGAACCTGATGAGAGATTGTATTTTTTGACTGAGAGTGAAATTCACGTTGCAGTGGTTGACATGGATGAAACAGGCTCTGGACATGCTGATGAGGAGCATCTGCTGGTAGGAAGGTTCATATGGATGCACTAGACGCTTCTGGCTCTTGATGCAGTTTACAGGGTTGAGTATGACATCTGCTTCCACCTGAAGCTCTGTCAGGTTGCATTTCAGACACATTTGACTCAGACATAAAATGCAAAATATAAGGCATTTTGCAAGTTTCTTCTTTTAGGGGTTATTAATACCTCCTTTTTTTGCATGTATGTTCTCTACTAATTGAGTACAATTCAGGAAGCTACTTAAAGGTGGGCTGAAGCCAAAATATCTAAACTATTGCCTGGGAAACAAGACCACTTGCACTTAATTGTTAAATTAGAGCAATGTTTGGGGAGCAGGATTGTTTTTAAACATTTCCCCCTCCCCCACTAGATACAAAAAAGTCTTGTTCTAAGATCATTCAGTAATCATAGAAATATTTTAAGAGCGGATTTGAATCCCTTGGGACAAATCAAGCTGTGGAGTTGGTTCAGCTCTAGCCTCCAGTATTGTGTTGCTACAGAGCAGTTCATAAAAACTGAAGACTGAGCCCTAGCATGTACATAAGTAACCACAAACACAATGTGCCATGTGTAACTTACTTTTTATTCTTTGTCCATAGGTTATGGGGCCTTCATCTTGGGAGTCACTGAAATCCCAACTGGACAATGTCCTGAGCACATGTTTGGCAGTGACTCTGCTTTAAGCAGGAAGGTTGGAATAAATGACGTCCAGATCTCCCTTCCAGTCTTCAGTATCAACAATTCCAAATTCCGTTCCTTTGTTTTTTACATATTTATGTTTTTTACAACTGTGCTTGAAAATATGCCCCATCGTTTAAGTTCTGAAGTTTGAACTAATCTTTATGGTTCACCCTCTCTAGCTCTGTTTAGTCAGTGAATACACACTGAAGGATTGAGTAGCCGAATCTACATTTTATCAAGTGGAGCCTGTGAGATATATTAGATGATTGTCTGGATTTCAGGAGGGCTGAAGGAATGCTGACTACTGTGACACTTGCAGTGTTACCCCTTAGGAAAGGAATGCAGAGAGAAGTTAATCATCTGTCATTGTCAGGCATTTCACAGGCTTTATAGTTTTATTCCTGCATGTAGGCTTTTGCAGTGATCCTACTAATCAGTCTGATGTTTGGCAATTTTGAAGCCTTCCTCTCACCCCTCTCACCCTGCATGTATTCTGCATCAGTCAGTTCTCTGTACTTGTAAACTGCTAATGTAACTCCTTAAACAATGTGAATGAATTGTGGTTACCTTTAACTTCTGTGGGGTTCTGGGGTGGGAAAAATCCTGTATTCTGGGATTAATTTTCATTCATGTGATATAAGCCGTTATATTTTTCTGTCCTCCTGGGTTCACAGTGGAGGTAAGCACAGTAGTGAATTGGAGGGAAACTAGCTAGGACTCTTCATGGCTTGACTGAGGCTTAAGTACATATCTTGTGATCTTTCTGAAATCTGGGAGGGTTTTAGGAGGTAGAGAGGGCCTCTGAGGGCTGGGTTGTAGACATTGTGGCAAGGCTGCTGGGATAGTGGACTTGAGCATTGTCTGCCCTGGAAGTTTGGAGGAAAACTTTCCCATTGAAATATTCTGTTTTCCAGGCTCACATGGAAAGGGAGAGCACAGCTTTCCTGGCAGTGTCATGTTTCACACAGCTCTTCCATCTGAGCACTTAATAATAAATCAGCTTATTCTTATCTTCTCTGTAGAAGGAGACAAGGAGAAATGCCTTCTCATTTCTACTCTACCTGGGAAACAGGTAGAAACCAAACAATAAGAGTGCAGGAAAGGAATATGGTGGGAGAGAGCTGCTAGTATATGCAGACACACATACATATATATATTAAAAATATCTACTCCACTGGTTTGGAGCTGGTTGTTCTAATGTAGTCTGTGTGGCCAAGTGCCCTAAAATGTAAATTCCTTATTGGGACAGAAGCAAATGAACTCTTTTAATGTGACACAAAGCCTGTTAACATTAAAATTGATCTGATATTCCCTTTGACCCCCCCCCCGTTGTTAGGGTTTTTGGGGAGCATAGTAAGGCATTAATTCCTTTCATGCTCCTCAGTGTGAGGGGCTGCAGCTGGGGAACATCTTGGAATCTGGCTCGTTCTGGGAGGCTTTTGGAGCTGGCAAAGCCTCTGTAAGGCACCTGTTTGCTTTTAAGGTTCTTGGCTCTGGGAGTTGCAAGAACTGGCCTCAAAGAGCATTTATCAGCCCTGTGGTCTGCCACTCTGTGTGGCTGTGTATGCCCTTTTCCCCCCAATAGACCTGAAAGAGCATTAAGGTTGACGCTATATTTCTATGTGTGCTTTATGAGAAATGTATTTTCTTGTTTTATTATCATTGTTCTCTGTGACAAGGATCATCTCCATAGAAAGTGATTAATTTGATGAAAGTATTTTTCTTGCCCTGGGCTCCATTTGTTGCCTGGTACCATGCTGTGCTAGTCATATGTTAGCTTTGTTTTATTGCACATAACATTAGGCTTTGTGTGAAGAATGTGGCCTTAATCTTCAGTAGGCACTGCTGTACAAGGGGACAAAGCCTCCATGAGATGTGGAGCTCCATGCAGATCCAAGTTCTGTTATATTGCCTCTTAGTCCAGTGAGACTCTAAAGCTAGAATTTACTGCTAAAGGATTTCAGACCTATCAGGAACAGCCCAGTACTTGTGTCTGTGTATGCAGGAATGCTCTCCAGTGCTCAGGCTTAGATTGTTTAACTCTTGAATTGTTTAACTCCTCTTCTTGTGTTTTAAGATCTGTCTTAATGCTTCCTTTGGAACTGCTGCTGCAGGAGAGTGTAGTTGTAATGTTTTCCTATTGGGTTACTGATCTAGCGTCTTGAAATTTTGGATTTGTAGATAATGGGTATATGTCTTTTTCTCTTTCTTTTTGCAGTGCAGTAATAATGGAAAAGTTATGCTTGAGGAATTTGAATAACGTCTGTGGGGATGGCTAGAGTTCCTCTTACTCAATTTCTTTCATTTTTTTCTTTAACTTTGTGGCCTTCATGTGCCTGAAACTAGTGTCTGTTTATAATACAACAAACCAACTTGCTGAAATTCAAGCTCTAAATATGAAATGAACTTCTTCCTTGTAGTCTTAAAAAGTAAACCTAGTCTGCTTCAGTGTGTCATTGAGTACAAGATGCAACTCTCAGTTCTATATTGGTATCGTAATTTTATTTTGAATTAATTGTGCTTTAGACATCAGTCCTGTGTAGATGTACCAGTGTTTCATTTGAGAAAGAGAAGCAAGGGTAGCAGTGAAGTGAATGCAAAGAAGTGTAATAATGTCCAAGGATAACTAATAATACACTTGAAAGTTTCTTCTAAGGTATTTCTGAGTGCAATGCCAGGCTACTTGGTGTTGAACTTTCAAAACTTAAAAGTCTTTGGAAAGAATACCCTGAGCAAATGACACAACTACTGGTCAGATTTTCTTCCAGACAAACTTCATCTTTAGGCTAGGAAACTGGAAGCAGTTAAGGCACAAAGGAATGAGGCTGCCTATTCATATCTGGAGTGGACAAGCAGCTACAGGCTTATGACTCTTCTTCCCACTCTTACTTCATCCTGCACTTGGTTTTGTACTTCTTCCTTGGTTTCCTGCTGAATTCCATTGCAGTTGCTGATCGTCCTGCTGCCACTGTTATCCCGTGCCACTGTCTTGACTGTCATCTCTTATCTTTTCCTTTGGAAAATCTTCCCTCTTCCTTGCAAGATTTGCTTTCTCCCTTGACACTAGTACTTCTCATGGCTCCTCATCTAATCAGTCTTTTTCTAACAGTTTTCTCCTCAAGCTCCCAGCCTCCTTGCCGCAGTTATTTCTCTCCTCACTGGTTCCCAGTAAGCTGAGATGGCTCAGCCAGCTGAGCAGTGGCTTCATCTTTCAAGCCTGAGGCTGTCAGAAATGCCAGGCACTACCAGACATGGGTAAGAAGTAGAGAGGAAGGGAGTTAAACCCTGGTTTAAGGCCTTGTTTATGCATATAAATTATTACTCTTCATTGAACTCTTAAAAATAAAGCTGGGTTGAGTTAAACTGCAGTTGGCTTTGAGATGTCCTATGCCAGCCTAAACTTGGATTAATCCAGCACAGATGTAAAGCAGACATTACTGCTGCAGCAAAATCTATTTGAACAAGAATTACCTTTTCCTAGGTGCCAAATTGGAAGAGCATTTAGCTTTTGCTTCAAATTAGAAGACATTTGTAAAGACTCCTGAGAAGCAATGGCTACTGGGAACCCTTGGCAGGGATCTGGCAACCTTCCACCTGAGGCATGTCATGCATCTGCTTTAGCAGAGTTCACGGTGCCAGAAAATACAGCATGATACTCTCTTGCCCTGTCACCAGAAAATGGCAGAACTGAGGTCAGTGGGGAGCTTCCTCTGCTGACTGGGCCAGACTGGTGTCAGAAGACAGGAAGTGGGCATATTCCCGATACTGGATCTTTGCCCAAGCTACCTGGGTCTCGCCAGGCAGAGCTCTGGGTGGTACTGGCAGCTGAGCCCTTCTGAAGGCTTTGACTCCTCAGTGCACTGTGGCAGCCCCACATGCCCTACCCAATCTGAATGCCAGTGAATGAGGGGTTTGTCTCTGCAGCTGTGTGACCCCGCATTCTGTCCCATCAGTCCAGTGGCCTTGAGCAGCTGGCTGGGGACAGCATGGACTGGATCTCTGCTGCTGGCCTGGGAGTTGTCACTGACAACTCAGCTTGGAAGCTCTGTGGGATAAAGGCTTTTCATTGCTGCCGGTGTCTGCCAACTCCTATTGCAATTAAAAGGTAATCTTTTCTAAATGGTGCTAAATTAAGTCTTAATCCCTCCCTCATGCCACATAAGAGGATGAATCCCTGGTTTTCTGAAAACAGCTTATTGTTTGGGCCACTGTCCAACCGACCTGTACAACAATGGTCCTGGATGGTTTGTGGAGAGGACTCACACTTTTTGATCGGTCTGCCTGTAGATCCAACCTTAAAGTCCCTTAAGAGGTGTATGGAGAAGTAGAGATGTTATTTACCACTTCCTTGTATGGCTCAAACCCCACCAGCCATGTGCTATGTAAGCGTTGCATCAAAGCAAACAGTCTTGGCAGTATGGGTTGTTTTAATCAAGGCAGCAGTGTGCATAAAACTGTACTTTAAATTACTGTTATATAAGACTACTGCCACAACATAAATCAATAAGGAGGGTGTTAATTTTTCACTGCTCTTGGAATTGCTGATCTAGATTAATAAAGAACAAATTTCACCTATAGGGATGGGAGGAGATTGCCTTTTGAGCCCTTGTTAAGACTAGGCTTTTATGCCTCTCCTTAGGGGAACTACTGTGTCTGTAGAGCAAGATGCAGTCAAAGTGTTTATTTGCTTATAAATATGTGGATTTGTTTAAAGAAAATGCAGTCAAATAGGATGGAGGGAGGGAGCAGTAATGGGCACACAAGTTTGTGGGCAGCTCATCAAGGAAACATCTAGAAACTTGCTTTGATTCTGTGTTTTTACACAAGTTCCTTGAGGGAGAAAAAGTAATTTGGAGAATTTCAGTGGGATAATTCTAGCAATAGGATCTGAAATGTACTATTGTATAAAATCCTCTTAAAATCCTTCTTATGTAAGACAGTTTTTCCATCCTATTCACTTATGATTCTATATAGCAGCGTCTGTGGCATTACTACAAAGATCAGACCTGGTGTGGGCCTTCTTGATCTGTCTGAGGTGCAGGAGCAGATGTCTCCTGAATAGTCTGGTCCTCACCCAAGTGCAAGAGTGAGTGGTTCTGGCTGGATGCTAGCAGAGGGGTTCACAGGTATCACCTCCTCAGGTGAGGAGACCTTGGGCAACTGAACCTTCATATAGATGTTTAAATTATTATTAGAGGCAACAAAGCCTGCATTGTATTCCTACTGAACATGAGGTCAGAACGTAAGTCAAGATGTGTTTATTTGTTTCAAGATGCGTTTTCAGTTAGCAACCACATGAGAGACTGCTGGCTGGAGGATGGTGACAGACATGAAGGAATCTGTCACAGACATTCCCCATCTAAGAAAACAAAAACAGGCAAAACAGAAGAGCTGGCCAGACAGCTGTTGGGGTGACAAGCGGCCTTTGAATTAATCCTTGGAACAGTTAAAGAGTGATGGTGCCTTACATGTCCAAAATCCCAAATGAAGTTTCCTATATGCATTTTTTTAAAGATGATAATGACATTGATTTCTTTTCAGTGGATCTGGCAGTGAGGGCACTGCTCAGGAATGTAAACATTCCTCCTGCTTCCTGCTGCTCAGCTCTGCTTTGCTGCAGTGTCTTGCCCTGCTGAAATCAGGGGTGTGATGAACTTATGAGCACAAAATAGAATTAGATCCATTACTTGGAAGAAAAATGCTTCCTTTGTATTTTTGAGTAATACTTTATTGTCTCTTCATTAGTACTCCTTGTAAAAAGAGAGTCTGAACTTAGCCCTTACCTCTGTATATGTGGTTCTGTCTTGTGGTTTTGCAATTTGGGATCTGCTATTTGTGATCAGGATTTTGTGTTTCTCAAGGTGGCAGTATTTATTGCCTACCACACAAACCACATAGTTCTGCACACCTTTACACAGAGGGTGTGAAATCATACGGGACCTGCATCAGTAACACTTCATACTGAGTTTGCAGTTGGAAGCAAATAACCATGGAGATTGTTGTCTCCTGAAATGATGAAGAACATGTAATTTTTTTTTATTTGTCTGGAGGGGGGAGAAAATCACACCCCTATACGTACCTACAAAGTCTCAATATTATTAGTTGGAAATTAATTCTTTAATGAAATACAGGATTTATTTATGCTTTGACTAAGCTGTGTAAAGCTATTTTAGGAGCTCTGAGATCTGCTGTCAAAGTCTCCAAAATTCACAGACTTGATTTGCTGCCTTTTAATTCTGAATGTCCAAGGCTTTAGGATAAAATAACAATGTAGATTGTTCAGGTTTAATGTCTTTGACAATCTTGAACAGATTTCCTTTCTAATGGTTTTGGCAGTTTCTCACTATATGTGAATCCATCATGCTGTTTCAACTCTTCCTTGTTTTTCACTGGATCCTCTGAAGCACTATTGTCATTTCAGGTTTCAGACTTTGGCCTTGGACTTCCAAGACAGACCTTTTTCAAGACATCTTTTGGAACTTATAATGATCCATATTTTTGTTAATTTCTAAGTGTAGCTAACTGCTCCTTCTGTGCAATTAATGTTTGCCAAGCAATTTTCTGAAGAGGTTGATAATTTCATCTTTTCTATGTTGAATCCTGCGAGTTTTGATGCATCTTTTAACTTGGAAGAATTTTTTATCTTCTCTGACAAGATGCTTTCCAGTTCAGCCAATAATTTAAAAATCTACACAACTTCTTTTTACAGTCTTCTAATTAACAAAAAAAGACCATCCTTTGCCATGTCCAGTAATAATCAGGCACTTGTGTTATTGTTATTCCGTCATTTATTTTAACTAATTCTGCTCTCTTTTCAGTAGCCAGCAATTTGATTAATTTGAAATCTGAGGACAGCTTTTTCTTGACCCTTTGCTGTTGCTTGCTTGCTGCTGCATTTCTGGCAAGGACAAAACATTGTGGGCTTTGTTTGGATGTTTTCTGAAGCCCCATTTTGGTTTTTGGTGGGGATTTTTAAAATTTTTATTTTTTATTTTTAATGATAGTTTCTGTTAAAGTTTTCTGAAGTCAGGAGCAGACTGTTCACAAGCTATCTTTGGGTTTCTCAGATTGCATCCAATTTAGACAATTCCCAAGTTCACATTGGTTTCAGACATTGGGTCTTGCTGAGGTAAGGTCTTCTGTTGAAATTAACAGCTCTGTCTTGCAAGCAGTGAGACTCATTTACTTCCCGTGGTAACCATCAGGCCTGAACTTTGGAGACTGTGGGTTTGCTGATAAGGTAGAAAACAAAACTGATCTTAAATCATGAAAAGTATTTGAATGTTTGGAGAGAAAAGGCATTTGCTTTGCAGCTGATAGTGTCATGGCGATGACAGATGGCCACAGAGCAGTGATACATCCCAGGATAACCTGCAGTCTCATTAGGTGTGCTGAGTGCTGCTATAGTGGTCTTGAACAAAGGGGCAGGATTCATAACATCTTCGGCACGTATGTGACAGTGTGCAGGTCTCTCTGTTGTGCTGTCTGATTTAGCCAAAACTCTTGCTCTTGCCAGCAAGGACAGTGCCTGTTATTGCTCTGTTTTGACAGGTATTCTGCTCCAATATGAGAAGTAATTGCTGTAATCCTGACAGGGCCCTCTAAAAATAGCTGCCAGTGTGCTTGTGCTGAGGACCTTTCTCCCTTCCTGTGCGATGCTGCTGGGACCCCTCCAGGGATGGGGCCCTAAGGGGAAGCCTCTGCTTCCTGTTTACCAGTGTTTAAGTCATGCACCAGAGCTTCACTTCCTCCTGTATTTTGTAGCTCTCTCTTTCCTAATCCTCTCCTTTATTCTGGAAAGTCTCATGGAGTTGAGCAGATGGAAATGCACTTGTCCTCCCTTTTTGAAGTGATGGTAAAACCCTGTCCGTGAATTGTTTCTGACACCACTGGCAGACAGACATCTGAGGGCACTGGGCAGTACCTCACCAGCCACACTGAGTATTGACTGAACTGTGTGCTCCAGATTAACTGGTGCACACTAGAGAATTGGCTACATGGCTGTTGCAGCTGGCAGTTGCTCACTACAGGGTGTTTGTAGAAATTTCATTATGAGGAGAAGGCTGGGTTTTGTTCCTCTCTCTTCTTGCTTTTTAACCCAACCCTTAAAATAGAGGCTTGTTGGAAAGGCTTGTTTTTTTAACAGAAAAATTTTACAGATATACAGAAAGTTCTATAGAAATGAAACAAGTTTTGATATAGAAAAAAAGAATTGCTGAGCCAGTCCAACTGGGTAACTAGAAGGCAAAGAGCAAGTGGGTTGGAAGAGGTTCTTACGGCTTAGAGCAAAGGATAGGTCCACCTCAAAGAAAAGATGTTTTTACCAAACAAAAGGATTTTCACAGGCAAACAAGAAAGCCAATGTTGCAAGTAGAAAAAAGATCTCAATTTTCCACTGCAAGAAAACTGAAAAACCACTTCTAGCTTAAACTGTAACATAACTAACTTTTTGTGATTGGAAAATAGTAACATGAATATGGTAGTGTTAATAGTTTTGATGTTATATGTAAATGTAAAAGGTGTTGTGTATGATGTTGATTGGTTGTTATGTAATAAGATGCACAGCAGAGAAAGAGATATAATGCTTTGTAACATGAATAGAATGGGGCTTCAGGACGCATGACTTGCCTATAGCCAGCAGCTATAGGCTCACCCACGACCCCCAACTGCTGTAACCTCATCTATGCAATAAACAGCATTTTAAGAGCTGTCTGAAGCCTCCATCTCTCCATCAGGCTCTTACAGAGGCTCAAATATGTCTAATGTTTATTTTTTTAAGCAATACACAACCATGATGGGCAATGGTAAGTGAACATGCTGTAGTTCAGTGTGAAGTTTGGATGTAGGCTGCAAGCAGAACACATCAGAGGGAATCGAGAGACTCCTCTGGAGTTCGTTGTGAATATTGTGCTAGTAGGACACAAAAGATTATGCAGTTGCATTTGGCTTAAAATCTCTGGACCTTTGCATAGGTTCTAGGGGGAAAATAAATTTGTTATTCAAGTGTAACGAATTCTTAATGAAAAGGCAATTAGATAACAAGAAAATGTCTGCTTTTGCCATGCAGAATTAGCTACAAATGGTACATTTGACGAAATGCATCTTGCAGTTGTGCACGTGTGTATGCGCACATGTGTGAGAATGATTGAAGACCACTAAAACCAGAAAGCCTGGCTAGTAGCTTTGGTTTTTATAAAGATCTTAGTGTAAAGGTACATGAACAACAGAACTCATGTGAGCACAGGTGGTCTTTGACGTATGTAGGAAGTGATTCCACACTTAGCATTAGTCTCCTTTAATACTTTAGTGATTAAAAATTTGCTTAGGTATTTTAAATAATTAGTCTGAGGTTTAAAAAATTTATTTTATTTTTCCCCAAAGTGCTACATGTCCTGGTTCATTCTGGTACCAACAACTAGTAGGTATTTATATGTACTGGGCTGTGTTTATGCAGCCATATTTGTGACTCCTTGTAAAGCAGGGTATGTTCCTGGAAGCCTCTATTTTTGTCACACCAGGAGAAGCCACTATGCTGGTAAACAAGCAGCAGTGTAATAAGCTGTACATTATATATGTTTTGCGGGATGCAACCTACTTCCTTGTGTTATTTCTAGAGTGGATGTACCTGCAGGCATTCTTAGGAGGAGTCCTCGTGCAATGAGATGCGAATGTTATTAGCTATTGTATTAAAAAAAAAAAAAAAGGAAAACATTTACTTGAGTGTTAGTGGAGGATTTCATGCTTACTGTTATCCATAGAAATAAAATGTCCTTGGTTGGGGAGCAAAACCAGTGAAGAGGATGAAAAATGTTTTCTGTCACCACCGTGTGTGTGGTCCTTTGGTTACCAATAATTAAACTTCACATTTGGAAGATGGTTGATGTCAGTATGGAGTGGGCTGACATGGTGGGAAGTGATGTAATGTTTTGGAAAGCCTCAAAACTTCCCTGAAGGTACCAGATCTCCTGTGAGCTGTTGTTTGTGTATCTACACCTGCTGCTTAGTTAAAGTTTGTGTTTGGTCCCTGGGAATATTGGAGTGTGGGAGAAAGAGCCTACTCCCAAACTCGTGGAAATGTGAGAGCTTTTGCCATGGTGAGGAACAAATAAGGAGCTGAGATCTGTGTGGCTGTACTGGCACTCAAGTGGTGGCTGGCCACAGGCTGACTGTGGGCTTGGGCTGTGGATGGAGGAGATGGTGCTGGGCCGGAGATCCAAGGTTGCCAAGAGGAACTCGGTCACACCTGCTACTTGCAAGGCCACACACATTCCCAGTGCATATACCCGACAGACTACAGGCAAACCGTTGTGTTCAAATAGAAAAAGATTTTGCTTACAAGTCGTGTGTGGGGCAGCTAAACTATTTCCATTTTGGTCTAATGTGAAGGACAGGATACATATACTGGCTTTATTAAGTATAAGTTGGTTTCAGTAAGTTTATAAGTTGTCTTTGGTAGGTATAACTCCTCCTAAATTTAAATGCACTCACATACATGTTTAGAGGACTGAGACCTCATTTGATTTTTCTTTCGTGCTGTTGCAGAATCTTTTAGTGATAATGTGCTTTAACTCCATCCAGCCTCCAAGCCCCACACAGCCACAGTGTGGGTCAAGGTGGTACCAAAATGGGCCAGATAGAAACTTTCTAAAGTGGTTTTGAATATTACAAAGCAGGCATTTTTTATTGCAGCCCTGGTCACTTGGAGGATCCCTCCTCTAATTGTGTGCCCTGGTAAACGGAGGTTTTATCCTACACACTGATTACTTTGTCATTAGCTCTCCTTGCTTAATTGACTTGTATGTGTTACTTTCTTTTACATCGTTGCTCACCTTATTGGCAGGCCTTATGTGTTCTTTGGGGTCTTCTTTGGTGGTCTTCAATTTCTGTTGTCCTTTTTAGGTAGCTGTTTTTCAGCCCCAGCTTTTGAGGAAGTGCAATATCATTGTTTTGCTTGGCTTCTGCCTTGTCAGCCTTATCTATTTCTTCAAGGTTACATTGTTCACTTAATTTGATAAAAGAAGTATTGTTCTGGTCTACTATCCTTATCAAAGGTGAAGATGAGAAGGAAGGCGATGATGTCAGCAGAGGTACTCCATGATGCATTTCCTCAGTTTCCAGTGATTTATAGATTAGACACTTACTGAACAGCAGTGGGTATAATTTGATTAGTAACACTAGATGAAAGTTTTTTCTTCTATGAATTATTACAATAAAGGCTGTGTGAGGAACATACTTAGGATAATCCTGCATTGTCCTTTATGAAATGTGTAATTTCGGTAAGATCTTGTTGCATTTTAAGTAAAGAGCTAACATTTTAAGAAAGAATAGGCTGCTTCTAAGTTTCTAGTGTCCATTGCACTCCTTGAAGGTTCATAACATGTCTTCTTAGGACTAATTATGGGCTTTAGTGAAATTATTCTTTGAGGTCAGCTACTAGAGATCTAGTGTAATACTTACAGATCACTGTTCCTGGTTTTCAGTTTCTAAAAATTATTTCATTATAGATAATACCTATGTCAAGTTTCTGCACAATCATTTGTAATGCATGTCCTGACAGGTGCTTAGGTCGAGTGCCTGCAGAGGAGTGACATTCTTAACTAGTAGGTCACTACTGTACAGAGTCCATTTGCAGTCACTTCTTGTTTCATATGCAGGATGCATATTTCATATGCAAGATGACCCAATGACCTGCTTAACAGGATCAGCTGACGTTGTGATCTGGCCTGTACAAATAAATAGTTCCATCAAATTAGCAGAAGGGTTTAAAAATCAGTAATTGATGATCAAATTTCCTGCAGTGCAACTTCTGGGAAGAGTGAGTTTGAACTGTGTTTCGGTACCACAGTGGATAGGTAAGGGGCACCCTTTGCACTTGTAAGTAGAAATCTCTAGTTTCCTTTGCTGTCTAGCTCCTAAACAGTGCTGATGTTCACCAGCATTAGCTCCTCCTACACACTTCCATCTTTCTTTCCTTTGAGGCTTGGTCTGGAGCTGTGTAGGTGTTGCTGACAGCAGTTAATTGATCTGTTATGATGCACAGCAGAGAAAGATGCCTCAGGATAGCTTGTTTTATGTTTTTCCTTAACCCATCAGACTAAAGTTATCCTGAAAGGAGTACTTTTTTCTATTGACTTGTGTGTCATTCCACCTCACCTTTCTCCACTCACATGCACCTTTTCTTTGTTTATAAGAAAGCAGAAACATATGCTCACCAAACCTTCCATTCCTCTCTGGTTTAAACTCAATAGAATGCAATTGAGTCCTTTCTAATTTTCCTTCCCTGTTACAGTTATAGGAATTTTTCTTACAAAAACACCCCAACCAAAACCCCAGGCTTTGGCTGAGTGCCCATTGAAGTCACTGAGAACAGCTGGACTTGCTGGTGAGCTGTGCAGGGGGCTGCTGGCTGTGTGGCCTTCTTGGGAAGGTGACTAATGATGAAGGCAGCAGCAGGTTTTGAGGTGGCCATGGGGACACCATCGTGCTCACTGTCTCCAGAACAGGACACTGAGGATGAGGAAATGCTCCACATTGTCAGGAAATGTACTTTTGATGTCAGTAGTCATGTGTTCATAAATGACAGAGACCACATCTTGGGAGGATATGTATTTAGCTAATTTATAGCATGAGCTTTGAAACAAAAGTAGCATTCACTTCTTTAAGAGCAGCAATGCCCACAGTCTTTCACAGCAGTGATGAATGATAGTGGTGAATGAAATACCTTGTGACTAACGTCCTTGGCTTTTAACTCCAAGCTTTCCAGGACCTCTGCTTGGAAGTCCGAGTGGACAGTAATGAGTCCTGGCAGGGCTGGCTTTGCTCCCTTACACCAAAGGGAGAGAGCATGTGTGTCTTGATCACAGTTTGGTGCCTGCAGCTGAAGGAGGGGAGGATGAGTGCTGATCTCTGTTAATCGGTAGAATGCCTCCTGAAAAAAGACTTGAATCTCTCTTGAGTAGTGGTACAGAACAACTGAAGGAAAATGTCTTGTTTTATGTTTAGTCTCATGACTTTTATCCTTATTTTAAATAAAAAGGACATCTTGATTAATGTCACCTTTTTTATTGGAGACTTAGGTTCTGTTTAATTTTATGGATAAAGCGTTCTTTCACTGCAAAAGTAGCTAATGATAGCCTTCTAAAAGGGGCAGTTTCTGCAAATCCTTCTTGATCTTCAGCAGAAAAGAAACAGAAACACATCTACTAGAGTGCTCTCAAACCTCACTACAAAGGTGTATAAGCACCTCTGTGTGTGTTTCCTCTGGTGATGGACGTACATGGTACTGCTCTTCTGGAGCATGCATGCACATGAGCATCACTCTGCTTTTCAAACTTGATTGAGAAAGGTAAGGGACTCTTTTCAGACAAGCTTTCCTTTGTGGTGTGGAGGCCTCAGAGTGGGAAAGCTGTGTGAGAACACGGGGCTTTCCCAAGGGCTAGCCTAGGGGCAGAAGTTTTCCCAGGAACAAACAAAGGCACCTGCTACTGTGCCTTTCTCCTGTATTTATGTCAGCTTTTCTTGTCAATGAGTTTGAGACTAATTCTTCTTCTTTGTAATGTGCTTCTTGGAGGAACATATGCATGTTCTGGTCTGCTTGTGGTGGTGCAGCAGCCATGTTAATGTGACTGTGATAGCAAGAAGGGCTGAAGCATCTCTTAAATACCACCGTGTGAGTGAAGGAAAGGGTTATTGCCTCATGCTACTTCATCTCTTGGGGATGGTTAGCATCATATAGCAGTGTTTCACAGCAGAGAATAGGCCAGTGTGACATTTACTAAAGGCTGCCCCTGCTGCTTGACATTTCAGCATCCTGTATGGCTGGATGTGCAGCCTGGAAAATGGGAAAAAATGAAGACATGCACAGGCGTAGGAGGCTTCATTTGAGAAGAAATGAGCATAGGGATTGATGATGTTCCGAAGCTGATCTGTATTGTGGAGTTCTGTGCTCTTTTAAGATTCTCTTCCCTTTCCTTTATATTTTCAGCTCATGTATAAGCTGTTGTTTCTCTCTGCCCCCTCCCTACTTCTTTAAATGGAGAACATAAGTTTGGGTTTAGATGACAAATGAATTTTTAAGCAATTTACTTTATGAAACTTCTTCACTGAAATACTTCTGTTTTGTTTGCTTGGGTGTGTTCCTGCATGGCACAGTCGTTTTGACTGAGTATGAGAGGGATGTCACTTCCTCTGTTCATCTGTGTCATCTCAGAGCAGATGGGCTGTGACTTTCCTTGTCAATATATCTGCTTTAAGCAGCTATGAGACTCTTTTTTTTTACCTTTTCCTACTTGCTGTGGTTCAATGTGTGTAAGAAGACAGAGTGAAGGTAATGCCCTAGAGACAGTGCAGGGCAGCCTCCGGAACCTCTAACAGTCCCTGTGCAGCACCTGCATTCTGATCAGCTCTTGACAGGCGTTTAGGGACATCAGCTCTTTGCAGAGGTCAGTAGAGGGTTTGAGATCATACTGGGTTTGTTCAGAAAAAGCTCTTTCCAGCATCTCTTTGGGGCGGGGTTATTTGATAGTGGCGTCCCAGTATTTTGTGTTACTCTTGGTTTTAGCAGTTTAGTTCAGGATCACAGAAAATATAGAAGCATAACCAGCATACTTTGGGATGACTTTTGTGCTAAGTAGAAGTCTGGAGTAACAGATTATAGAGTCAAGTAAGGCAGAACTGTTCTGATTTTCCTGAAGGCCTGAGAATCTTGCTTTTGAGCATGACTGAGATCAATCTGTGCATCTCCCATATCACAGCAGCTGTTCTGAGAGAAGCATTTGGAATTCTCCAAGAAGAGTGTTTCAGAGATTCTTCACATTTTAATGTGTTCCATGAACAGCTGCACCATGATAAAGAGCTTCTTTCAAAAGATCATGCTTAAAATTTAAACAATATTTTTAAGAACTTGGTATCTTAACAGTATGCTAAACTTCACAGAACTGGAAAAACTTTCTTTTCAAAACTTGGAGTTTTATATGAAAGCATCCTTCAGTGTACTGGGTTTCATGCAAAAAACTATCTGCATCTGCATGATTGAGATCTTGTTCCTCCCACAACATAAACAGATGAATCTGTGTTATCAAACCTAGACGAAGCTTTGCCTTTTATTAAGTATGTCTTTTGGAAATCAGTACTTTAAACTCATTCTAAATGTAGTTTGATCCAGGGCTTCATTTGAAGTGAATTGGGTGTGACCATTTTATATAACATTGCAGGTTTTGGAAGAGCCTGCCTTATCCATTGGCAGTCCAGATTCTTTTTTCCATTCATAATTGTTGTGGAGAGCTTTGAATTCTTCAGATTTAAGACATCATCACCTGAAATTAGTAGTAATCTTCTTAATTTAGCAATCATATTTTCTGGACTATTTAAGAATATGATAGCATGTATTTTGTACATGCCTTGAGTCTGCCAATGTAAGTAATTCTGCAAATGTGAAAGTTTATTTATTAGGATTTTCAGTACTAATTTTGGTAAATCTTCACAAGCGAATTATGGTAAACTTTCCGTGTGCTTCAGAGCTGTTATAATTGGCCTTTGGGCAACGCTGTCCTAGTGTATTTGAAAGAAGAAAGGAGAAGGATCTCATGGACTGACATGGCTGGTAGGGCATGGCAGCTTGATCAAAGGAAAGTTATCAGTTATCTGCAGCTTTGGCAGCAGGTTACGAGCAAGAACCAAAAATTAGCATCTGAATGATTTGGTGCACTTCTCTAAGCTTGTTGTCCTTGCACCATGTAACTGCAAGCCCCCAGCTGGGAAGTGTTTCATGTTTGCCTGATCCAGAGGTAAATGGCTATATAAAATTTGGGATCGTGTATTACAGAATTTGAGGTTGTGTGTTGGGGGACAGAGGTTCATTTATGTTGGTTTCACATGGTGTTAAAACCAAGGAGGGCTTCTAATGTGGGTCTTGTGCAGCTTTCTGAAGAGATAGTTGTGAGTAAATCGTACGTTTGTCCAGAAAAATGCTTTCCAATGCACTGACAATTGCAGCTGAGCAAATAGCAAGACTGCATTTTGGTTCATGAACTCTTTGATTTTGCTTTTGCCCTGATCTTGGGAATCTGGAAGATAAGAACTTTGATAATCCCTTAACAGGAGAGTCTCGTAATTCCTAGGGGCAGCTGTTGAGCAGCACATGATGTTTTGCAGCCTTCATGTCAGAAACTTTTATTTTCTGAAGAGATACTCCAAAGTCTATAATTTCAATATAACTCTGAAAAGTTTTCTTCCCTAATAGTTGGAAATAAAGCTTTTGGAAGAGGAGGAAGAGCAAGGTAACCTTGACTTCTGCTTCTGTGTTTTAGATAATGTTAAAGCAAAATTAGATGGGCAATGCTGGACTCCAGGATGCATGAAAGTTTAGGGATTTCATGCATAGCAGTAAAAGGTCAGTTTTCTTTACTAGCTTGATTTAAGACAGGTCTGGGCTGTAGCTATGGCAAGTAATTGCATTGCCCTGTAATTTTGCACAATTTTGTTTAAAGTTACATTTCCTGTTCTGCACAGGAATTATGAAAATGGCTTGTAACAGTGATGTCTGAGGTTGTTTCTAAGTACATACAAGAGAGATGACAAAGCTTGGTTGGAATGGAAGTGCTTTTCAAGTGTTGTCCTATAAATGCATGCAGCTTGAATTGTTCCAGGTTGCCTGTCCTGATGATCATAGCTCTGAAGGAGGTTTCTCGTATTCTGTGTGTCAGTTTACTCACAGCTCTGTACTCCAGACAGTAGTACTCAAGCTAACTGCAGGGTTTCTGCTGACACTTCGCAATCATGTTGGCTGAGAGAAAATAACAGCCTTACTGTGCAGAATTAACTGGAGCCCACAGGGAACAGCAGCATCCTTTGGTAGGAGTGACCATGAGTTTGTTTCTGCAGTTAGTGTTTGTGAGCAGTTCCCGTTTGGGTCAGTTGTGCTCGCTGGGACAAGCCATAGAAAAAGGCAGTTTCTGAAAAGGGAGTCTGATTGTGGTAGTAAATGGAGAAACCTCTTACACATAAAAGTAGTGATAACTTAGTGAACTTCACCTTGCCATCACCAGAGAATATTGAGTTGTGATTGATGTCTCAAAAAAATAATGAATGATTGACAGCTGACTGTGGAATTAACAACTCACCTTCAAGCCTCTGAACAAAAATATGCATTCTTTTATGAAAATGTGGGAAACTCATAAATGGATGAAAAACTGTCATGTAAGAGTAAGTTTTTATATATAGAATTCATTGTTGTAGGATTTTACAGAGGCCAAAAAATGCATAAACCTCTGAAAATAAAGAAGTATTTTACATGGGTAACTCAATGTTAGTAGCTCTTCCAAATTTATATTGGGCATTCTCCTTCGAGGCTTAAGGCTTGAAGAGATTTTGTGGCTTCTTGTACCTTTCTCTGAAGCATCTGGCATTAGCCCCTGTAGAAGCAGGATATTGGATTTTAAAAATGTCTCATCCTCTAAGGCAGCTTCTGTGTTTAAATACTCCCTGTCAATTGTGACTTGGGCAAAATGATGACATTTTCTTTCCAGATATTAAAGAAACCCAAGGCCTAGCATCTGCCTTGGAACTTTCATGAGCAAATCAGTCATCATTCTTAAGAATCCCTCCCTAGTGGCATTACTGAGCTTCTTGATGGAATAATGGCTGGGCTCTGAGGTCTGGCTGATCAGCTGTGGCTTTAAGTGTCCTGCACTTCCATTTGCTGTTTTGGCATCCTACAGCTGAGCAAATGGTGATACTTCACTGAGCAAAGAGATGTCCATTGTCCCTTTCTCTGTGCTAGAGATTTGTCATACACACTGGTCTATAAAAGGTAGATCTTTATAACTGGAAAAAAAAAGATAGCGTATTTGAGGAGCTGGTGTGCTTTTTGTTATCCCTTTAACATTTATTGAGATCTTGGGTATTAGGCTTCTAAGCCGCTTTGTTGAAATTCATTTGACAAGGACTTGCACAGATGGTGCTTTTTGTCTGAAATATGGCACTTTTTAAATTCCCTTAGGTTATCTTGATGAATCTGGCTAGAATTTCTGCAATGGATATTTGTCTCCTGTATCTCTGCCTTGCTTATCCGAAATAAAATTTAGTCTGATAGGAGCAATATCTGTGTGCCTTTAATCATAGGCAGAGCTAGCATACTTGATCAGCTGTTTCAGTCCTGGTAAGTCAGTAGTTTCTGTGCTGTGTGACTGCTTTAATATACAGAAGTAATAAAACACTGAAATCTGTTTCTCTTCAAAGCAGATTTTTTTCTTCTCTGACAGTATTTTTCTGAAGAGCTGGCAAAAGATGATCAATTGAAAATGCATGACTAGATGAGTCTCATGAGATGCTTCTCTGTCCTTGACTTGATCTGATATTAATGTTGACTAGGAAAATCTGCCATGTTTTGGCATCCCAAAAAGATACTGTGGCACTTGAAAGATCCAGATGCCTTTGGTTGGATTGTGGTGCAAGCGTGTGCAATACTTAGAAGGTACATTTTTAATCTCGTTGGATATGGCTGATCTGCCAAGCCGTGTATTATAACCACTGGAAGTGGCCAGCTCTGCTCTCCAATGTGTGCCAGTGAAAGCCGCAGGCTGTTCCGTACTGCAGCAGCTGGGGTGTCTGTGTGGGCTGGGAGGCACCTGTGGAGAGCACTACCACAGGGACCATCATCGACGAGGGTTTCAAGCAAAATGAAGATCCCCAAAAAGAAATGTGAGGAGGCAAAATAATGCCAATGTGAGGACTAGCCAGAGGCAGGCTGTGCTGAATGGGTTGGATTTCTGACCTGCCTCTGAGTGCCTTTGCTGGCACACTGCTGGGGATTCATATCTGGAGCTGGCTGGGGGATTGTCCACTGACCTACTTCAGCCAGTGTGACCCCACTGGCTTAGCTTAGATCCGGAGCAGCCCCACCGACACGGCCAAGCCCAGGATTGTAATCTCCCAGCCAGGAGCAGCTGCTGGGAGCTCTCAGCCTGGGAAAGGGAAGGGGCTGCTAATTCCACGTGTTCTCAGTGATTCTGGTGTTGCAGAAGTGAATCTGACCCCACCATAGAGAATACGCATGTGCAGCAGTGTCTGGTCGTCTTGCAGTCATCTGGCTGAAAGTCAGTCGTGTTTTAAGAGCAGACTCGAGTCACTACATTGTTGTTCCCTCCCACAAGAGTTTATATGAGGTTCTACTTAAGCATTCTGCATCACAAAATACTATTTGAGTGTTGTGGTTTACTTTCAAGAGCACATTGTTGGCCACTTACTAGCATTTGTAAATCTGACCCCAGAATTGGAGGGTGTAGGAAAAGTTTACATTCCTTTGCCTTGAAGAAATATATGAGGCTAAATGTTTTCAACTATTTAAAATTGAAGTTACTTATGCAGAATTATAGGTTTACTGATAAAATACGTGTTTTATGACTGTCCTAGGCTTTTGGACAGGCCCATACCAACCACAAGAAGGTAGCAGCAGACGGAGAGAGCAGAGAGGAAACCTTGATTCAAGAATCAGCTACCAAAGAAGAATACTACATGAAGAAGGTCATGGAGTTGCAGACAGAATTGAAGCAGATAAGAAATGTCCTTGCCAACACACAGTCTGAAAATGAACGCCTTAATTCTGTTGCACAGGAACTGAAGGAGGTGAGTAAAGATGCACAGGGTGCACTGGAGCTTGGATTCGTTACATTTTCTAGTGTTATATAACCAAAAAAAGGGAAGATTCTTGAGCTGAAAGGTGATTTGACAGGCTCGTGGCCATATGTTCAGCCATGCTGGTCCTTTGGGTACTCCATATCAGTCCCCTCAGTTCCAGAATTGCTGCCCTAAAAAGCAGAGGAACCTCTTTAGGCCAAGCACAGAGACCCTTGGATGTACTTTTTCTGCTTCATTCCCAATGCATATTTTCTTGCTGCAAAATATTTGTGGCATAATTTCCCTTTTTATCCCTTTTTCCTCCCTAATTTCTGAAGGTGTGGGATTATAACAAAACACTGAAATTCACGAAGAGAGGAATAGTAAAGGTTATAGTCATGTGTTTTCTCTCATGAAGTGGTGGCTTTTACATTTATGTAGGTTGCTTAATATAATAAGCTTTGACCTTTTATTGTTTTACTATTAGAACCACATATTTTCAAGGGAAACTGATTGCTGAGAAGTTACTTAAAGAGTTTAATTACTTACAAAATCTGTAGCTCAGCAGAAGTCTTTGTGGCACGGGTGCAGAAATGATTATTTTGAGAGCTCAAACCATTGCTTAAATTCAGACTAGTAAAACTACAGAGACTGTAAGCTACAAATGGATGGATAAAACAGTCAGCAGTTATTACTACTGAGCTTTCTTGCACCTTCCTTTGAAGCACGGGGGACTAGTCTTGTCTAGTCCTAAGCTAATCAGCTGGCCTCCCCTGCCAGGAGGGAAAACTATCGAAGAGCCCACATCTGAATCTCAACTTATTCCATGTGACCTCAGCTGCAAGTGTCTCATGTAATTTCTTTAGGACATAGTAACGAATATGTGGATAATATTTGGTGGAAAAATCGGTGAGGAAATGTGGGTTACTTCTCTGGAAATGTGGGAATTCACTGGTGCTTCTTGTACCACACATCTTCTCTGTCATACCCCAACAAGTGGTCACAAGTGATCAAACAGGCCAGTCAACTTCTCCTTTAACTTTGTGGAACAGACTTGGAATCAAGCCTTGTCCTTAGACAGGGAAGCAGTTCCTAGAAACATAGACACAACCCTATTTCCCAACCTTTAAGACTAGCTTAATGGAAAAGCTGCCTACCCCAGAGGTAGCAGAGTTTCTGTGAGATATTCTAGTCACTTCTCAAAGTGTGCTGAGCAGCAGATTTTCAGTTTTCTTCCAGTGTCACTGCAACTGGAGGCAATTTTTCTTTCCAGATACTGTCACATTCCAGTCACCTTTTCAGAAGACATAAAAATGTGAATGCATGTCAGCCCCCGGCTTTCACTGTGGCCTGGGTTTGTGCAAAGATAGAGAGACAACACTTACTTAGGCATGGAATGTGGGATATAGCAACTTTCAATTTGCATTAGTGTACTGTAGTGTCTGATTGCAGCACTTTTGATTTCTTGGTGTGTTGTGAAGTCATGCTCTCTTTGTGGCTAAACACAAGCAGACAATTTTATATAGTATAATCTTTACCTGATATGTGAGGGAATTGTAATTTAAATTTATTAATCTTAACAGTTGCAGGTGATTAAGTATTTGTGTTCAGAACATGCCGGATTCAAGTCTTGGTACATGCTCCAATTGCAAATATTTCCCATATCTCAGCATACTGTGTGTGCCTGTTGGTACCCGTGTGGTTACTCCGTGGACCTCTGCTGAATGCTCTCAAGGACTGAGACCATATATGGTCATCACTGACATGCCTCTGTCTGGCTGGAAGTGGAGAGCTTGGAGGGAATCTGAGTTTGTAGGCCTGGGGCCAAAGCTTTCTTGGCTGGCCTGCAAGACAGGTGAGATCAGGCAGCAGGTCCCATATGCCAGCTGAAGTGACAGGCTGCCTCTGTCAGCAGCTAGCAGTAGTTTTGAATTAGAACTGTGGAAAACCACCCCATTGCATCATGGGCACAGCTATAAAAATACGATTTTTCTAGGCAACTGTATTCCCTGTTTGTCTATATCTGAAACTAATTCTGTGAATGTTTTAGAATATACTTTTCACTTTGTATGAATTAAGTATTTGAAGATAGGGCTTAAAGGAAAATAATATTGGAAAATATACAAGCTAAGTACAGTGAGCCATTTCTATAGCTGTATATGTTCCAGCTCAATTTATTCAAGTGTCTGTGTATATTCATCAAAGACCCCAAGATCATACTAAACCAATGTATTGCTTTTACTTCTTATCTATTTCAAAACAATGCTAATGTTTTCTTTGAAGTTTTTCATTTAGTCCTGCATAAGTCTTGGGCTGAGGGAAGAGAGTATTTTATGTCAACCAGTTTCTATTTCTATTTCTACCTGAGATCTTAGATTTCATGAGTTTTAACTCTGTGTCTCTCTCCAAAAGGATTAATGTATCATATGTTCAACTTATTGCTCTGGTTATAAAGAAAATGACTGTTGAAAAGCAGCAGCAAATAAGAACATCTGGAGTCATCTGAATCTGCCTTTCTCTTGTGAAAAGGTCCTTCTTTTTAAAGTGGAAACAGATTTGGGCGCTGACTTCTGGTCTGGAAAACTTTTGCTGTTACTACAATCAGTGAAACAACATAAGTGTGAATGCTGCTTTCCCTGCTTGTTTCTTGACTTTTTTCTGAGTCAATGGTGAGCATTTGTAAGAAAAGCAAGAATACAAAATCTAATTGTTGTGTAAATGACTTGGTTTTCTGTAATTTCAGGGAGTGAAGGGAAGACTTTCTATTTCAATATAATTCAATTAATTAGTGCACATAAAAATATATAAAATATATAAAATTTTGGAATTTGATTGTAGTTGGTCCAGTTGCCATCATTTGGGGGTTGGTTTGTTTTTCTAGGTCAACCAGAATGTGGAGATCCAAAGGGCACGCCTGCGAGATGATATTAAGGAATATAAATTCCGAGAAGCACGTTTGCTGCAAGACTATACTGAACTTGAAGAGGAAAACATCTGTCTCCAGAAACAAGTGTCTGTCCTGAGGCAAAGTCAGGTAAGTTTTTCAACCAGTGAGCATTGCTTTGGTAGCACCAGTTAATTCCTGTGTTACAGTATGGTTTTGTCTCATTTGAACATTCAACTACTTATTTTCTACCTTTGTATTGCTTTTGAGACTATAAGCTCTATCTTTTAGCACCAAGACTTGTCCTTTCTGACTCTATTTATACACAGTCATAATACTTCATTGCTTCTACTTTAACTTTCAAGTCCTTCTCTTTCTCTGATGGAGGAAAAGTCTCTATCACTCTGTTTTGTTACTTAGTTTAGTCCTTTTGCTACAGTAGTTTTTCAGTGTCTCTTTACAATGCCCTCCATCCAGCCATCTTCCATCCCTCCCCTTCTACAGTGTCTGGAAATGGGGGTGTTTCTGAAACGTATGTTTTTATAGCTACTTAATCCTTACCTTCTCTCTCCATTTCTGTGCTCCTCTTCTATTCTAGCTACTTTCAATAAACTTGGAATGCTGTTGTAGTTGCTCTACACTGTCACATCTGTGTGACTACTTGTCTGAAAGGTCACATGTAATTGTGCAGTTCCAGCTATTTCCAGAGTTTTAGAAAACTGCATTCTTGGAACTTCTTAAGAATTTCCCCGAATTATCATTTGGCGAGCTAATTACATTAGATGTGGTCTTTGGTTCACTTACCTTCAACTATCAGTGTGGGACTTGCTATTTTTATTCTTCAGGTAGCTGTCAGGCCCATTGCATAAATAAAGCTCAATTGGGAAAGTGAAGGATATAGACAACAAAGATGCTGCGAGGGCTGGAGCCCCTCTGCTCTGAAGACAGGTTGAGAGAGCTGGGGCTGTTCAGCCTGAAGAAGAGAAGGCTCCAAGGAGATCTTCCAGTACCTAAAGGGGCTCCAAGAAAGCTGGAAAGGGACCTTGGATAAGGGAGAATGGCTTCCCACTGCCAGAGGGCAGGGATAGATGTAAAAATTAATTAAGTAGAAATTTTTGGCTGTGAGGGTGGTAAGGCTCTGCCACAGGTTGCCCAGAGCAGCTGCAGGTGCCCCATCCCTGGAAATGTTCAAGGCCAGTTTGGACAGAGCTTGGAGCAGCCTGGTCTAGAGGAAGGTGTTCCTACCCATGGTAGGAGGTGGAATGAGATGAACTTTAAGGTCCCTCCCTGCCCAAACTATTCTCGGATTCTACAATTCTTCAATTCTACAAAAAAATCAAAGTTATTTAGAAAACTCAATGTTAATACCATGTGTTGTAGTCAGTACATAGTAAAATCTCTTTAGGATTTGCTGCATAGCTCCTTCAGTGTTCTGAACGAAAGCTGCACTGCCAAGCTAGATACGTGGGGTATCAAATGCATTTTAATTATGTCCAAGTGAAACTCTATATTAGTGTTTATTACTTTGGGCCTCACTACCCAAATAGGGTTCCAGGTTGGACCTGTTCTCATCTGCATATATTTGGTCAATTACGCAGTTTTGGGTGCCCTGACATCCTGTAGTAGGGACAAAAGGGGCTGTTGTGCTCTAGAAACAGGCTGGAAGAGAGAGGGGACTGGTAAAATCAAACCTATGTAGCTGGTTACTTTTGGGTTTTACCTTTTTTTCTCATTCATCATTTTCAGAGCAGCAGGTGGAAGTTCCATGTTCACATTCTAGAATAACAATACTGGAGAATGCTGCCATTCTGGCCTGAGCAAAATTTAACGTCAGATGCTATCTCTATACTTGCTAGTAGTTATTGACTGCTATATTTTTATTCTGGAAACTGAAAATAGATTACAATCTGAAATATTTTATCTCAGTGGAAGTATACAGAACCAAGAGTTTGTTCTTTTCATGGCAGTGGATTATTTAATTTTCTACCTTATCCTACTTCATGAACTTTTAATTATTCTAGTTTTTAATTATTCTAGTTACTGATGTGACTAGAAGCAGCTGTCAACAGGCAACAGGCAACACTGAATTAACATGCTTGATTCCTGGTATGTAAGTTGGATGTGGTTCAGCACTCCCAGGTTGCTCTATGTTGACATCTAAAATTCATTTAGCAATTAACAAAAAATAAATGTGACATAGCATATGGAATGAGTTCCTTTCGTTCAGGGTAAGGAAAAATGTTCTTTGTTTGCTTCCTCCCTGCTTCCCTCAAGTGATTAAAATTTTATGTGAGTTGTTTGTGTACATTACTCAGTGTAAGAGAGGTTTAAAAAAGTGCAGTATTAGAGATAAGAGCATGCCATCAAACTCATCAATATGTCAAGTGTAGAGTCTGAATTGTAGCCCTTTCAAGATGCACTGAAATGAGGAGAGAAATGCTAAATATATAAATATATAAATATAAAAATTTATATATATAATGTAATATTCATATAATATATAAATATTTTGAATGTATAAAAGCAGAGCTTGATCACAGTTTTAACCCAGTGGCGTATTCGAATGGCAGTGAAGCAGAGTGTCAAAGCGTACCTTTGTCACCTTTTCAAAACCTTTCCAGGTTTTGGAAATGTGAAGCTTAACTTTGTGGGAAGGTTGGCCAGGGAATTTGTTAATCAAACAGATGTTTGCATGCAGTGCTAGGAAAGGCTGTTTTTGGATACTTCTGTATCAGACACACTGTATTTCCCACCTGTCCTGATTGAGTTGGAAGAGATGACCTCATTTGACAGTTTGCTTAGTGAATTTATTCTGTGGTCTCTGTGAAGGTAAATTACATAAGCCATGTTTACGGTCATAGTGCTAAAACTAGACTCCAGAAGCAAATAAAGTATTCTATTACTACAATATTTAAGTGATGTCAAACATTCAAAAGCAAAATTACTTGATACCTTGCAGGCAGACATTTTCATTAGAGGTTTTTCCCCCCATTTGTATATCTCCAGGTGGAGTTTGAAGGCTTGAAACATGAAATCAAAAGGCTGGAAGAGGAAACTGAGTTTCTCAATAGCCAGTTAGAAGACGCCATCCGGCTTAAGGAGATCTCTGAGCGCCAACTTGAGGAGGCCTTGGAGACACTGAAGACAGAACGGGAGCAGAAGAACAACCTTCGGAAGGAGCTGTCTCACTACATGAACATCAATGATTCCATGTACAACAGCCACTTAAACATCTCTTTGGATGGGCTGAAGTTCAGCGATGAAGCCACAGAACCAAATAATGATGAAATTGTGAATGGATTTGAGCAAAACTGCCTCAGCAAACTCAGCAATGGCAAGAACAGTACTTCAACACCCAAGAAAAATGAAAGCTTCCCTCCAGCCCCAAGTCTGGTTTCAGATCTTCTGAGTGAATTAAACATTTCTGAAATCCAGAAGCTGAAGCAGCAGCTTTTGCAGGTAAATGGGTTTCCTAAGGAGCTGTGTACTTATAAATAGCTCCTAAGGTTTGTTTGGAATGTAATTTCAGTCTTTTCAGTATCGTGGTACTGTTTATACTGTGTTTTTAAGGGCTTCAATTGATTTAGAATTTGAGGATGTTAAAGGTTTGTCAGTGAAAACCACAGTCCTTTCCCTTTCCCTTGCCTTGGCCTTTGCCTTGGCCTTTGCCTTGGCCTTTGCCTTTGCCTTTCCTTAATGGAATTAGCAGTCATACCCTTTCCTTGGTGGAAAGTTCTAATGCATCTCCTATGTGATACTTGTTGTGTCTCCTTGTCACTAGCAAGAGCAATAGCGGTTTGTTTCAAAATTGAAAGTTACTCCAATAACCTTCATCAAAAGGAGTTTTGTACTTCTATTTTCTGTAATTAATTCAAAGAGCATGAAGTCCTAATCAGCACCAAGGATTTCTGTGCTATATTTGTGCAATTAGGAGGTTGGAGAGTTTAGAACAAGGTGCATATTTCTGTTTTCTACTAATATTTTGTCAAGCATGTTTTAAATTATCTTCTATAAGAAAACGCTCTTGTGAGAAAAACTGTTGGAATTTTTTAAAATGAGAAATTTAAGATGAGAAACTTGAAAAAGTTTTGGTATTTCTGAGTCTTTCATGAAGTACCAAGCTTTCACCATAGAGTAGCTGTGTGTTTTCTAGAATTTACTTGATAATTTAGATTATAGCAATAAACTTTAGCTTGTCATTAGCTGAAAGGAAGTTTTCACAATGAGACCATCCACTAGGGAATAAATGTGTAAAAATGTGCATTTTGAAGAGGAGATAAGAAAGAATTGGCAATGACCACTGTACTTGATAATTTTAGAATACATTGTAGAGCCTTTCCCATAATGTGCAAGTGATTGGATTTCTATAACCATATGGACCATTTGCTAAGTTGCTGTCTCTTAGAGTTAAAACCATTTAAGTGATACAGTTCCCTTAAACATAGATGTCTGTGTTCCTGTATTTCAGATGGAAAGAGAAAAGGTTAACTTGTTAACAACGCTGCAGGAATCTCAGAAGCAGCTGGAAAATACACGGGGGGCCCTCTCAGAGCAGCATGAGAAAATTGGCAGGCTCACTGAAAATCTGAATGCCATGAAGAAGCTCCAGGCCAGTAAGGAGCATCAGTCGGCCCTTGACAATGAGAAGGACCGAGATAGTAATGAGGATGGAGACTATTATGAAGTTGACATCAATGGGCCAGAGATACTGGAATGCAAGTACAAAGTAGCTGTGGCAGAAATTACTGACCTGAAAGAAGAGCTCAAAAATTTGAAGGCAAAATACAAAGAATGTGAGTCTAAGTATGAGGAAGAGAAGAGTAGATATGAGACTGAGAGCCAAGCTCTCACTGAAAAGATTACCTCACTGGAAAAGTCCAGTAGGCATGACAGAGAACAGATGGCCAGGCTGGAGAAGGAGCTGAAGAAAGTCAGTGATGTTGCTGGAGAAACACAAGGCAGCCTCAATGTGGCGCAAGATGAACTAGTTACCTTCAGTGAAGAGCTGGCCAATTTATACCACCATGTCTGCATGTGTAACAATGAAACTCCAAACAGAGTGATGCTAGACTACTACAAGGAAGGTAAAGGTGGGCGCAGTAGTCCAGAGACCAAGGGAAGAAGGTCTCCCATTCTTCTTTCTAAAGGGCTGTTAACTATTGAGCTGGGTAAGGCAGAGAATGGAAGTGGTGACAGCAGCCCATCCCCGGTGCCATCTCTTCCATCCCCTGTGTCCGATCCTCAGAAGGAACCGATGAACATTTACAACTTGATTGCAATAATTCGAGATCAGATCAAACATCTGCAGGCTGCTGTGGACAGAACAACTGAGCTGTCCAGGCAGCGCGTTGCTACTCAAGAACTTGGGCCAGTGGTGGACAAAGACAAGGAAGCTCTCATGGAAGAAATCCTGAAGCTGAAGTCCTTGCTGAGCACCAAGAGGGAACAGATAGCAACTCTGAGAACTGTGCTGAAAGCCAACAAACAGGTAACCGGGTCTTAGAGATTTGAAGGTTACAGTGTCAGGGAATTAGGTCATAAGCACAAGAGAATTTATCTTTGAGATCATGCTGTCACTCCCTCAGCTCTATGGGGCTTTTGTTGCTGGTGTTTGGCTAGTCTGAGGCTGAAGCTGGCTGTTCCATTCGAGGCACTCAGCTGTCCTACTGTCTTTTAAAGACAAGCACTGGGGCTGTAACTGACTTCAGCTTCTCACGTACTCCTGAGACTTTATTAAGGTTAAGGTAGCTTCAATCTACTGTTTGTCTGAATTAGATCAGGTTATATTTAATGTAGGACACCTAAAATGAAGAGGTAATCCTATTTCCTACTTGAAAGAATTCTAGTAGTTACCCTTAAAAGAGTTCTGAAATTTAAGTATTGTTCTCTCTCAAACTGCAAAATAAAAGAGCCTTCCAATATGAGAATGTGATATAAGAATGTAGTCAAAATAATAAAGGTGAAAGGTAAAATTAGTCTTTAGGGACTGGATATTCAACAACTCTAACAGAGCAGTAGGTGAAAATAACTGCCATTGAAGTGCCACATGACATGCTTCATCTTCTTCTCTATGGTTAAACTGAAATTGTCTTAAAAAAAGTATAGTTTTGTTTAAGAATGAAATAAACACATTAAGTTTTCTTTTGCGCATTTGAATAAAGGTGTCCCAAATGTAAAATAGGTAAAATGCTATAAGGATTAGAGAGCTGTGCTAGTGATTGACAAATGCATTTAAGCATTGAGATACTAAGTGGATTGTTTTGTTCCTTTGTGTTGCTAGTAGATAGGTTTCACGACATCTATATTCTGTAGCTTCCTTGATGCTGCTGCATGGTTAATGGGAGTAGGAGAAGGCTATGTCTGTTCCCAGTGTTCAGAAATGAAATTTTTTTTTACCTGTACAAGAAAAGTTGACCACAAGTTTAACATTCTCGTACAAAGTAAATGTTTCAGTATATGAATAGTGATTAAAAATCTTTTAGCCAGCTATTTGATGAAGAGTTTCATTAAATGTTATGTTTCTGTTCTCCCTGGTAACCAACAGACTGCAGAAGTAGCCCTTGCCAACTTAAAAAGCAAGTATGAGAATGAGAAAGCAATGGTTACGGAGACCATGATGAAGCTGCGAAATGAGCTGAAGGCTTTGAAAGAAGATGCTGCCACCTTCTCTTCCCTGAGGGCTATGTTTGCCACAAGGTAAAAATATAATTAACTTCTCAAAGTTAAATTCCTTGCTTGTGTGGGGAAGAGTTGAACATCCTTCCCATCCCCCTGCAGAGAGTGGAGGGGTAGGTATTTTTTCCCAAGATCATTTCTTGCAGTGTCTGTGATATGGCTCCTATTAATGAGGAACATGCATGGCTATAGTGTGCTGCTACAAAACATAAAGCTGTTGTGGCAGAATTTATTTAAGTTGGCTGGGAGATTACCTATTCTTAGAACTAAAGGTTCATGAAGCCATTTGCTCTGAGGAGGAGTGACGTTTAACAATGCAAAATTTATTGTACACTGAAGATGGAACTCTGCTTTACCTTGATCTAGAAAAAGGTAAAACTGTTGCAAACATCCTGGTACTCTTAGCCTGTCCATCCTACAACTGGTATCTGTTGTTTCATTGACCTGTGTCAGCTAATTTGATTCTTTTGTCTTTGGAACTTGCTTCTACTTCTGAGTTATGCTTTGTGGTGTTAAACCCTGCTGACACATAGAATCACTTAATCATCAAGTTTGGAAGAGATCTTTAAGATCATCAAGTCCAACTGTCAGCCCAGCACTGCCACTTAACCTCAAACCCACATCACCCAGCACTGGATCCAAATGATTTTTGAACACCTCCAAGTGGGGATGACTCCACTACCTTCCTGGGCAGCCTATTCCAATGTCTGGCCACCTGAACAGTGAAAACATTTTTTAATATCTACTCTGAATCTCCCCTGTCCTGCTCAAGACCATTTCCTGTGATCCTCTTGCTGCAGGCACAGCAAAAGAAGCTGGCCCCACCTCACTACCAACCTTTCAGGCAGTTGCAGAGAGTGATGAGATTCCCCCCCGAGCTTCCCCTTGTCAAGACTAAATAAACTCCTTTCTCTCAGCTGTTCCTCATTAATGCTCAGAAGAGCCCGGCACAGAACATGTGACTTTGAGCATTTCCAGAAAAAGATTCCCAGATGGGAATAACAGCATTTACCTCCTATTCCTGGTGCTAGATCTTGGGGTGATGAATGGCATCTAGAGACAAAAAAAGGTCTGGCCTGCTGTCTTGGTCTGAAAGACAGGTGTCTGCTAAGAAAGGCGGGAGCCTCTCTTGAAATAGAAAATGTAAACCCCCTCCCTCCAAGTTATTATAATTTGAAATTTATTTATTTACTTATTGTAAATTGAAATTAAGGAGCTCTCAGGTAAAGATATGGGAATAGGATTAACAGTTCTTTACTAGGAAAATTAAAAATAAAATGAAATAAAAGTACAGTAATGCAAACAACAAAGCACTGAGAGTCAGAATACAACCTGACACTCTGTCAGTCAGGGTGTTGGTAGCAGTCCCATTAAATGGTGGCTACATCCTCCTGGAGTGATAGATGTGGTTCTCTAGAAGCACTGGTCCAGTTTTCCTCTGGAATCCAGTGGAAAAAGGCTGCTCTGATGTTACAGATCTCAGTTTTTAGCTAGGTAGGAAAGGCTTGTCTCCTCCCCCTGGCTGGAGCATCTCACAATGGGATTGTGTGATTTTGTCAGTCATGCAGTGGGACTCAATGGTCCATTAACAGGAGATATCTTCCTGGAGGAAGGATGGGTTGTGGAAAAGATAAAGAACAGTGTCCCACCTTGTTTTAACAGATGGTCCATTAACAAAAGATGTCTCCCCCAGAGATAAGGATCACTGCCCCAGCTGGTTTCAACAGATGGTGATAGAATACATACTTTTGGTTGCATCCTGCTTTGCAAGCCAAGACAGCTGCCAATATCCATGTGAAACCAAGGAGTTGTCCAGGCAGGACACAGGCATTTCACTATCCAAAACCTCATAGGTGGTATTGTGCACACACTCACATTTATAGCAGTGAGGTGCCTGCTCTAGACTCTCTGTCAGAGAACTAAAATGTAATGCTGCATATGTTGGGATTCAACCTTGGTGAAGGTGCCTCCTGTAGATAGGCCCTGGACCTGGATTGTAACAGTTTTCTTCCAGGGATTTGTTGTAGAGCCTATGTCCACACCACCTTCCCATGTTCCTGGTGCTCTGCTTGAACACTACTGCTAGGGAGAGTGAACCACGGGATGCATTCCTGTAAAATACTAGTGGTGCAGAGTTCCTCACAGTACACTATGCCAGCTCTTGTTTGGCAGTTTGTCTGCCCTTTTGGTTTTAATCAAAGTGGAAAGTGAGTTACTTTAAAATACGGGAGATTACTGCAGCCGCAATTACTTGTCTCCATGGTGTTTTAGATTGACAAATCCTGGTTTTGCTTGACAGTCGTAGAAAGTGTCAGTGCTTGTATGTTATAAGAAGCAAATCACATGCATAGCTTGGGTGGTGTGGGGTGGAGAGAGCTGGAGAGATGGGAATTAGATCCTGGGGTAAGGAAAAGCTGGGGGAAGGTGTTAAAAATCTGTCTTTAGTATTAATTTCTAATGTTAAAATTGACTTAGAAACGGCAGGTGGCTGATCTCTTACAGCTGAATAGTCAGTGCTCATTTACATCTAATTTTGACTGTGTCTCTGCTAATACTTTTCTCAGTTTTTAATAAAGATGAGAAATTGTGATTTTAATCCTGCATATTTGAATTTCCTTAGTGGGTTGACAGTTTAATCTCTCAAGGTAGAAGTAGTTGATGCTTCTCTCTAATGCCTCCTTCAGTCACTCCTGGGTCACCTGTCTTGTTTTCTTGGAAGTTGTCACACTGTCCTCATTGATTGCAGGAAAGAGGGAAAAAAATGAGTATGCCCAGGTGCATTTGCTGCTTTTTTTTTTTTTTTCTTTTTTTTTCCTGGAACAGAGCTTGATTCACTAGTGAATTTACCTATAAATGGTATTAAAATTATTACATGCTGACCCTTACATAAACTGATCTGTAGAACTAAGGCCAAACCAGTGTTTGTGGGAAGCAGTGGTATGCAGCTTTGGAAAATGCCAAGCCAGGTTTTTCAATAATTTGGCTTTAGAGAGTTTCAGAAGATTTCGTTTTTATTTCTCATCATTATAATTAATACTCAGGATATTTATTTTCTCTGTGTATATACAGCATCAGCTATTTGTATGTAGCTGGTATTGTTTTTAAAAATCTAGCTGATGCTTCCTTAAACTTCTTTTTTTGTTGCTGTTAATGACCAGTAATAAGAAAATGGGCAGCATCAAAGCCTTGTGTTCACTATCTACTTAAAGTTGTAAATGTGTGAAAATACAACAGGCTTATACTAATTTCATTTTCCTCCTAAAAGCATGAAAGCAAAATTATTTTATTTCAAAAGTGTTTTTTAAAAGAAAGAAATCTTCTAATGTGATTTTATTGAATATATAGCTGGGAAGTAGCCTAGCACATGACAAATGGAATTGTAAAAGGGAAGGAGCCTTTATTGTTCTGTCCAACAAAGCAATAAAAATACATAGAACACAAAGATATGGTGCCATAGCTGCTGCTGCCAGCTAAAGCAGGTTGAAAGCCTGTGTCATCCTAGATGGTTAGGGACGCAATATTGCTGGGTTTGGTTTGGGGTTTTTTGAGAAAATTAAATTGAGAGTCAGCGAGCAGCATGAAGGAAGAAATGGGGCAGATCCCAGTCCACCTGTGCGTGTAACATCTACAGCCACCTCTAGGAAACTTCTCACTCATTTATTCCAGTAAATGATTGCTGTGCATTGTACAGTGTGATGTTCCTTGACCTGAGACAGCCATGCTTGCACCAGGACAAGATTTGAGTTTGAGGCTGTATGATTCCTTTTGGATTAAAGAATCAGGAAAGCAGATTGAGGATGCAGGATGGCGTGTAGGCAGAGTAGTTAACACTTCTGCCTCTCCCCAGTCGTCTTTTCTATAGGAGAAAACAGTCAGGTACAGTTAAAAACTGCAGCTGCGTATATGCTACTGACAACACTTCCCGTTTGTGGGGAAGAAAGGAAAAACTCCCTGAATAGAGTTCTTTGGAAAACGAAAAACCAAACAACCGCTTTAAGTATTTGAAGTAATGAATACCTTGTAATTTCTAAGGACAGTCAGTTGATGTTGTAAACTTTTGTGCTAACAGGAAGCTCTATGAGATAATGACTTGCTACAGTAATCTTTTGGAGTAAAAATCCTGACTTTAATTGCAGCTTGGCTCACATGAGAAAGACTTCACTGCTTTCCAGACTATGCCAGGCATCTGTTTCACCAGTCAGCCATTGACTTTGGAACTGGCTGTGCTTGGTCAAGAGACAGGAGTGATACCAGAACACAAGTAAGACAGTGTGGGAGGTCCCTGCTCTGCTTTACTGCAGTGGTTTTGTTTTCTCTTCCTTATCTCTTTTTGTTCCAAATGGGGTGAGGGTGAAAGCCCCATGCTCTGGCTGTTCTGGATTAACATTCCTCTGCTGCACATCAAATCAAGTCAACAGCAATCTAGATGCTGTTTCACTGAGCTAAAAGTTTTGGGGCTACATTAACTTAGTGTTCCATACAAAAACGTGGATATGTTTTGATTCACAAGAAGGAAGCTGGAAAAAGGCAGGAGGGAACCTCCCTGTATTTTTACGTTTCCCAAATCTTTTGGGAGGATAATACTGAGCATGAAACAAGGGGAACGGGGACAAGTCACTCCAGTGCCAGATCATATTTTGCTGAAGCAATCACATTCCAGTCCTCAAGGAACTGGTAATGCTATTCTGGACATCTCCCTGATTTGCAGTAGTGGAGCTTGGGAGGAATCAGGTTTGAGGTGTGCACAGAAAAGAAAGTAGAAATGTCACTTCTCGAACAACCAGACCTTGCTTTTCACCTCAAATGTCATGAGTGTGTTTGAAAGCTGGGGCTAAACCCCATAGCCTCTCTGATCGCCCAGAAATCTTTAGCCTTTTTCTTGCTCCCACCTCTAGGGGAGGAAAACACCTCTGACACTCTGGAGCAGCAGGGCACAGGGTCTGTAGAATGCTGGGAGCTGTTCAGTTTTTGCAACCACATCCTTCTTCTGGAGCTGGTGATGCCTTCCCTCAGAGCAGAGGGCTCTTATGCTTTCAAGATTATTTTAGTCTTTTCAGACTTGCTAGGGCTGTTTCAATCTCTATTTATCTTTAAAGCTGAAATGGGTTAATGGGACAAGATCTGGCCCTGAGCCTGGCTTCCATTCCCTGAAGTGTAGTAGTTGGTGTAGGTCCATCTGACCACACTGAGAAGGGCAGATGTTGGTGTTCCAACAAGTTTAAGGTTCCTGGGTTTGTTTTTTTTTTCTTTTAAATGACCCCTCACATATTGGTTTCTCCTGGGCTGCACAGTGTGGGAAAGACTGTGAGGAACTCTGGAGCAGGATGCTCAGAGATGCAAGGGGACAGATTCCTGTGCATGTGGGGGCCCCAGATTCACCCAAACTTTCTGGTCCATAAAGCTGCAGTGCAGTTATAGTTCATGCAGTTTTATATTTATATTTCTGAGTTACTATTTAATCTCTCTATGTATTAAAAAATAAAAGTATCTTTTTTTCTTTTTCCTGTTTCTATTCCCAAACAAATATAATTAGGAATATAAGCCTAATCCTGCTATTTAAAATCAGTGAGAGTAGAATTTGAGGCTTGATAGTATAAGCTCAGCTGATGAATCTGCATATCAATGTGGTTTTGTTTTGTGGTGTTTTTTTTCCAGTCTGCTTTATATTACCCAATGATAAATTTCCCATAAAGTATGTGTTTTTTCCATTTCAAAATTTAAAGGAACTTCACTGCTGATATTTTTACTTTTATGAAGAAGCTGTATTTTGCAGATGGTAAATTCCAGCTGGTACCTATGAATATTTACTTCTCTATCCATATGCATAAATGTTTTCTCTGTGCAGTAAATATACACCTACATGTAGACTTTAATTTTTTAAGTTGTTCATGGTGCAAGTTAAGCAGCTTCCAGGCCCAGTGAAAATGACTGTACATGGAACACCTGGAGGCATTCAGACAGCTTTGCCACAGCCTTCTGACTTACTCAGTTCCTTTAATTGTTTTAAAATTGATTTTGATGGTGACAACGATTAAATAAAGGCCTCTTGCTATTGAGAAGATAGCATAATCGGAGTAGATTAAAGTAGAATTCTGAAAGATTTTTGTTTTTAATAGTGCTGTTCAGTCATCAGTGGAGATTTGTTACTTGGACTTTGTGTAAAGTAACAAATGTCACAGTTGAGGTGGCCATTTCACAACACTTGTGTTGCTGCCTTCAGAGTCTTTCCAACTTGAAGCTTAGAACCACTGTTCTCTCTAAGCAGAGACAAAAGCAATATGACTGCATGAGGTCTACTTGCTATGGGAGGACATCTCACTGACATTCAGACATGAGTACAGCTACATCGGGCTCCACACTTCTGCTCTCCAAGGAGGCTGTTAATTATACACCATCTTGAAAGGCACAAACATGAAGTGCTGAGTATGGGATTTTAAGAATCCCAGTGAGAAGTAGTTGTGGTTTTCCACAAGTTTAGTTGAAGTTCTTGTTTAAGAGTGTGTATGTAAGCAGCTGCTAAGCTATCACTGCTTATAGGCTGGACACAAGGGCTTATATTGGAAAGTGTTTATAATGGAACCAGGATTGCTAAAGATTGATGTATTTCATTGTAGATGCGATGAATATGTCACACAGCTGGATGAAATGCAGCGGCAACTTGCAGCAGCCGAGGATGAGAAGAAGACTCTGAACTCCTTGCTTCGGATGGCTATCCAGCAGAAACTCGCCTTGACACAGCGCCTGGAACATTTGGAACTGGACCACGAGCAGTCCAAAAGGGTGCGCACAAAGTCTGCCTCCAAAGCCAAGGGCAGTAACCCCAGTGTAAGTCACTTTCGGTCCTGTGGAGACAGGTCTGAAGGATCTGTCCTGAGCAACCAGGTGTTTTGTAGTGAGAAATATAAAATCTATTGTGACTAGGACACATGTCTAGAAAAATCATATTCTGCATCTTATTTTATGCTGTAACTGTCAGCATAAATCCCCACTATCTAATGTCACAGTGAGTTGACTCGTACTAGTATGTTGTTGAACCAGGTAATACAGATTGTATTACGGTGTTCTTAACTGTAACTAATGGATAAGTATGGGGATGCTATTAACAAGTTAATAGTGGAAAGCAATTAGCTTTTTCCACAATTAGCATGTCTAGGCTTTGCTGTTTATGGTAAGTGTTAATAGTACACCTGATGAAGTATATATCTGGTGTTACTTACTGTAGTTTGTATAGCACAAATGTGATCCTTTCTCCAGGGTTGCAGCATACTTCAATAAATGTTTTAATAGGCAGAAACAAACAGAGAACCTTTCTTGTTACTGTGGCTTAAGTGGTGAAAAGCAAAGGTTAAAATTAGAGCTATGTCTTGGGAATGCAGAGCATTTGGAAACTGGAGTCAAACTTAATTTGCCTGTTACAGCATATGTTAAATACTTGCTGTTATATCACCATTAACCAAAGTTCTAAAGCTTTTATAGGCTATAAAAGCTAGAAGATAACTTGGTACTTTGTTTATGCTCTGCATCCCTCTCTTCAGAGGGATAATCAGAAGAAACTTGCATATTTATATTAAAAATATGCAATATTAACTCCATCTGATATAAAATTTAAAATGTTAAGAATTGGGATTCTGCTTGCTAGACAGTTCCTCTTTTAAGATGTTATGTCCTGAAAGGATCTGTGTAGTCTTATGTTGCTCCTTGCAAGCATAACACTTTGGAAAGAACCTGTCTGAGATACCCTTTACAGGAAAGTAGCCACACAGTATGTATGTGTAGAATTAATGTGACTGTGGTCTAGCATTGTTGGTCACAAACAGTTTTTCTCAGCTCTCAGTATTAACCTAAATAGGTAGTATTTCAGAGCTCTGATCATTTTTTTAAATACATGGAAGATACTGCATTCCATATGCAAGCCATATGTTTCGCAGGGCTCTACATTAGAGGCACAGAAAATTGATCCAGATCATCCTGCTAAGAATGATTTATGAAGTAGCTTAGTGCACATTCTCATCTTTAAAAACAAATAAACCATTGTCTGATATTGAACTTTTAAGGGGCCTTTTTACCCACTTAATTACAATAAGTTTGATAGTATAAAAGTGTACTTTCTAATTGGTGCCTATATAAGAGAAAAAGATTGAAAATGTTCCTTCGAAAATTGTGGAAAATTTGTGGAGCACTGAAAGGCACAGTTCTTTGTTTAACCCGAAGTTTGAAGTGCCTAGCCTCACTCAGACTTTATTTTAATGTAAAGCCCTGTTCATTTTGTACTCTTTCAAATACTTTTGTATGCCTGCAGTGTTACAAAAAGAAAGGCAAGCCTTTGCCATGAGTGCTTGATAGCATGGTTCCCAAAGCTAGTCTAACCCTGTGCTGTGGTTGTGCTCCTCTGCCCGTTTGTCCCTGTCAATGCTCAGAGCTTGCTCTGTGCGCTACCTGTGCACATGCAGGAGATATTCCAGTGCTAACAGAAGCTAATAAGAGCACGGATGGTGTTCCCACTGAGGGGAAACCATAGGAGATTTTGGCTTTCCAGATATTTTTAGGCATTTTGGGGGGAAGTCTTCTGAATTAATACAGTGAGATTTTAAACAAATGGAACTTTGCTACAAAGCTGGGAACCATGGAAATGCTGCAGTCCAGAGCCAGAATTGCATTTTCTGATCTTGAGAGGAAGAAAAAACCTCAAGCGATTTAATTCTAATACATTTCTAAAACATGACTGATTGGAGTTTAAGCAAATTTCAATTCTGGTTTTAGAAACTAGGCCACTATGTGTCTAGAAAATACTGAATTCTCCTGAATTTGAGCTTTAATATTGCTAAATAGCAGGCTTGATATTTTAGAAGAGATATCTTTTATAATTTTCAATCTTGCTTTTCTCTTTGCTGCACAATCTTCCAAAAGGCCTTTATTCTTCTCATTCCTACATTAAGTACGATTTAAAAATACATGGTGAAAGCAGGCTTTTGAGTGCTAACTTTCTCTGCTCTAATAGACTCAGTAACAATTCTGCTTCCACCATAGTAGGGAGCTTTAACAGTTTTCACTGCTTCCATGTCTCTACTTACTTACGCAAAATACTTATGGCAAAAAGATAAACTGGAGAAACTAGTTTAATGCATTGTTGGTTGGTTTTTTTTTTCAAATTAGTTGGAATTTTCTGTAATAATTCTGGTGTGACTATTGCTTTCAGGTTCATTCTTTCATTTCTGAGTATGAGCAATCTTAGTATTAGCCCAATGGCCTTAGTGATCATTTCCATCTTCAGTCATTTCTGCAAATATTTAAAAAATCCTAAGAGCCAGCCTGACTGCTGTTTGAATCTATCACCATTATGGTTTATCCTGTCATTAAAAGAGCTGAGGAATGGTGTTAAGTGTCTTGATCCTGCTGTTTGTATTTTTAGGTAATATTTAAGACTGAGTCTTTTAATTTTTGATTAACAATTTCTTGATGTTCATTTGCTGTAAGTCTTTCATATCAGTCTCAATGGGTTGCAGTAAAGCATGGAAAATTCCTTAAGCCATCACCTACCTCTGCAAGCAGGCTCTTCTGAATGATTCTTTGCATAGGCCTGCATGATATACTGACCTGCATGTTTCTGGAGAACCTAAAGCTTCACTGAAAACATTTCTTGCATACTCACTGCTTTTAACTTATGCTTGAAGAGCAAAGCTTTATTCAGTACTTGTAAGACTCCTTCTTTCTGCAAAGCTGATGCTTCCAGGCTGAGCCCACAAAGCCTTGTTCACCCAGCGGGAAGGCATGTGCCAGCTGGAGTGGCTGCTGTTTCCCCAGCCAGCTAACAGACCCTCAGCCAACTAACCTGCCTGTGCAGCACATGGATGGGGTTATGTTTTCAGTTGATTGAGAAATAAACACTGATTTTTTTTTTCCTAATGCTATTTTATTTTTCCATTTTTCAGCTGTAGAGTAGTTCCTGGAGAAGGCCTTTCCAACAGTGCAACAGCATTTCTTAGCCCTCCTGACTCTGGTTCAAAGTTCTTAGCCCATTGCACACAGAATGGAAACCACTGACCTAATCCTAACTTTCGAAAACACCTTTTCCTATATATTACCTGAAATCTTACCTTTCTGCCCGAAGCTATAAAACAAACAAGCTTTACCTATAAGTGCTGCTGCAGTAAGAAACCTTACAAGTGCTGAAGAAACCTACTTCAAATGTAATGCTCACCATATTAGTCTGTGCTCTCCTAGAAATGTTGGATGGGGGAATTTACTTCATTGCAGATGCTAATTTTTTACCTGATTGCTAAACCTGTGCACTTTTGATATTTTTCTTTAGCTTCTTTAATTCCTTATGTAGAAGAGTTTATATAAACACAGTGGTTTGTGCTCATAGTCTCTCTCCAATTCGAAATTTGTGACTTATGAATTATATGTCAACATATGGCAGAGATTTGGGGGGGGGGGGGGTCTAGATTGTGATTAGAAAAGAGTTTCAGCAAAAAGCAGGAGCTCTGCTAAACTATGTGCTGTGCTTCAGCATCTTTTTTATTGAAGTGTTATGCTTTATATGTTTAAATTACTGATTTTTTTAACTGCCATGTTCATTAAGAAATCCAGGGTATTCAAATTCTGGGGTTTTTTCATATTGTATTATTATTCTTAGGAATAGTTCAATGTAACAAGAAGAAAACTTGACTTTGCTCTGGTTAAAACAGTAATAGGCACTTGAAAGATATTAAATAAATAGTATTACATATAAATTCCAGAAGTCCTGGGTTTTAGGAAGGTGAAGTATTATCGATTAACAGAATTTTATACAACTATACCAGTTAAATTCCAAATTGGAATTGTTTTGTTACTTTTTCATTTTATTGTGCCAAATTATGGTACATTTAGAAAGAAAAATTCTAAAGTGGTCAGTGATAGGGTGTTATCTGTCAGCGCCTTTCTGTCACTCATTATTGCCAGTAGTGCCTTTGATCATTTGAAGGGAGACTCTTAGAGTAGTGTAGGGTAAGTCCTGTCACTTAGGAATAGAATGGCTGGTTTGGAATTTGTTAAAGATGTGGAGCAATAAGTGCAAAGTGAACTCCCATTTCGCACATTTTTAATGGTAGGCTTACTATAGAGTTTATATATTCAAGGAATTGTAAAAAATTCTGTTAGTCAATGATATTTCATCATGCACATCCTTGCAAATTCAAGGGTATAGAGGGGAAAAAAATCAAAATCACAACCTGAACAAATCTGACTACACTTTGGGAACCAAATGGACTCATGTTGAACAGATGAGCAGTGTATGACCACATTTATGGTATCAGTCTGGGAATGCGTTGGGAGTGTCACTGTCTGTGGATGGTGGGGGGCAGGAGCCACAGCACTGTGTGCAAATGTGAACCCCAGCACATTGGGATCTCCTTTGCATGTTGTCTCTAATTGTGATTTCAGCAAACAGAAACAGAGAAGCGCATCGACAAGCCATGCCAGGTTCTCAATGGCTTGGTGAGGCTCATATGGATGATTAAATTGGTACTTGCTGGAGGGGAGCCTTCCCACTTCCCAATAAAAATAGAAATGGAACTAATATTGATAGTGCAGTAAAGATTTCTGTTTGCTGGAAAAAGCATTATTATTCCTAGACGTGAGGACTTATACTTCCATCTTCTGTTACACTATTGATTCATAAGAAATATTGTTGCATTTAAAATTACTACATTTGTATGTGGGTATTTATTTGAAATGATGTCTAAGTACTGTATTATGTTCTATGTGCATTACTTTTTAGTGGTGGGTTGGTCTCCATGTAACGTCCTGTGCATGTATTCTTGCCAAGTAACCTTTACACAGATCTGGAAAACAAAAAAGTTAAACTTCTTGAAAGAATAACTGTGTGTTAATTGGATAACTTTAGGAGGAGGAGTGGAGGCCAAAACACTGCTTCCAGATTAATAAAATAGTTTTTAATCTAGAAAAGCAATGTGCCTGTGTAAAGGTAGTTACATTGGCAGGAGCAATAAAAGAGAAAAGGAATTGTGTGTTCGGCCTGTTGGTTTTGCAGTTCAAGAAGGTGCTGGTTTAAGTAGTCTGCTGAAGGGATTTTCAGCTGGGGGCCAAATAAATACTAATTTTTATCTGAAAGAAACTGAATACATCACATGAAGTTTTCTGCAGAACTAGAAAATTAATTATTTTTGCTCACATTCAGGGAACACTATCCTGTCCTATCCCACGATATCTTCATGGATTAGTTTTGGCCTGGATCAGACTGGTTTAATGTATGTTGCTGAATAGCCTTGCAAACACTTGTACTGGTACAGGGAAAGTAAGGGTAGGCCTAAGGCTATGGTGTCAGTCGTGACAAATCATCCTCAAGTTGCATCTTAATTTCTTGTATACTCTCCAAAATAACTCACATACTCTTTAGGGCCCCATCCAGCCTGGCCCCGAACACTTCCCTGGAAGTATTTCCTAACCTGGTGGTGTTCCCTGAGCACCCTGATCTAGTGGGAGATGTCCCTGCTCGTGGCAGGGGGCTGGAACAAGGTGGTTTTAAAAGCCCTTTCTAACCAGTTAGGGATTTGGGGAAAATGCATAAAGTTGATGCTTGTCCAGTAGAATTAGCAAATAAACTCACAAAAAGCCCCTGAAGCAGAATACTAAAACTCTGAAGGCAAGGCTGAGGTTTGCCCCATCAATACAATGATGTTCCTGGACCAATGACTTCATGTTGTTCCCTAGAAACATTAAATACAGTTTTATACTCTAGTTTAACAACTCTTGTGCCCCCAGGGAGGATTGTTAGAAGCATTCTGCTGATTGTTTCTCTATCTGGTAGCTGTCAGCTGCATGATCCCAGCTCATCAACTTACAGATGCAAGATGCCAGTTTTTCTTTTGGCATTTGAAAACACTTGCTCAGAGGTATGCAGTGAACTAGCAGAGCATGTGTGCTGGGACACTTGCCCTGCTTGTAGAGGTCTGCATTTTCTCTAACAGGAACTTTACCTGCAGGATGATCTTCAGAAGAAATATGTAAATCCATCTGCATGCACATGAGAGCAGACCTGTGAAACAGTAAAACAGGGTGATTCAAGAATGCTTTAGTAAGAAAGAGATTGAGAAAACAGTCAAAGGAAAGAATTTACATTAAAAGCCTGTCTAGTGAATGGTTATTAATTAAAACGTTCATTTCTTTGACTCTTTTCTGTGTAGAAAAATCCCTTCCCTAAGCCCTGGGGGAAATGTTGCCTCTGCAGAGACGGAGGGTGGGTTCAGCATTACAGCAACATATGTGCTGGAGTTACGTCTCTGGGAGAGGAATCTGCCAGCAAATATCACACTCCTGCTTGCTACAGAGTCAGTAGTCCAGCAGAGATCTTTTGTTTCTTGCAAGTGAGCTTGAAAACAAGTTGCTCACTTCCCAAAAAAGGAACTGGGCAGATTTCTGGGTGTACTGAGATGCCTCAAGATCAGAGATATGGAAGTTTCCAAGTACCCGGTTTTGTGGGATGAAGGCGATGAAAATTGAGACAGAGGTGCTTTTCGGAGATCTCGCTAGATAACATGGTAAAATTCAGCTAGACAAATATTTACAGTAGTTAGAGTTTCAAAAATATATTCACATTCTTGTGATTTTTGAAGGCTGATGTAGTAGATGGACCTACATGAAAAGATATTTTTGCATCCAAGAACTTTGAAGAAACAAAAATATAAAGATCAACTCCGGGAGCTCATAACCAAGCAAAGCAGCTAGTCAATGTAATTATTCTGAGTATATTATTTTTTTTGAGAGTTATTTTGAATACTTATCTATAAAAGCTTCAAGCAAACATTCATTCATCGTTGTTGGGAAAATCACTCATATTCAAACCACTCAAAAGGATAGCTTCATTTGTCCTTTCCCAGGAAAGGAGGAGAGAATGCTGCTTCCCAGTGTGAATGCAAAATTCTCCAAGAAGGAACAGTCACACCTGGGGAGGGAATGTTTTTCCTCATCCTTACTGCTATCTCAAAGATAACCTGAGAGCTGATCTGCCCCTTACCTTGCCCTGTGAATTTGGGATGTGCTGCTCCTGAACTAAGCCATCAGGTTTGATAGTTATCAAGTGAAGGAGTTGTAAAATGCCCTAGGTCCAGAAACTGTTTAAAAAACTCAAAAAAAACCATGAAAGCCAACTAACAAGCTGAATCTGGTTCTAGATGTTAGAGTACTTCTGAAGCAAAGGTAATACACAGAGTGGGAGCAGTGTAATAAAAGCTGATTATTGTGAGTGTGCTGAAAAAATCTGAGAAAAATTTAAAAACTTAGACCAAATCTATACTGATAATGTAGCTAGGACAATGTATGTAATGTGTTACTTGCAGGTGAAAGTTACATACCTGAGCAAATCTTGAGTTAGCTACATGAGATGAGGTGAGTTTAAGGCAGGCAGAAGTGAGTTAGTGCATGTCCAGACCTCTACCAAACTAATGAGAATAAGAATTTAACTAAGCTGAAAATTACTTTCAGACCAGAATTCCCAAATACTGCGGCTTTTAGCCAAATCAAGTGTCATTAGAAGGACACTCTGTAGGCCAAAGATGTACCTGTGTGATACTCTTTATGTTGCAAGAATTTTGAAAAATTTTATATATTTGAAGCATCTCTGATATTACTTTTAAAATAAATGTCAGCAGGTGGGGATTTGGGCTGTGAATGTCCTAGGCTAAAATATTGTAGCAGGCTTAACAGGCAGGAGAAACTTCCATACAGATGATTTAGTGTATGGTTTTAAAGCAATCATAAGAGGAAGAAAAAAGAGCAAAACTTTTAAAAATAAATTCTCACTAGCAATTACACGATCCATTCTCAATAACAGCATTTTTAAATCTTTTTTTTTTTTTTAATTGATAATTTCTGCTTTCCAAACAGTCATCTATTTGAGGAATTACAATTCTCCATTATTAAGTTTAAGGAAAGAATAGAAAACAATTCATTTAACTATACACTTCTTCATAATGCTTGACATCATTTCTTCCACATCTTCTCCACAAAACCTGACTCCTTATTTTTTACACAGAAATTTTCAGTTCGGTATTGTCTCAGCATTCAGATACATGCTAACTCAAATTTAGGGAAAACATTCAACTTGGCAGTTCCATAGTAATAAACATTTTCCCCTTAATTTCTGGTGGTGAGACTGCTCCTAACTATAACAGTTATTTCTAATTATACTGATTAAACATTCAGGCAGCTTCTATTAATCTCAAGTGTTGCTTAGCTTTTTTTCCTATGTGACTTCTACCCTGGAATTCAAATTAATGCAGCTCAAAGTTTTATCAAGAGATAAAGAATGAAATATTTGATCCAGCACTGAAACATCAGCTGCCTACTATTGCCAGATGAACAACAAACCTTTATTGAGCCACATATCAGAGTCCTGGAGCTGGAGCAGAAATCTCCTGATTAGCAGCCTGATGCCTCCATCAGAGAGCAGAGTGCTGACATGCCATGGACAGTGTTGGAGGGAGGTTTTATCCTGTGAACTTACCTGGCTCTAAGGAGTGTTCTAAAATTACCCTGCATTATTAAGATTGGAAAAGCATTAATTCGTTTTAGCTGGTAATCAAGGAGTTGTTTAGTAACAGGTCTCAAAAATAAGATGCAGTTTTTGAAAGTAAGTACCTTGTGCGTTCCTTGTCTTTCTCCATAGGGACAGAACTCCCAGCTATCAGCTCTCACCAGTACGCATAATTACCCAGTTCCTGAATGTCCAGATCAACTCTCTTTGGAAGTCAGGTCGGAGAAAAAACATTGACTGTGGTCTACATGAAGGGAGGAGAAACCGAGGTGGGAGGTGAAAAATAGTAAGGGGATGTAACCCTTATGCCTGAACATGCAAAATACAACTACTGACAGCTGTGTGTGATCAGGGAACAGTTCTCGCAGAGAACACAAGATGGCAGTGCCAGACAAAGACAGGCAGGGCCTGACAGGGCCAGAGAGAGCCAGACAGAGCCAGCCAATTCCGGACAGAGCCAGACGGGGCCAGACAGCGCCAGCCAATTCCTGACAGAGCCAGGCAGGGCCAAACAGAGCTGTGTCTAACAGAGAAAGGCAAGGCCAGACAGAGCCAGGCTATGCCTGATAGAGCCATGCCGGGCCAGATAGAGCCAAGCAGGGCCAGACACAGCCAGGGCCAGCCAATTCCTAACACAGCCAGGCAGGGCCAGATACATCCAGGCTGGGCCAGAGAGAGCCAGGCTGGGCCAGACAGAGCCAGGCTGGGCCAGACAGAGCGAGGCAGAGCCAGCGAATTCCAGACAGAGCCAAGCAGGGCCAGACAGAGCCAGGCTCGGCCACACAGAGCCAGGCTGGGCCAGACACAGCCAGCCAATTCGTGACAGAGCCAGGCTGTGCCAGACAAAGCCAGGCAGGGCCAGACAGAGCAAGGCTGGGCCTGACAGAGCCAGGCTGGGCCAGACAGATCCAGGCTGTGCCCGAAAGAGCCAGGCAGGGCCAGAGAGAACTAGGTTGTGCCTGACAGAGCCAGGCTGTGCCTGACAGAGCCAGGCTGGGCAACAGACAGCCTGTCAGGGCCAGTTAGAGCCAGGCAGGGCCAGACAGAACCAGGCTGTGCCTGACAGAGCCAGGCTGGACCAGACAGAACCAGGCAAGGCCAGATAGAGACAGGCTGGGCCTGAGAGAGCCATGTAGGGCCAGACAGAGCCAGGCAGGGCCGGAGAGAGCCAGCCAATTCCTGACAGAGCCAGGCTGGTCCAGACAGATCCAGGCTGTGCCCGAAAGGGCCAGTCAGGGCCAGAGAGAGTCACGCTGTGCCTGACAGAGCCATGCAGGGCCTGACAGAGCCAGGCTGTGCCTGACAGAGCCAGACTGGGCCAGACAGAGCCAGGCAGGGCCAGATAGAGCCAAGCACGGCCAGACAGAGCCAGGCAGGGCCAGAGAAAGCCAGGCTGGGCCAGAGAAAGCCAGGCTGGGCCAGAGAGACCCAGCCAATTTCTGACAGAGCCAGGCTGTGCCCGAAAGAGCCAGGCTGGGACAAACAGAGCCAGGCAGGGCCAGACAGAGGCTGGCAGGGCCAGAGAGAGTGAGCCTGGGCCTGGCAGGGCCAGGCAGGGCATGACAGAGCCAGGCTGGGCCAGATAGAGCCAAGCACGGCCAGACAGAGCCAGGCTGGGCCAGAGAAAGCCAGGCTGGGCCAGAGAGACCCAGCCAATTTCTGACAGAGCCAGGCTGGGCCAGACAGAGCCAGGCCGGGTCAGACAGAACCAGGCTGGGCCTGACAGAGCCAGGCAGGGCCAGACAGAGCCATCCAATTCCTGACAGAGCCAGGCTGTGCCCGAAAGAGCCAGGCTGGGACAAACAGAGCCAGGCAGGGCCAGACAGAGGCTGGCAGGGCCAGAGAGAGTGAGCCTGGGCCTGGCAGGGCCAGGCAGGGCATGACAGAGCCAGGCTGGGCCAGAGAGAGCCAGGCAGAGACAGGCAGAAACAGGCAATTCCTGACAGAGCCAAGCAGGGCCAGACAGAGCCAGGCAAGGCCAGATAGAACCAGGCTGGGCTCGAGAGAGCCAGGATTGGCCTGACAGAGCCAGGCAGGGGCAGACGGAACCAATCAGGGCCTAATAGAGCCAGGCAGGGCCAGACAGATCCAGTCTTTGCCGACAGAGCCAGCCAAATTCTGACAGAGCCAGGCTGGGCCAGACAGAGCGAGGCTGGGCACGACAGAGCCTGGCAGGGCCAGAGAGAGTCACGCTGTGCCTGACAGAGCCAGGCAGGGCCAGACAGATCCAGGCTGTGCCCGAAAGAGCCAGGCAGGGCCAGAGAGAGCTAGGCTGTGCCCGAAAGAGCCAGGCAGGGCCTAACAGAGCCAGGCCGGGTCAGACAGAACCAGGCTGGGCCTGACAGAGCCAGGCTGCGCAACAGCCAGCCTGTCAGGGCCAGAGAGAGTCACGCTGTGCCTGACAGAGCCAGGCTGGGCCAAACAGTGTCAGGCAGGGCCAGACCGCGCCAGGCTGGGCCTGACAGAACCAGGCAGGGCCAGATAGAGCCAGGCAGGGCCAGACAGATCAAGGCTAGGACAAACAGAGCCAGGCAGGGCCACACAGAGGCTGGCAGGGCCAGAGAGAGTGAGCCTGGGCCTGGCAGGGCCAGGCAGGGCATGACAGAGCCAGGCAGAGCCATAAAGAGCCATCCAATTCCTGACAGAGCCAGGCAGGGCCAGACAGCGCCAGACAGGGCCAGATAGAGCCAGGCTGGGCTCGACAGAGCCATGCTGAGCCAGACAGAGCCAGGCAGAGCCATAAAGAGTCAGGCAGAGCCAGGCAGAAACAGGCAATTCCTGACAGAGCCAAGCAGGGCCAGATAGAACCAGGCTGGGCTCGAGAGAGCCAGGATTGGCCTGACAGAGCCAGGCAGGGCCAGACGGAACCAATCAGGGCCTAATAGAGCCAGGCAGGGCTAGACAGATCCAGTCTTTGCCGACAGAGCCAGCCAAATTCTGACAGAGCCAGGCTGGGCCAGACAGAGCGAGGCTGGGCACGACAGAGCCTGGCAGGGCCAGAGAAAGCCAGGCTGGGCCAGAGAGACCCAGCCAATTTCTGACAGAGCCAGGCTGGGCCAGACAGAGCCAGGCCGGGTCAGACAGAACCAGGCTGGGCCTGACAGAGCCAGGCAGGGCCAGACAGAGCCATCCAATTCCTGACAGAGCCAGGCTGTGCCCGAAAGAGCCAGGCTGGGACAAACAGAGCCAGGCAGGGCCAGACAGAGGCTGGCAGGGCCAGACCGCGCCAGGCTGGTCCGGAGAGAGCCAGGCAGAGCCAGGCAGAAACAGGCAATTCCTGACAGAGCCAGGCTGGTCCAGACAGATCCAGGCTGTGCCCGAAAGAGCCAAGCAGGGTCAGAGAGAGACAGGCTGTGCCTGACAGAGCCATGCAGGGCCATACAGAGCCAGGCTGGGACAAACAAAGCCAGGCAGGGCCAGACAGAGGCTGGCAGGGCCAGACAGAGCAAGCCTGGGCCTGGCAGAAGCAGGCAATTTCTGACAGAGCCAGGAAGGGCCAGACAGGGCCAGACAGAGCCAGGCTGGGCCAGACAGAGCCAAGCAGGTCCAGATAGAGCCAGGCAGAAACAGGCAGAGCCAGGCAGAAACAGGCAATTCCTTACAGAGCCAAGCAGGGCCAGACAGAGCCAGGCTGGTCCAGACAGATCCAGGCTGTGCCCGAAAGAGCCAAGCAGGGTCAGAGAGAGCCAGGCTGTGCCTGACAGAGCCATGCAGGGCCTGACAGAGCCAGGCTGTGCCTGACAGAGCCAGACTGGGCCAGACAGAGCCAGGCAGGGCCAGATAGAGCCAAGCACGGCCAGACAGAGCCAGGCAGGGCCAGAGAAAGCCAGGCTGGGCCAGAGAAAGCCAGGCTGGGCCAGAGAGACCCAGCCAATTTCTGACAGAGCCAGGCTGTGCCCAAAAGAGCCAGGCTGGGACAAACAGAGCCAGGCAGGGCCAGACAGAGGCTGGCAGGGCCAGAGAGAGTGAGCCTGGGCCTGGCAGGGCCAGGCAGGGCATGACAGAGCCAGGCTGGGCCAGATAGAGCCAAGCACGGCCAGACAGAGCCAGGCTGGGCCAGAGAAAGCCAGGCTGGGCCAGAGAGACCCAGCCAATTTCTGACAGAGCCAGGCTGGGCCAGACAGAGCCAGGCCGGGTCAGACAGAACCAGGCTGGGCCTGACAGAGCCAGGCAGGGCCAGACAGAGCCATCCAATTCCTGACAGAGCCAGGCTGTGCCCGAAAGAGCCAGGCTGGGACAAACAGAGCCAGGCAGGGCCAGACAGAGGCTGGCAGGGCCAGAGAGAGTGAGCCTGGGCCTGGCAGGGCCAGGCAGGGCATGACAGAGCCAGGCTGGGCCAGAGAGAGCCAGGCAGAGCCAGGCAGAAACAGGCAATTCCTGACAGAGCCAAGCAGGGCCAGACAGAGCCAGGCAAGGCCAGATAGAACCAGGCTGGGCTCGAGAGAGCCAGGATTGGCCTGACAGAGCCAGGCAGGGGCAGACGGAACCAATCAGGGCCTAATAGAGCCAGGCAGGGCCAGACAGATCCAGTCTTTGCCGACAGAGCCAGCCAAATTCTGACAGAGCCAGGCTGGGCCAGACAGAGCGAGGCTGGGCACGACAGAGCCTGGCAGGGCCAGAGAGAGTCACGCTGTGCCTGACAGAGCCAGGCAGGGCCAGACAGATCCAGGCTGTGCCCGAAAGAGCCAGGCAGGGCCAGAGAGAGCTAGGCTGTGCCTGACAGAGCCAGGCTGTGCCCGAAAGAGCCAGGCAGGGCCTAACAGAGCCAGGCCGGGTCAGACAGAACCAGGCTGGGCCTGACAGAGCCAGGCTGCGCAACAGCCAGCCTGTCAGGGCCAGAGAGAGTCACGCTGTGCCTGACAGAGCCAGGCTGGGCCAAACAGTGTCAGGCAGGGCCAGACCGCGCCAGGCTGGGCCTGACAGAACCAGGCAGGGCCAGATAGAGCCAGGCAGGGCCAGACAGATCAAGGCTAGGACAAACAGAGCCAGGCAGGGCCACACAGAGGCTGGCAGGGCCAGAGAGAGTGAGCCTGGGCCTGGCAGGGCCAGGCAGGGCATGACAGAGCCAGGCAGAGCCATAAAGAGCCATCCAATTCCTGACAGAGCCAGGCAGGGCCAGACAGCGCCAGGCAGGGCCAGATAGAGCCAGGCTGGGCTCGACAGAGCCATGCTGAGCCAGACAGAGCCAGGCAGAGCCATAAAGAGTCAGGCAGAGCCAGGCAGAAACAGGCAATTCCTGACAGAGCCAAGCAGGGCCAGATAGAACCAGGCTGGGCTCGAGAGAGCCAGGATTGGCCTGACAGAGCCAGGCAGGGCCAGACGGAACCAATCAGGGCCTAATAGAGCCAGGCAGGGCTAGACAGATCCAGTCTTTGCCGACAGAGCCAGCCAAATTCTGACAGAGCCAGGCTGGGCCAGACAGAGCGAGGCTGGGCACGACAGAGCCTGGCAGGGCCAGAGAAAGCCAGGCTGGGCCAGAGAGACCCAGCCAATTTCTGACAGAGCCAGGCTGGGCCAGACAGAGCCAGGCCGGGTCAGACAGAACCAGGCTGGGCCTGACAGAGCCAGGCAGGGCCAGACAGAGCGAGGCTGGGCACGACAGAGCCTGGCAGGGCCAGAGAAAGCCAGGCTGGGCCAGACAGATCCAGGCTGTGCCCGAAAGAGCCAAGCAGGGTCAGAGAGAGCCAGGCTGTGCCTGACAGAGCCATGCAGGGCCTGACAGAGCCAGGCTGTGCCTGACAGAGCCAGACTGGGCCAGACAGAGCCAGGCAGGGCCAGATAGAGCCAAGCACGGCCAGACAGAGCCAGGCAGGGCCAGAGAAAGCCAGGCTGGGCCAGAGAAAGCCAGGCTGGGCCAGAGAGACCCAGCCAATTTCTGACAGAGCCAGGCTGTGCCCAAAAGAGCCAGGCTGGGACAAACAGAGCCAGGCAGGGCCAGACAGAGGCTGGCAGGGCCAGAGAGAGTGAGCCTGGGCCTGGCAGGGCCAGGCAGGGCATGACAGAGCCAGGCTGGGCCAGAGAGACCCAGGCAGAGCCATAAAGAGTCAGGCAGAGCCAGGCAGAAACAGGCAATTCCTGACAGAGCCAAGCAGGGCCAGACAGAGCCAGGCAAGGCCAGATAGATCCAGGCTGTGCCCGAAAGAGCCAAGCAGGGTCAGAGAGAGCCAGGCTGTGCCTGACAGAGCCATGCAGGGCCTGACAGAGCCAGGCTGTGCCTGACAGAGCCAGACTGGGCCAGACAGAGCCAGGCAGGGCCAGATAGAGCCAAGCACGGCCAGACAGAGCCAGGCAGGGCCAGAGAAAGCCAGGCTGGGCCAGAGAAAGCCAGGCTGGGCCAGAGAGACCCAGCCAATTTCTGACAGAGCCAGGCTGGGCCAGACAGAGCCAGGCCGGGTCAGACAGAACCAGGCTGGGCCTGACAGAGCCAGGCAGGGCCAGACAGAGCCATCCAATTCCTGACAGAGCCAGGCTGTGCCCGAAAGAGCCAGGCTGGGACAAACAGAGCCAGGCAGGGCCAGACAGAGGCTGGCAGGGCCAGAGAGAGTGAGCCTGGGCCTGGCAGGGCCAGGCAGGGCATGACAGAGCCAGGCTGGGCCAGAGAGAGCCAGGCAGAGACAGGCAGAAACAGGCAATTCCTGACAGAGCCAAGCAGGGCCAGACAGAGCCAGGCAAGGCCAGATAGAACCAGGCTGGGCTCGAGAGAGCCAGGATTGGCCTGACAGAGCCAGGCAGGGGCAGACGGAACCAATCAGGGCCTAATAGAGCCAGGCAGGGCCAGACAGATCCAGTCTTTGCCGACAGAGCCAGCCAAATTCTGACAGTGCCAGGCAGGGCCAGACCGCGCCAGGCTGGGCCTGACAGAACCAGGCAGGGCCAGATAGAGCCAGGCAGGGCCAGACAGATCAAGGCTAGGACAAACAGAGCCAGGCAGGGCCACACAGAGGCTGGCAGGGCCAGAGAGAGTGAGCCTGGGCCTGGCAGGGCCAGGCAGGGCATGACAGAGCCAGGCAGAGCCATAAAGAGCCATCCAATTCCTGACAGAGCCAGGCTGGGCCATAAAGAGCCATCCAATTCCTGACAGAGCCAGGCAGGGCCAGATAGAGCCAGGCTGGGCTCGACAGAGCCATGCTGAGCCAGACAGAGCCAGGCAGAGCCATAAAGAGTCAGGCAGAGCCAGGCAGAAACAGGCAATTCCTGACAGAGCCAAGCAGGGCCAGATAGAACCAGGCTGGGCTCGAGAGAGCCAGGATTGGCCTGACAGAGCCAGGCAGGGCCAGATAGAGCCAATCAGGGCCTAATAGAGCCAGGCAGGGCCAGACAGATCCAGTCTTTGCCGACAGAGCCAGCCAAATTCTGACAGAGCCAGGCTGGGCCAGACAGAGCGAGGCTGGGCACGACAGAGCCAGGCAGGGCCAGACAGAACCAGGCTGTGCCTGACAGAGCCAGGCAGGGCCAGATAGAGCCAGGCTGGGCCTGACAGAACCATGTAGGGCCAGACAGAGCCAGGCAGGGCCAGATAGAGCCAGGCTGGGCCAGATAGAGACAGCCAGTTCCTGTCAGAGCCAAGCAGGTTCTGAGAGAGCCAAGCAGGTTCTGACAGAGCCAGGCTGTGCCCGAAAGAGCCAGGCAGGGCCAGAGAGAGCTAGGCTGTGCCTGACAGAGCCAGGCTGTGCCCAAAAGAGCCAGGCAGGGCCTAACAGAGCCAGGCCGGGTCAGACAGAACCAGGCTGGGCCTGACAGAGCCAGGCTGGGCAACAGACAACCTGTCAGGGCCAGTTAGAGCCAGGCAGGGCCAGACAGAACCAGGCTGTGCCTGACAGAGCCAGGCTGGACCAGACAGATCCAGGCTGTGCCCGAAAGAGCCAGGCAGGGCCAGAGAGAGCCAGGCTGTGCCTGACAGAGCCAGGCTGGGCAACAGACAGCCTGTCAGGGCCAGTTAGAGCCAGGCAGGGCCAGACAGAACCAGGCTGTGCCTGATAGAGCCAGGCTGGACCAGACAGAACCAGGCAGGGCCAGATAGAGCCAGGCTGGGCCTGACAGAGCCATGCAGCTCCAGACAGAGCCAGGCAGGACCAGATAGAGCCAGGCTGGTCCAGACAGAGCCAGGCAGAGCCAGGCAGAAACAGGCAATTCCTGACAGAGCCAAGCAGGGCCAGACAGAGCCAGGCTGGTCCAGACAGATCCAGGCTGTGCCCGAAAGAGCCAAGCAGGGTCAGAGAGAGACAGGCTGTGCCTGACAGAGCCATGCAGGGCCATACAGAGCCAGGCTGGGCCTGACCGAGCCAGACTGGGACAAACAAAGCCAGGCAGGGCCAGACAGAGGCTGGCAGGGCCAGACAGAGCAAGCCTGGGCCTGGCAGAAGCAGGCAATTTCTGACAGAGCCAGGAAGGGCCAGGCAGGGCCAGACAGAGCCAGGCTGGGCCAGACAGAGCCAAGCAGGTCCAGATAGAGCCAGGCAGGGCCAGATAGAGCCAGGCAGAAACAGGCAGAGCCAGGCAGAAACAGGCAATTCCTTACAGAGCCAAGCAGGGCCAGACAGAGCCAGGCTGGTCCAGACAGATCCAGGCTGTGCCCGAAAGAGCCAAGCAGGGTCAGAGAGAGCCAGGCTGTGCCTGACAGAGCCAGGCTGTGCCTGACAGAGCCAGGCAGGGCCAGAGAAAGCCAGGCTGGGCCAGAGAGACCCAGCCAATTTCTGACAGAGCCAGGCTGTGCCCGAAAGAGCCAGGCTGGGACACACAGAGCCAGGCAGGGCCAGACAGAGGCTGGCAGGGCCAGAGAGAGTGAGCCTGGGCCTGGCAGGGCCAGGCAGGGCATGACAGAGCCAGGCTGGGCCAGAGAGAGCCAGGCAGAGCCATAAAGAATCAGGCAGAGCCAGGCAGAAACAGGCAATTCCTGACAGAGCCAAGCAGGGCCAGACAGAGCCAGGCAAGGCCAGATAGAACCAGGCTGGCCTCGAGAGAGCCAGGATTGGCCTGACAGAGCCAGGCAGGGCCAGACGGAACCAATCAGGGCCTAATAGAGCCAGGCAGGGCCAGACAGATCCAGTCTTTGCCGACAGAGCCAGCCAAATTCTGACAGAGCCAGGCTGGGCCAGACAGAGCGAGGCTGGGCACGACAGAGCCTGGCAGGGCCAGACAGATCCAGGCTGTGCCCGAAAGAGCCAGGCAGGGCCAGAGAGAGCTAGGCTGTGCCTGACAGAGCCAGGCAGGGCCAGACAGATCCAGGCTGTGCCCGAAAGAGCCAGGCAGGGCCAGAGAGAGCTAGGCTGTGCCTGACAGAGCCAGGCTGTGCCCGAAAGAGCCAGGCAGGGCCTAACAGAGCCAGGCCGGGTCAGACAGAACCAGGCTGGGCCTGACAGAGCCAGGCTGGGCAACAGACAGCCTGTCAGGGCCAGTTAGAGCCAGGCTGGGCCAGACAGAACCAGGCTGTGCCTGACAGAGCCAGGCTGGACCAGACAGAACAGGCAGGGCCAGATAGAGCCAGGCTGGGCCTGACAGAACCATGTAGGGCCAGACAGCGCCAGCCAATTCCTGACAGAGCCAGGCTGGTCCAGACAGATCCAGGCTGTGCCCAAAAGGGCCAGGCAGGGCCAGAGAGAGTCACGCTGTGCCTGACAGAGCCAAGCAGGTTCTGACAGAGCCAGGCTGGTCCAGATAGAGCCAGGCAGGGCCAGACAGACCCAGGCTGGGCCAGACAGACCCAGGCAGGGCCAGAGAGAACTAGGCTGTGCCTGACACAGCCAGGAAGGGCCAGTCAGAGCCAAGCACGGCCAGACTGAGCCAAGCACGTCCAGACAGAGCCAGGCTGTGCCTGACAGAGCCAGGCTCCGCCACACAGAGCCAGGCAGGGCCAGACAGATCCAGGCTGTGCCCGAAAGAGCCAGGCAGGGCCAGAGAGAACTAGGCTGTGCCTGGCAGAGCCAAGGCGGGTCAGACGGAGCCAGGCTGGGCCTGACAGAGCCAGGCTGTGCCTGACAGAGCCAGGAAGGGCCAGACAGAGCCAAGCACGGCCAGACAGAGCCAGGCAGGACCAGATAGAGCCAGGCTGGGCCAGACAGAGCCAGGCCGGGTCTGACAGAACCAGGCTGGGCCTGACAGAGCCAGGCTGGGCCTGACAGAGCCATCCAATTCCTGACAGAGCCAGGCTGGGTGAGACAGAGCCAGGCTGGGCCAGACAGAGCCAGGCAGGGCCTGACAGGGCCAGGCAATTCCTGACAGAGCTGGGCTGGGCCAGACAGAGCAAGGCTGGGCCAGACAGATCCAGGCCTGACCCTGACAGAGCCAGGCAGGGCCAGACAGATCCAGGCTGTGCCCGAAAGAGCCAGGCAGGGCCAGAGAGAACTAGGCTGTGCCTGGCAGAGCCAAGCCGGGTCAGACGGAGCCAGGCTGGGCCTGACAGAGCCAGGCTGTGCCTGACAGAGCCAGGAAGGGCCAGACAGAGCCAAGCACGGCCAGACAGAGCCAGGCAGGACCAGATAGAGCCAGGCTGGGCCAGACAGAGCCAGGCCGGGTCTGACAGAACCAGGCTGGGCGTGACAGAGCCAGGCTGGGCCTGACAGAGCCATCCAATTCCTGACAGAGCCAGGCTGGGTGAGACAGAGCCAGGCTGGGCCAGACAGAGCCAGGCAGGGCCTGACAGGGCCAGGCAATTCCTGACAGAGCTGGGCTGTGCCAGACAGAGCAAGGCTGGGCCAGACAGATCCAGGCCTGACCCTGACAGAGCCAGGCAGGGTCAGACAGAGCCAGCCAGTTCCTGACAGAGCCAGGCTTGTCTAGACAGAGCCAGACTGTAGCTGACAGTGCCAGCCAGTTCCATACAGAGCCAGGCAGGGCCAGACAGAGCCAGCCAATTCCAGACAGAGCCAGGGAGGGCCAAATAGAGACTGGCTGGGCCAGAGAGAGCCAGGCCGTGTCAGACAGAGGCTGGCAGGGCCAGATAGAGCCAGGCTGTGGCTGAGAGAACCAGCCAATTCCTGACAGAGCCAGGCAGGGCCAGACAGAGCCAGGATGGGCAAGACATAGGCAGCCAATTCCTTATAGAACCAGGCAGAGCCAGACTGAGCCAGGCAGGGCCAGATAGAGCCAGGCAGGGCCAGATAGAGCAAGGCTGTGCTGACAGAGACAGCCAAATCCTGACAGAGCCAGGCAGGTCCAGATAGAGCCAGGCTGGGCCAGGCAGAGCCAGCCAATTACAGGCAGAGCCAGGCTGGGCCAGGCAGAGCCAGCCAACTACAGGCAGAGCCAGGCTGGGCTAGATATAGTCAGGCTGGTCCAGAGAGAGCCAGGCAGGGCCAGACAGAGCCAGGCAGGTCCAGATAGAGCCAGGCAGGGCCAGATAGAGCCTGGCTCAGCCAGACAGGGCCAAGCAGTGCCAGGCAGAGGCAGACAGGGTCATACACTGCCAGCCAGGCAGGGCCAGACAGCACCAGTCAGCCCGGCATGTCCATTCACAGCACCCTCTGCTGTTTTATAGAAAATGGGAGGTGAGAACAGATCAAAGCTGGTCACACTTCTTCCACACTAAAAGCTTTGACGTTGTCTCAAGAATTCTCCCCTTCACCCCTGCCCCTCTCTATTTCATTCAGATTTGCTGTTGTTACCCATAATTTTGTACAACTCACCTTGGATATATTTCTTGCTCTTTTGGCAATTCTCTGGCTTGACAGCTCAGGAGTATGAAGCTTTATGAATGGATACCAGTGCTGCAAGTGATTACCCTGAGTCACGTGACAGGCAATAAATGGAACCACAATTGTGAATAAGTTTTAATTTTTCCTCCTTGTTATTTTTTTTTGACTGCTCTGATCATGCAGTTGACTTCCTGATTATTCACCAATTGTCTGTGTGTCACATAATTATTCCGGGCTTGTGCAGGATCTGTTGTGCATAGAACTTGCCCTGCTTGTTTATTTAAATGCCTAGCAGGAATGGGTTGGGTCAGCAAAAGCTGTCTTCAGGTGTGTGCTATGTCAGAAGTTTGGCAGAGCGATTGGCAACCAGCAAGAGTTTGGTCTGCACCTTCCCCTTTGCCCATCCATAACCCCGAGTCTCAGAGCACTGCTTCAATCAGCATGGCCAAGGTTTCATCCCATCTGAATCCATAAGCCAGTGGCCAGGCTCAGAGATGTGGCTACCTGTAAGTGAGTACTTCTGCGCATTCTCAGCTCACCACTCACTGGCATTGCCAGTTTGCAGGAGGACTTTGTGAAAGGTAAGAAACCAGGCAGGAAATGCCAAGGGTCATGCTGACATCATCCTATTGTACAGAGAGGAACAAAGCTAAAACTACTGAAATAAATCAAAAATCTCATTATGTAATGGATAGCATGGCCACATACATGCCTAGTTTCATTAGTTTAGGAAGTTTTGCTGCCAAGACATGATGTGGAAACTACAATAATTAGTCCCAGTGGCATACCCGCTAAAATTGGTGTAATTTCTCACTAGCAAATCAACCTGCTATGTGAAAAGTAGTAAATAATTATATTATTTAATCAACAATTAAAGGCTAATAGCACTCCTGGAAAGATTTTATTTCTCTTAGAGACTTGAAGGTACTCCGCCAGAAACTCCGCTCTCGGATCTGCAGTTCACCTCCAATTGTATTTTTTAACTTATGAGTGAAATCATATGGTAGAAAAGTTGCTGCTGGTGGAAAAGTATTTAAGCCTCACAAATAGATTGCTAGTTAAGACCACACTACTTAAAGCGTGCCTTTGCTCATCATAGTGACAGCTAAGAAAATGTAGGTATGAAAACAAACAGATAGCCTAACATCTCCTGTATGTTAAGTATATCCAAAATGTCTGCACAAGATAAAAACTAAATCATATATTTCAGGGGATAAATATCTAGAAATAAAAGTGCTTTGGCTAAAAAGCCACTCATAGATTCTGACTTTCAAGGAAGTTCAGGCTTTATATAATTGTATGTGTGTGTATATATATATATATATATATGTGGGCGTTGGAATTAGATGATCTTTAAGATTGCTTCTGATGCAAAACATTCTATAATTCTGTGATTTTAAAAACTTTTTTTTTAAAAAGTCACCTAAGGTGTTTGTGCTGATCCATCGTACCGAATACATTCCATGTGAGGGTTAGCCCATTGACTCCTTGAAGACAGGTGAAGCAAACTGACTGTGCTTTAATAAATGAGGTTTACTTACCTGCTTTCCTGGGTACAGATGTGACATGAGATCTCCCATGTGACAGAAAACAGGCATGTCATTGCAGGGCAGGAGCTGTATGTAGACCTTTCCCTCTGCATCTGCTTTATGACTCTGCTAATCCCAGCCCAGGCTGGGCAGGACTGTGGTGACCACGGTGGGCTGTAGCACGTGTGGCTGCAAGGGTAGCTTTGAGGGCTACTGAGTAACTCATGACACTCTTGCAGTCGCCAAGATCCTAGTAACACATAGACCATCCAGGTCTGTGTGTAGAGCAGTTGATGATGGCTGGTGTGAAACTTTATGAGAACCTTTGAGTAGTTTCATGAAGAGTCACAGAGAATCTGTTTTTAAAAAACATACATCAGTGTTCTGGATAATTTAATAATAGATTACAGAAATATTGTACTGTAGCATCGACTGGCGCTGTGCTTGAGACAGAAGGAGCAGTGCTCTATGGTCCTTGTGACAAAAAGCCTCTTTATTTTTCTGACTTCACCTTAAATACCTTTCTTAATGTTCCCGGGTAAGCGCCTGTGATTGGTTCCAAGTTAAGGCTGCTTATCTCTCTGACCAATAGCCTCTGCAGCTTGGGCTGGAACTCATTGGATCACATCCTTGTCTATCTCCAACTCTGTCCTATCTCTGTTCTCTGGGGGCCTGTCTATTAGGCTAGGCTGCTTCTCCTATCAGTGGCCAAATTCACTGCCCAGTACAAGCCAGCTTGCACTGTAACATTGTACTAACCATTTTGTTTTGGTTTTTTTTTCAGAGTAAAGTTTTACAAAATATTTGGGCTTCAGCTAATTTGCTGAATCACCCTTAAGTACTGGAGTAAGTCCATAACTGATGAAATGTATGTAGAATGGAGAAAAAAAAAAAAAAAAGAAAGATGAGAACTCTTTTATCAGGATTCAAAATGAGTCAGTGTTTGTTTCTGAACCCAGATTAACAGTGACAAGGGTGACAAAAGTCAGGTACTGGAATTCCCTCTTTCTGTTTAAAAGCTATACCTTATGTCTGCCAGACCATTGTTGAACGTATTAGAAGTCAACATTTCTGGACTAAATTTCTAATCTAGTGGTGCCCAGTAAAAAACAGTATTTCCCTCTCCTGTTTGAGAGAGATTCCAGTTTTAGTACCTTCCTAATCAAAGCAGCAATCTGACAATCTCTGTTCCGCCCTTTTCAGGGTACCAAAAATATTGGGTAAAATCTGCAATGCCCTTTAGACTATTTAATTTCTGAAAGGGCTTAACTATAATCCTGGTTATTTTTAAAAGCACTTAGGTACCTCTGTGCTTTTTCCTTTTGAATAATGGGATTCTTGAAAGTCATTGACTGTGAAACACATCACCCTTGATGCATGATTCAATTGATAAAGCACATCTTCTTTTTGAAGGTAATGCAAAAGTCAGTGTTGTTTAAAAGTGTTTAATTGAATGGTGACAAGCTATAGCTCCTCATTTACTTTATAACATGGTACAAGAATAAACTATGAACATGGGAGCTAAGAAGATCTTCTGGGCCACCGAGTTCACCCCCACTGCTGCAAATTAATGTGCACATCTGACAAGCCTACAACTTTAATTAATCTAAAAATATAAATGTAAACCCACAGTAAACAGAACCTCATCTATGCACAGAGGTTTCTGTAACACTACTGTGCTCTGCCATGAGTTCAGCCCTGGTAACAGCCAGTAAACAGAGAGCCACCCACTGATAGGTGAGGATTCTGCTGTCTGTCACATATGTTGGCTATTAGCTAGTGGTCAGCAACATCTCCTCATCATCATCCTGTCTGGTGGGGATGGACAGTCACACATCAAGTGTAGCCTTTCTGGTCAGCATATTATGAGTCCCCTAATGATCCACCCTCATTTTATACCCCAGAGACAGAAGTGAATGGATACATCACCCTTGTAGGTCTTTTTTTTTTTTTTTTTTTTTTTTTTTTTTTTTTTAAGCAATGGCAACAGGATTACTATTTTCCCCAATATATCATTTAAAACATGAAGAATGGCTCTTGTGCTCTCCTTGGACATAGAAGACATTTTCCATTGTGAAGATCAGCTCTGAAAACAGGTGGTGCACTGATCATTCATTACCTGTTGTATGAACCTAATTCTTCTTTCAGAGAGCCCAAATAACAACTCTAAGGTATATTACCTTAAAAAGATCTGAATCAATTTAAATGAAAAAAACCTGTTAAGTCAGTGTATAAAGAATACCAGTGATATTAGGAAGTCCAGGGTTGGAAATGCCTCAGTGCTAAGAAAAATTAACATTCAAGCTCCAGTAAATATTTAAGTTCAACTACTTCATAATGTGCAGCTAAAATACTATTCCACTCTGCTATAAAAATCTCATGCCAGAGTTTAAAATCAGCCACAGGACCTGCATCCCAAATGGAGAGCTGGTTTACTTTCATCTGCAGTTCCTTATTTCTGTATATTGTTTTGTGGGGTTTTTCCCTCTGGATGCTTGGCTGCTGTGGTAAGTGGGGTTGGTGAATATGGAGTAGACTTGCTTTTGCCTAAGATACCATTAAAAAAACCAAAACAAACAATCTCCCCCAACCACAGTATGGTTTTGGCTTAAAAATATTTTCCCTTGAAAACTACTTTTCATCAATCATTTCTTTCTGACTTTTTTATTTTTTCAAATTTTAAAGCAGCAGAATAAGTTTCAGTGCTACCATAAAATTTGTTTTTATTGCATTTTCTGGTTTAATCTCATTGTGAATGAGAAATAAATCAGTTGTGCTCTATCTGCAAGTGCAAAGGCCCAGCTTCAAATTCATGAGAATGGGATTGCACAAATACTCAAAAGACATCATAGTAATCCTCAAATCTTCGTTTTCACATGAAAAGTAGTCTTTTCAGAAAGAAAAAAAAATCCAGTCAAAATTCCAAGATTTATAAATAAGAACTCTGTGAACAAAGGAACTCTGTGTTTGCCATAGAGTGTCATATGATGGCAAAAGCACGAGGGTGACCCCAAGGATTACATGATCCAGAACAAAATATGACATGCATCTCCTACAGGAAAACAATGTCAGACAAACCCCATGTATTTGCAAAGCCTTGGCTCTTTGGTGTCCAATGTCTCAATAAATCTAGAAGAGGTTATTCTTACTCTCATTATATCTATCTTTCCTGGACATGTAGTGGTAATCCTCATTGAACTGCAAAGCCTACCATGAAGGAGAATTACTTTGTATTGAAAGAACTCATCTCGTAACAGAATTTTATTGCAATATAACAGGCAACTTTTTTATTTTTGGAGAGAAGGAATATTTGTATGAACTCTGCTAACCAGTTACACTGTGTTTATTGGCCTTTTACCCTTGCACACATGTGCATTCGATACCAAGGGATTGAAAACAATTAAAACCAGCCAAAGACCATATTCAATGGACCTTGATCAGTGCTTCAAAGCTTAAAGAAGTTCAGTGTACTGGGCACAAAGTAGAATTTGCAGCTAAGATTTACTAAAACTAAGACCTTCAGGTGCTCAGCAAGGTCCAGTTCATTGCAGAAGTTTTCTAACCAGTTTCTGGTTGATTTAAGAGAATCTTCAACTTCTTTGAGACTAACACTGTGGATACTAGAAATGACAGAAATATTGACAAGGCAGACTTGTTTCTATTATGACTTCCTTCATAACACCTGAAGGGAAACAGCTCAGGTACCCGAGACAGGTTAGAAGAAAAGGACTTTACAGAGCTAGATATATATCTACTGCATGCAACTCAATGAAAGGTGGCATCCCATGCTTGTTACTTAAGAGTAATAAAAATGTGCTGTAAATGATCACGGATCATTTTGTTCCTCACAGTTTTTAAGGATTGCATGCCACTGAATTCAGGTGGGAAGAAAGTTCCATTATTCAGGGGTGCCCCAGCAATTTCTTTTGTCTTCCCAAATCTGCACTGTTTTGCTCTTTTCCTGGTATTGTCAGACCACCTTTTCTTAGTTTTATTCCTTCCAATCCCCAGCAGAGCTGCAAAGCAGAGCCCTTCTTTTAGTTGTTGCTTATCTGCTGAAACCTCTCTGACTCTACAGGATTTACCTTGGCTGGAGACATGGCTAATTTCCCAGACGTAAAGAAACTGACGCTGACCCTCTGTTACAATTTTGCTGGCCAAAAGCAATGGATACAACTTGCTTAAATTGTTAACTCTCTCCAGAATAACTTAACTGATTCTGGTCAGAGATACAACTTAAATGCTGCAGACGCCCGGACTGTAGATACTGAGTACCTAAAATGTAAAATGGTCCAATTATCTAGAAGAAACAACCTAAAAACCAAACCAAACCAAAATGATGGCTAGGATGGGTAAAGAATTGGACAGGAAATAAACAGGTAATTTTAAGGGACACAGGTTATTTGGTGTTCTGGTGCTATACTTAACAAGTTATAATGATTAAAACAAAGCTTGTCTCAGCTTCACACTTTATGGCATGCACCTTGCTTTCATGACAGCAAAGAACCTGGGAAATTTCCAACAATTTGTGAGTTTGTTTCTGCTGCTGAATCTCCATTATACCTGATGAACATGCAGCCATGATTGGTGAGCTTGGATCTGTTCAGGTGAAAATGCTGTAGAGAAGACCCACCTTATTGTGCTAAAGGACAGGACTAATCTAAGAGAGTCATATCCATTTTTACAGTAATAAATGTCTGAAATCATTAATTGCATATTAAATTTGTGCATGTGTATTAATGCTTTAAGGTAGGATTTTGAAAGTAACAGGTTGGATTTCCAAAATGACAAGAAATCCAGATTGGTTCGTGACTGATGAATCTGCTTTCTTACTCTGGTTTATCTATCCCTATTCATGGAGTTGATCTGTGAATACATGAACAGCTACTTCTTTTATCCTGGAATGGATTAGTCCACAGAAATTAATTTTAGGAATGTCACTGCAAAACTGCATTTCCATTCCACCACACTGTTGAAGTGCTCAACATTCTATTTCCACATTAATGCCTGCATCAACATTGGGTATTTCAGAGGGAAGGTAAAGAGCAAGGATGAACTACTGGGTAATAAAAAATAGACTAAAGCCCAACACAGATAACTTATCATTTTCTTGTTTTGCTGCTTTTTCCTGAAAGTAAATGCCTTTGTGAAGACCATTTTACATCTCTTTGTGCTTGTTTGATAAGTACTTCTGTTTTTCTCTGTGTTATTTACTTCAGGTGATGAGAAGCTGGGATCTTAAATCTCAGAAAGCTCTCCTTTAAATATGTGCCTCACCTGAAGAGCCAGGGTTTTACCTCTGTGGAAGGAGTACTTCATCAGGGCTACAAAAGAGAGCATCACCCTCCTGCTCAGCTGTAATCCCTACCACGAACAGCGTCCTACTCCCTGTCCAGGCACAGGGCAGTGAGTCAGGTGGGCCTTCGGGTCTGACTATTTAAGAAGCTCTTGTTTCTGGGAATGGCCCTGAGAGGTGGGAAGAGGCTGGCAGGGTTTGGTCCCCTCAGACAAAATTCGTATCTGAATTGCTCTTTGACACTTACACGGAAGAACAGGTCAGTCAGAGAAGCCATGCAGAGCCCGGGGTCTCTCCTGGGCCTCAGCGTGTGTCCCACAGCCGTCCCCAGGAGCTGCACTGAGAAGCTTTTAGCTCCGAAGGCAACAGCCAGTGTACAGTCTGTGACCTTTAGATTTCCCTTTCTATTGCTTGTGACGTGATTTTGAGCTTCGCCCTGGGTTCGTCCTCTTTCTTACCGAAGGGACCCATAAACACCTTCCCTATGGCATGCAAATGGTGAAGAGCTTGGGCGCCCCTTGCTCCCTGCAGCTGCATCCCGGAGCCCACTGGTTCACTTAAGGGCAGTGGGATGCCATCGGTTAGCCTATTACTTGCCTGGCTCTACGGGAGCTCCTCCTAGCGCTGCCCGGGGTCCACGCAAGCCACAGGCGCTGCTTCCCCAGGGCCGGGCGGGAAGGAGGCAGGAAAGGGTGTTCTCCCCTTCCCCTTGGCCCCCGCTCCCAGCCCTAGGGAGGGGCCAGCCCCGGCGGGTGCGCCCTTTCCCCGGGCCTGGAGCAGCACCTGGTCCCCCGGCAGCCGGGGCCCCTCTGGCGTGTCCCGCTGCCGCCTGGGCCGGGCCGGGGGCACATCCCGCCTTCGCGGCCTTCAGGGGCGCCGCGTCCCGTTGGCGGCGCCTCATGGCGCGATGCAGCTGCAGTGGGAGGGAGAGGAAACCCACCCCCCTCGCCCGGCGGCCGCCTTTGTAACCGCCCGGCCCAGCTCAGCGCGCAGCGGCTCAGTGAGCGCCGGAGCGCGGCGGCGGGAACAGATGGAGCCGGAGGGTAAGGCTACGCCGACCCCCTCGCGCCCTGGCCGCGATTCCGAGAGAGCCCCGCGCTGGCCCGGCGAGCTCTTGGTGAAGGCTGCGGAGGCCGCGGGGAGCTGGGCCGGGAGCGAGGCGGTGCGGAGATCCCGGCGGGCCGCCGAGTCTCTGCCGTGCGGGAGGGGAGGCTGGTTCCCGGGCCGGCCCCGCTCCAGGTGTGCAGGGCCCCCGCCTCCCTCCCTTGCCTCCGCTCGCCGGCCGGTGGCGGGCGCTGCTCCGCGCGGTCCCGCCAGCTCTGCTGGGGCCGGGGCCCCGCTCCGCCCGCGCCCTCAGCGGGGAGCCCGGAGGTCGGGCCGCTCCACTGGGGGAAGTGGGGGGCGCAGCAGAGCAGCCCGCACGGACTGAGGGGGGCGATCAACTAACTTTCTTTCTTCCATTGATTTTTTTCCTTTTCATTCCCTGCCCCCGCGAGCGGCTGGCGCGGTTCTGATGCAAACCAATAGCCCGCGGGGCCGGCCTGCCCTCCCCGGGCTGGACCCGCAGCGGCGCTGGCTGCGCTACCCACGGCCTCCCAAGCACCAGCTGCGGGCTCACCTCGAGCTGCTGGCTGCCCCGCACACGCAGCCTGGACCTGGCATCTCTGTGTGGCTCACAATGGCCCGAGAATCCATGTTTGAGTAAATGCAGCCCTGAGTTGTAAATATATCTTTAGTTCTCCGAAAACCACACAAAATCAGTTCTGTAAAACATTCATTTTAGTATAACTGCAATTTACTGTATAGATTAAATTTATTTCCTGCCAATCCATATTTAGGCACTTATGAAATGCTGAGGTTTTTCTCCTCTCTCCTTTTCAATTACCTTTTGGAACTGTTAGTACTCAAAACGTAAACGACTTCCAGTTGCAAATTGGAAATCTCTTAACCATAATGGTCTGTTGTGTTTAGCTGGCTGTCTACGAAAAACCAAAATTCTCGTGGGGAGGGGGGGGAAAAAAAAGCGCCCTAAAACCCCTTATGAGAATCATGTTTAGAAAACTGGCATCATGCATTGTAGCTGTTTTTTAAACCTCAGTACCTATGTCACATTTTCCATTCCAAATATGAAGAGTCGTTTAACTATGTTAAAGGGATATACTCTACCTTTGTTCCATTGCAAGCTTTAGGGAATTTTAACACAAAGGAATATAGTTCTGCGACATAAAAGAATCTTGCAGTGCCTGATATGCAGCAGCACCAAGGAATGGGAGAGACTATTGAAAGTTGTTAATGACCAGAACTGGTTTTGTTGAGAAGCATGCAGAATGGAAGGGGTTATGTATGGCAACCAATACACTGATAGAAGTATTTTTGCATTCTTTAGAAGTTTATCTTTCATAGAAAGCTGTTTTTCACAATGCTAGGAGGATGTTTTAGAGTTCATACTCCATCTAGCAGAGCTGTGTTTATAATATCCCTTGAAATAAGAAGGCTGGGTTGTTCCTGTTTTAGCTAACTTATGACCCAGTTCTTTATATTGTATGTGTTCTTACCTAAATGATGCTAAAGAAAAATGATAAAAATGAGACTGAATTTGAAGGAACTCCTTTTAAAGAAATAAATTCTTATTTTTAAAAACTGAAGTTTTCTGCCCTGCTTCTTGGGTAGGTAAAAGCTGGATCAACCTAGGAAAGATTATGGTGAGTTGCAGAGATGCTGAAGTTCCCCACCTACTCTGGATGCAGAGATATTCAGGGAATCTGACTTCTTGTACCTCCTTGGGTAGCAATCTTCAATACATTAATTTTTAGAGGCTGGTCTTCCCACATGGCTTGGAGCCTGCAGTAGTTGAAATGCCCATGTTTGCAGCCTCCTGCTCTGTTAGGAAATCTGTAGATCTTGCTTGCTCTTGTGGCTCTGATGTGCCCTGCTTGCCTAGTCCTGGCTGGAATCATTCTTGAATGGGACTGGAATTGCTGTTGTCCAGTCTCATTTGGCACAGCTTCTTGCATTTAAATGTATGTCTAAAACTCTTGCTGAAAGTGAAGCTGGGACTTTCTCTTTCCGGAGGACCTTTGCCTTTTGCCGAGTGTGCAGATCTAAGGCCTGTCAGGTATCTTCCACAGAGGCAGGAAAGAAAGATGAAGTTGATACAAGGTTGCCCTTTCCTTAAGGAAATCCAGTGTACCCTACTAATGCTACAGAAATACTGACCAACACAATTCTTGTGGGTCTCTCCTCAACTCCTAACGTTGGCTGAGGTGATAAAGTAGGACAAGGTTGGGACTGCAGAGTGTATTTGGTCTTGGAATGTCTCAGAGGTGCAAGAGAGAATATTATATTCAAAACAATAAAAACAGTAGAATCATCGTGCTGATGGTTCTTATGGCTTTTTGTGTGGGATGAGCTTCTGTAGTGTGATCCAGAATGAGGAAGACTGCCTTAGATCAGTAGTGATGGAAGTGGGATGTTGAAACCTTGTGACACCAGCAGTGACAGACTTGGGAAGTCAGAATCCCAGATGATGATTTTTCTCACATGCATTGCTTGCACTGCAGTGTTTTCAAGGCAGTTTTTGTGGCTGGGTTTTCCAAAGTATTCCGATGGTTTTATACTCTGAATTCCCTGATCAGATTCAATGTGTTCAGTTTTGAGAAAGCTTTGTTCTCAAATGAGCTATGTGAGATGGAGTGATGTGGCCAATGATGCCCTCTGAAATATGACCTAAAGTCCAACCGTTTCCTCCTGGTTTTCAATGAAAAATGTACAGCTAACTTCTGCAGGAGGTATTGGAGGGAATACCTTTGTCTTCCCATGTGTCCATAAGCTCAAAAACCACTGTGTTCCTGACTGAAGCATGTCTGTTCCTGCTGACCAAGCTCAATAGTTACGGATGCATGGGATTTTTCAAGATTGTCTGTCTCTTTTTTTTAGGGATCTTGATAAGATTATTGGAGATCAATAATGGTCCTGCTTTGGTCAGTGAGTGTGACCCAGTGGTCTGTGTGAGAATTGAAAGGCAGGGAATATACATGCAGCAATGATGTGATTAATGCTTTAATTCCTCTTGACTGTGCATTGGTTTCTACTAAAGCTACAAAATTGTGAAATGCTTTTGAGTAACGTTAATTTTCTTCTTCAAGCTGTTTTGTTAAAATTTACATTTTAATTTTTAATTTAAATTTTTCATTTAGTGAAAACTCAATTTGAAACTAAAAGAGATGACTGATAAAACCTAAGTAATTATATTTCTAGCTCCCTGGATACAGATATTGTGTTAGACTTTTGAGCCATTGATTGTATAGATGTTAACTTGAGTTGAGTGCACAGTGGCAGATTAAAGGCGGTAATAACTACTTTATCTGTTTGTATTGATATTATCAAATTTTAATGTGAAATTTGATGTTTCACTTAAGAGAACTGAATGATATTTCACCGACAATGACTTGGCGATTCTTACATAATGATGAATATTGATGGTCTTTTGAAAATATGTCTCTTGTTACAAAATCTCTGAAATAGCTACAAGTTCCTTTTGAGTAAAAAATAACGACTTCAAATATTTTTCAGATGTGGGCACATGACATAGCCTGAGCTAAGATGGACTTGGAGATGAGTGAGAGGAGAGGAAAAATAGGAGGGAGTATCGTTGAACTGCTTTCCATGATATGACTGCTCTTGAGCCATGCTGCATGCCCGCCACCAGCTCTCAGGGCTCTCTTTTTTTTTGTCCTCTGCCAACCCCTTTGAACATACCACTGAGAACTGAGCCTGGCACTCCTGGGCACAGGACCCCAGACCTCCATGGTGAAAATCCATGTGAAATTGAAAATAGATGTCTGCAGCTCAGTGTTACGTTCTCTGGAGTATTTGGGAAGCAGTCAAGTCACAGCACCTGACTGGTTTGAAGGTTATGAGTGGTGAAATTTGAGATGCCTTTGTTGGTGGAACAATAGTGAGGTACACTGGAAAGTGCTTCCAGGGGAACTCTTTTCCCCCCTCCCTCTACTTTCCCTCTTCCCATTTCCAGCCAGTTCATAAAAGGAAGGGTTATTATAAGTAGATTCACATCCTACCCTTTGCAATACCTTAAAATTTCAAGGGTCTTTGGGTTTTATTTCAAAGTTTGTGACTGTTCATTCTATCTGTGCTGCCTGTTGTTGGGAGCTCCTGATACTACAATACCAAGTGTTTGCTTTACCTGGGTACCCGGCAAGTGCTGTGCCAGCCTGTGCAGAGAAGATGTGCTGGTGCATGGTGTCACTGCTGGTGATGCTAATTGGAGTGACAGACTCATGCTCATCTCTGCTCCCTTGGTGGTGTGGCTGTTGCTTTTTCTGGCAGTGATCACCATGTCCTTCTATAAGAAATACTCAGGTCTGCAGTTGTGGTCTGGCTTCTCAGGGTTAACTTGTTGAGTTTAAGTGGCATTATTTAAAGCACATTGCCTCTGTGGTCCCTGACCACTGCCTCACAAAATGCTCCCTGTCTTTTCTTCTGGTCTTACTGACTTTTGTTGATATTTTTGTCTTTCTGTGAAAGAATGTATTGGTATTACCTGCTTCCTTGTTTTCTGGGTTGCACTTTTCATGATATTTGCCTGGGGTTAAGACCTTTGTGTGGAACAGAAAGCTAATGATTTAACTGCTATGAGAGGGCCTGGTGAAGAATTGAGGAGGAAGACTGTGAAGAGGAGGTTGTTGAAATAGCATAATCTCATGCAGGACTCCCTGCAGGATACTTGAGGGGCTCAGCAAAGTGATTTCATCAACTCCTCATCTGTAGTCCCTCCATTAACAGTAGGATGCAATTCCGACCTTGAAGCCGGGCCATTTGAACAACCTTTCAGATATGGGGACAATACTTTTGTCCCTCAGTCTTTCTTCTCTCCCCCTTAGTATAATTAATTTTGTGGTTATGAACTCTAAAAACCAACAACTCTTTTGCAGTTAACCATCAGCATAAAAAATTTGCAGGAGTGCTAAAACGGGATTTTTCTCCTTTGTTAAGAAGCTTGGTACTGCCTGAATGATGTGATACGTGTTAGTGGTGAGGCTAGTAAATCTGGCTTTACTGTCACACAGCATCCCCAGGAGGCATTGTTGGTCCCTCTCTGTACTTTTGCTGGGCACCAACAGCCTGAGAAGGATGTTTTTTGTCTTGAAGAAATGTCAAGTGTTACCAACTTTGGTGTTTTAAATGCCAGTGACTTTCTAGAGAGCTCAGAGTTACTAAAGGCAAGAATAACCATTTCTAAATTTTAAAATTTCATAGGCCTCTGGAATTTAAATGTGCTGGAAGTATTGATATCTGTTCAGAGGGCACTCTTGAGGGTGGGTCAGAAGCAGTCATTGAGCAGTAAATAGAATAATGTAGAATTAATGGTCGTCATATCTGTTGTTAGTCATAGAAAAAATGCATCTTTTGGGATGACAGAACCGTCAAGGTACTAACAGGGACAGAGCTGACCATTGGCCATTGCTGTGAGAGGTGAAGAACTCTAAAATGTTGTAGGTCCTCATGCATTTCAGCATGGCCTTGAGCAATTACTTTACTGTAATTGTATTTTAAAATCCAGAAATGTCCCCTTTTGAAAGATAGTTCTAGGTTTTTATTTCTTCTTTATTCATCTAACTTTTTACTGCTTCACAGAAATTCTTTTATTTAATAAATATTCAAGGAGAGAGCATTTTTATGCTGGACTATTGAATGAATCAATTGCATGTGTTATTTGCCATTTTTCTCTCTTCAAGCATTTTGAATAATCTCCACTGAAGTATACAGAATCACTGCTAAAAGTGTAGTACCTTTATAGTTAATTTCAGATACTCACTGAGCTGGTTAATAAACGCAAATGGCTAAAACACTAACACAGAGTCCAGAGTTGACACTGGTTAGATGTCAGCCTGTTATTGGAAGCCCAACCTCTATCCTTGGGATAGAGCATTTGAATACAGCGTGTGCAAGCAGCATACGCATCTGTACATGGCATCATGGATTTAGATTTTTGGAGGCTACCAGTCTTGATATTAAAGAATATAATTTCTAAAAGTCCAAAGAACCCAGTAGTCACAGTATTTTTTGAAAGACAGAGTGACATCTAAATATCACTTGGATGTCAGAGGTTTCTTCTCTTTATCTTATACTTCTGAAAAGCAGAAAGTATTTTATACTTCTGAAAAACAGGAAGGTGTCTGATTATAATGAAGGAATTTAACACTGGGCTCTAGTTTTCTTAAACTCTTGGCCTCTTTTTATTCTTTCTTATTGGGCTTGCTGGCTCCGAACAGAAAATCTCTCTTGGTAATTTAACCCTGAGCAAATATTTACGTTCATGAGATTCTTGCTACTTCAGTAATCATTTTGAGCCTTGAGGATGGAACAGGGTGAAAGAGCTAATGTACCGAACATTGAGGCAAGGAACTGTGAAAGGGAGACCAAAGAAGCCTCCAAACCTGGGTTTACCATGTTTGATATCAGTCACCTGCTAAGTGGAATTTGGTTGTCACTTTCAGAATGAGGTTTACAGTGATAGTGTTTTCTGTCACTGTCCTTATGTGTCTGATGGAGGCTTGTGAATTGAATTTCACCCACAGCTTTAAAAAGCTGAATAAAAATGTTTGTGTAAAAACTGAAGGGAATGAAGTAGTAGAAGAGAATACTGAAATAGAAAAGAAGGAAAAAGGGAAAAAGTGAGTACAGTGCAAAAAAAACTGATAAGGGCGTAGGAAGAGATTTCGAAGAAAGAGGGTTTTAAAGTCAAAATTAGTAATCTGAAATTTGTAAAAAAGGAAACCGGTACAAAATGCTCTGAGAGATTAACCTGTGGGCACTGCAGAAGTAAGGGAAAAGTTCTCCAGGATAACACCAACAGAGAGCTGAATAAATATGGTAAAGGAAGGAGCGATCTCTCTGAAGACTAGTGAATGGAAATACCACCAGATCTCAGCTTCCCATGGGTTTGTTTTTTTCCTAGATTTTGCTGTCACAATCCAGCATCATGCCCTGTGCTGGCTGCAGTTTTTCTGGGAAATACAGGGGATGAGAATGTACTCAGTTCTCACACTCTTTGAGGGAAAAATATGCAGGGTTCCTCATGGAGCCTTCCAGTGGAGGATGGAGCTTCCTCACACAAGCCCACCTTGGCCACACCTTTGGATATGTGCTTGGACTCCCAGGGATTGGGTAGTGGTCTGGCCCTTGGGTCAACCACTGCAGCTCCATGCTGCTGCCGGTGAGCTGCTAATAGAGCAGGGGTGTGCATGGGATAGCTGAACACATAATCCAGTACAAACTGAGCGTTGTATTCCATCTTAAATTGGATGGGAAAAGGGATTGTGCCCCCACAGGTAAAATTGTGCTGTTGGTTGACACAGTTGTACTGGAGCTGTGGCTGAACCTACAAAAACTGACAATGATTAAGGCCCAGCCCCCAGGCTGTAGTAGTGTACAGCTGCATCTTGGAACTCTTAGGGGTTTGTATTGAAGTAACATATATGGTTTTTCTATTTAATTTTTTCCCCTATTTTTCCCTTGTTTGTTGAGTATCTGCAAAACCCCTGACTGGGGGTAGATGGATTTTGCCTGGAGGAAAACCTCAGCCATTCCAATTTCCTGTTGGAGCCAGGTGTTCCACCTCTGTGAATCGCTCTTGCTAACTGTCGGAGTCATTCATGCAGAGTGAAGTTTCCCATGGAAGAACAAACAGTGCTGCCTGCTGAGCTCTCCTGGGGATCTGTTTTACTAATTGCTATTGAAATTCTCACAGCCTGTTTCTTGGCTGTAGAAATGCAGAGCCAAATATCAACAATGGGGGGAGAAGTCCCCCTCTAATTATTGCGCAGTTGAGAAAGGCATTTCTTAATTTTTTTTTTTTCATCTTATGCAAATATATGCCTTGCTTTGCCATTCCTAATTTACTGGTAGAAGTGCAATTGTTCACAGAGAGGGAGAGTAAGATTTCCTCAAAATAGTAAAATAAAAATAATAATTCTTAAAAATTCTGTCTCATCCATGCTGTGTGGAGTTGTTGGAACTGGGTGTTTGGTTGGAGTTATGGCTGCTTGATCTTGATGGTTGTGCAGTCAAAAGGTTGCTTCACTTGGAGTGCAGAACAGATGCTTTTTTATTCACTTGAAAGGATAGTCTGGTGTTTTGTTGGTATTTCCCAGACCATGCAAGTCCAAAAAGTTATTTTAAAAACTGCTAATCCTCTTAAGACAAAGAAACTGACGAAGCAAATTTTGAGGATAGGAGAGCTGCTCTGTTACTTGTCTGTCTTCAGAACTTCAGGATTCTGGCCACAGACTGAAAACCTTTGTAGCAAATGGTTATGGAATAGCTGGCAGCAAGAGGTGGTTTTATTGTTTCTTTTCTTCCCCCTACACTCAATTGTTTAAAAATTCCATTGTGTCTTAAAGCTGGAGGGTTCATCGACTCACAGAGTTCATGGCCTTCATGGAAATTGAAATTTTCTTATGGTTGGTAACAGAATTTCTAGTTCAGAAACTTCTGCAGAGTTGTGCCACTGTTTTACTTGTATGTTTGAAGTGTTAAAACGTTGCATCATGACATTGTATAATGAGGGTGGATGTTCCACCCAACTCCTCTGTGTAAAGTGTTGAATTCTGGGTTTGAGCTGATCCATTCAAAGCTGTAAGGAACCTGCAAGTGAGTTGCCTCCAACTGCACAGTGAGCACTGTTTTATTGCTCCCTTTTCTCTTCTCCCTCTTGGTTGGATTAGGTTTCACCATGGAGAATTGAACAGGATCTTGCTGAATGATTTTTTGATGACAGCAGAGCCTCTATAGGGTGGTGGTTTCCTCTCTCTTCAACAGAGGGTCAGAAATCCAGGAGTCATAGATGGTGCCTTTAATCTGGGAGAGGCTTGGTGAAATGCTCATAAAAATCTTAAACATTGAGAATACAGGTTTTAAATTTGGCTCTTTGATTCCCCTACATCTGCTCTTGCACCTGTATTGTTTGCATCTCCCAACCACAAAGGTATTGTATGCTAAGAGTATATTCCAAATCTGCTAAATGAATTAGATTATCCTGTCTCCTGTTTTCTACTCTGTTCTGTCAGCTTTATTGGAGGAACATCAAACTCCTGTTGAGTCCTGGTCATCTGTTTGTCTTACTTCACTGTGTCTGAGAATCCTTGAGTACTACTGATGTGATATGGCTCAGCATCAACCTACCACTCTTTTTTTTTTTTTTTCCTTTTTTTCCATTTCCAACTGTTTTTGGTCTCTTCCCTCTGACATATTCCAGTTCTGTGGAAGCTCCAGGATATTCCTGATGACATCTTTTCCCAGGATGTTTCTGCTGTGACATCTGCTTGGCTGACTAATAAAAATTAATAAACCCTGAGTTACAGTATTTTGAGCTGAACTTAGCCTAGATCTTCAGATCCTTCTAGAGACCATTTTTGTGCATTACTTTCAGCATGCTAAAACTTTCAGTTTTATATCCAAAACATTGAAGTTTAGATAGACTGTGTTTGTGGAGTTATGATAACTCGGTGCTGCTGTTTCTCTGATATTTAATTTAATCCCCACCCTCCACTGAATTTATGTTCCTCTATCTTGTGATGGAAGATGCGATCTTACATATTATATGAGACTTTTGAGCATGTAATCTCTTGGTTTAGCTTGCAGAATTCTGGGTGTGGTGATATGATAAATAACAAAATCCATCATGGTTGTCATTCCTTAGTACCATGCATCCCACAGGCACCTACTGAGGAGGTGCTTGGCACTAAAAGCTGATTTTTAATTTCACCAGGTAGCAGGGAAAATGAGACTTAATTTAATATCCATTTGATTAGTAAAACAATATCTTGATCTATCTTTTGAAATGCATTAAAGATGTTTAAATGATGTGCCTAAGTTTCTAAAAATACTGAAAAATCATAATTTGCAGTAAAGGCCTTAAAATACGTTTTTATGAAATAAAGTGTTTTTTTCTTTTTAAAATATTAGTAAGAGTTTTCAAAGGTAGAGCAGTTATAGAAGGGGAAGTAGTTCAAATGTGATTCTGTGACTTCCATTTTGGTTTTGTTTGTTTATTTTTTTAAGACTGGAAAATCAGATGGTACTTTAAGGATTTTTTAAGTTGATGCTGAGGATTGCAGTGATGTGCCCTTGCTGAGAAGGCTTGTGGCAAACCTGCAAATCCAAATCCTTATTTTTCAATCTGGTGTAGTGATGATTGCTCTCTTTTATTTCACTTAGAAGCAGAGTATGCTTTTCAGCAACTTCGGTGTTAAAAGACATGACCTAAGGAGATTTTATAGTTTTCCCCCTGATGATTCTGCTGCCAGATAAATATATTGGAGGGAGATCACACTTTCAGGGATTAACACAGGCTGGAGCAAGATAAGGCCTTGTCTAAACAGAGCAGGCAGTGCTTTGCCTGGGTATTGCTTCTTGGATGTCTTCTAATGTCAGTACAGGACTAGAGCTGATCAGCCAGATTGGATATCCAGAGTTTCCCAGAGAAAGGGAATCTGTTGGAAAAATACTTATCCAAAAGGGAGCCTGAACTGGAAATATGGTGGTAATGTTCAAGTTACTGTTGGATTTATAATGAGAGTTCTGCTTAAAATTATGCTTCTTAATTATATGTATTTTTATGTGGTGTTACAAGTGGGTAACAGACTTGTATAAATGTGTCTACTGAATGAATGTGTAATTAATGTCCAGGATAAAAGAATGTAATTAACAAGATTTTTCTTCATAAGGACTGTGCTTATCAAATAGGTTTGTCTTTTCTTTGTTAGCAACCTGGTCTAGGTGGAAAGTGTCCCTGCCCATGGTAGGGGGATTTGAATATAGTGGTCATTAAAGTCACTTCCAATGCAAACCATGTGTGAATCTATAATTCTATGAATAGGCAGAAACTGGGTGTGGATTATTACACTTCCGTGTTTTGGCTCTGACTTGTAGTTGGGTTTGGTTTTCAGTGATGAAAATGTGTTGCTGTGTCTTTAGCTGACTCTTCAGCTGACTCTGAATTTGTCCCCTCTCCTTGAACACCTATTCAAGATGTGGCATAGAGTCTTCATTTCAAGTTGCTGGTATTGATTAAACTGTAGTGTCCGATTTTTTTTTTCCTCTTCCTTTTGGAATACATTAAATGCATTTTTAAGAGCTGGATGTCACAATTGCAGGATTTGAACTACTTTGTTTAAACAAAAAGCCCACAAAAACTGGAAGTCTGTATTTTTTCCACCCTGTTATTTTTACGTTTACTTAATGACAGTCATGATAGAGGGTAATTTATGCAAGATTTGAAGTTCAGCTCAGGTGTGGATTTCTACAGTAGTTTATAGATAGCTTAGAAATAAATGTGGAGGCTACATAGTGACAGTATTTGGTTCTTTTGTCTGGCTGAAATTTGTATCATAGTCATTAAAGATATTGACATCTCTGGTCTCTTACTCGGAGTTGACCTTGATAGGTCAGTATTGCTGCTCTCTGTCAATCCCACCCATTACATCTGTTCTCTGTGTAGTTCAAATACAAGGACTAAAATTGAATTGAATGGATTTTCTGTTTTTTTTTTTTAATTACTGCTATTAAATCTAATGTGTTTTTTTGGCTTGGCTTTTGTCGTATAGTGTTAGGATTTTTTTTTTTAACTAACAGCTTTTTGAGAGAAATTAGGAGTATGACTTCCTTCTTTGCAGTCTGTTTTTTAGTGCTGACAATTGTCTCCTACATGTTAGATCTGAGCTAACAGATCCATGCTCCATCAGGCAGACCTGCTTCTGAATACATTCCCAGCACACTAACTATTCCAGAAAGTTAATGCAAACACCTCCAGTTTCTTCCTTCCCTCATCTTCTGTCATACTGACCATGTAAAAAGAGCTATTTGTGTTTAGATTTGATTAGTTCCCTGTGCTAGTCTCCAAATTTGGAGCGCTCTTTAAGCTCTCTGCTGCTAAAACAACTTGCAGGTAGTCAGCTCCTGCCTTTTTGGGACTGTCCATGTAAACTCAGCTGAGGTCTGGCCAGCATGGCTAAGGATCTTCTACCTGGAAAGATACAGAAATCCTTGTTACAAATAGTTTTTTGGAAGTGCTTTTCTTGTTTTTGTTGGGGGCTCTGTGGATTTTTTTTTTTGGTGGGAGGAGGGATGTTGTGCTTGGTTTTGTTTAATATTTTTGTTTTGGGGTTTTATTTTGTTTTGGGGTTTTTTGAGTGTGTTTGTGTTTTAAGAAGGCCTTCAAAGCTAACATCATGTGTTGTATACATGCTGGAATAGCTTCATCCCAGTGGAGGCAAACAGCAGATCCTTGGCAGTACAAGCTCAGGCTTAGTTTGCGTTATATGTTATTGGATCCTTGGATGGATTTTCCACTAGAAAAGAAGCATTATCTTCCGAGTTCCCGTAGGCTAACCCACTATTAAAAGTTGGCTTGCAGTGTTTGTAAATGTAAGCACACCATCGTTTTATATAATGTAGCCAGGATTATTATAAGCAGTGACATGTTTTCTGCTCTTTGTCATCATGCTTAGTTTCATGGTGTCATGGTTTGAGAATGGTACTCCCCAATTAAGTGTTCTCACTAAGACTCTCCAAACCATGCTCCACTTGCTCTCTCCCTCATGGCAGCTGGATAGGAGAATGGGAGACAGAGCAGATGAAGATTGTGAGTTGAGAGAAGATAAATTTACTGAAAACAGCAATGAGGTAAGAAAATTAACAGTAAGAGCAACAATAGTAATACAGAATGAACAGGAGAGAGGCCAACTATTCATGTATTCATCACTATGCAGAACCCCTGACAATACCTGACCATGCCATGCTGTGCCACCTGGAAGGGACCCTTCCCTCCATCCTGGAAAATGATGTGAAGTGTTATGGAATAACTTATGTTCTACAGTAAAAATTAACCCCATCATGGCTGGAACCAGGACACATGTTTTTTTTGGGATGACACTTCAGAAACAAGCACTGATACTCTAGTTTTTAGTGCTGTAGTCAGCCTGCAATACTAAGCAGACCAACAGTACAGCAGAGGAAAAATACTGACGAGTGTCTTATTAGGGGAAAAAATATTCTTCTGAGTTCATGGGGGTTCAGTATATTCCCTTGTCGTTGGATTCAGCTTTGTAAGAAAATGGATATTTATTTTCCCCAAATTTAGGTCCCAGGTATGCTCAGAGATCTGAACCAAATGTAGAGTTCCTTACAGGTCATGTTATGAGTATTCTCTGTATACAATCTCCCTAGATTATCTTTCAAAGCATTTGAGGACACAGATTGTGAAGTAATCTTACTTTAAGATCTGGGGTGCATAACAATTGAGGTTTGTCTTCAACATGTCAATATCATTAGGAAAAAGTCCAAGCTACTCTAAATAGTTTTTCTGTTATCTCTCCCACTCTCTATTTACAGACTTGATAGGAGTTTTATTGTTTATGTAGCATGAAAGACTTTGGTCCATAAGAACAGGAAATGACAGAAAAAAAAATGTTTACTGCCTGTTACATCCCTCTGTTCCAACAGGAAAATAAAAGTAGGAACAAAATCTTGCTTTCTCCCCCTTCATTTTTCTCTTTGTCAGAGGGGATGTGTTTGTTACAGTAGAAATTGATTGAAGACATTCTTTTTGTGCTTCAGCTTGTGAAGTACATGGGTCCATCTGGAAAGACTAGATTTCTTTCAGTTTGGGCGATTAGGAAAAATTGCAGCAGTCAAAGAAAAATATCTGTCATTCTTGAAGTAAATATGTTTAGTGATCAGTAGCTCATGTGCTTACATGAGGGCAGGGGAAAAATGGGATGCTGAAAAGAGGGGGAATTTGGGTTCTGCCAAAGAAAGGAGTTTTGCAATAATCTTATTGGCTAATAGTCTAAACTGTTGGCTCTGCTGCAGTTCTGGGGGTCCTGCAGGCAGTCACAATGGTAGCAGAGGTTGTCTTGGCATCTTATAATGGCTGATCAGGTCTAAATGAAGAAATTAAATTTCTGCATTTCTGTCCTGTTCACAAGTAAGTGCTCTGCTGCTGTTGCAGGAAACTTGCTAATATTGTCAGGAATGCTCCCCTGCCCCCTTCCTCCCTTGAGCTGCTACTGTGCTGGCAGCCAGCAGTTTTGGCACTAACACCAAAGGCAAAACTAGAAAGACAAATGTTTAAGGAATCTCTAAGATGTATGTCAGGAAAAGATTCCTTTAGTGAGAAGCTGGTGTCGTGGTGGAGTTACATCCTTTTGAATTGGATAAAGTGGCATTTGATTGAGTCCTCAGAAGACCACAGACCTCCTTTACTGGAAAAAGTGGATGTTGTAGGAAGTTCAAGATGTGGTCCTGCTAATTCTTGTAAATCTCTCAGCTTCTTTCCATGCTCCTAAACACAGGGTTTGCAATCCCTAATGGGGGATGAGGACTCCTCACTGAAGTGGCTTTACTTGGCACTGTGGTAAGACATTCTGGTGCCTCGAGCTGTAACACAACTTAATTTTGGCACCGTTGCTGCCCTGTAGTTTGTGGAGGAGGGCTCCTCTTATATATGAAGAGTTTGGAGCTTTTTATTCTTCTAAGACTAATAGCAAGATCATATCTTTACCTTGGAGCACCAGGGGTATGCATGGTATATTGCAGTAACTGATTTTATTTTTTAAATTTTAATGACTATTAACCTCTTTAGCTACCTAGAGTATTTTTAGATTTCACCTAAAACAACTGGGCATGGAACTGGGAGGTTACTGAGAGGTAAGGTGCTGCTCTAGTGTTCTGGCTTTCTCTGCAGTTAGTCAGACCATGTTTTGCACTTGGTTGCTTGACGGTTTCTAATCAGGAGAATCAGAATCTTGTCCTGTTTCAAGTACTGACTTACACTGTATAATTGAAACAACTGATCTTTTAGATGTTAGTATACAGTGCTTACACTTTGAATCAGCTACTTCTGAATTGAGCTTTGAGGTAATGCTTTTTGGTCTTTGTCAGCTGAGCTGGACCTCTGACAGCAGTTGAGAAAGTCAAGAAGAAGATTGGCTTTGTTTCCTGGCCTCCTGAAGCTTTTTATCTCTTCCATACTTCATCTTGGTCAGCTGAGGACTTTACTTGGAGTCTATAAAAAAGAGGATTAGGTTCTTTGAGCTGTCTGGAAAACCCTGTTGGACTTGGTTCAGCTTTAATACTGCCCAAAAGCTTGGGCTGGATCTAGGCTAGCGTGTTACAAGAGCAAGACAGCTCTTTGCATGAAGAGTTAGTTACGTTTTGGATAACGTTTATGGTTTCAACTTGATCCAGAGTGCACATATACATGGTCTCCCTTGCAGCCGAATGGATCTTCTTTCCATCTGTAGCATTGGCATTTATTAGTGGCAACTGTGACTTGAGATGCAGAGATCAACAGTCTCTTACGAACCTTTTCTCTGTGGGTGCTGCCTGTTAGAAATTCCTGCTGAGAAGTCTGCTCTCACTTTCTCCACGATAGACTGGACTTTGTGATTGCCTTCTCTCGTGTCAGGTTTGAGGGAAGGCTGGATTTGGCTTGTAAGGGAGGAGTATAAACAATTCTTGTAGTATTTCTGTTTCTGATTCAGGAGTGGGAAGCAGTTATAGTTGACATTGTTCCGCTTAGAATGTATTCTTAGTTTTTTTAGTATTTAGTGGTAGATTTTGCTTAGGTAAGACTTTGGGGTTAAAAATACCAAAGAAAGGAAGAATACCTTGTATTTGCTATGTCTATATCAGTAGTTGCTGCAGCCTATGGAATTGGATCTTTGGAAGGAAGGTGGTGCTGAGGATCACTATCTGCCCTAGGTGTTAGTATTAAGGGTTTTTACATTAGATCAGCTCATGGTAGGCCCTGAAAGACAACTTCCCTGTCAGCTGCCATTGTGTGCTTGACACACTCGCTGAATGCCTTTCTTCTTGAGAGAGAGCAGGTCATATGCTCTGAGACTGTGCTTGGCTACAAACCAAAACACACTAGTATAAAGCAAGCTGGGAGATAGCTCCAAAGAGGCTCTCTGGCTAGCACTAAAATGGGGATGGTGACACATCCTTGTCAGCCCCTGGAAACCTGCACAGTGGAGTTTTACAGCCAGCTTGGTGGGGCCATGCCCCAAGGCTCAAATTGAGTCTTGGCTGCTCTTCTCTTTGATCTCACACAGGAAAGAAATGTCAGAGAGTAGATTAATTCTGTGTCTGTAAGGTGTCCTTTGCTCATCAAATTGACTTTGGATAATGATGAAGTTGATAGAGTCTGACTTCCTAACACGGAGCAATGCAGTCTAACATAGAACTCAGCCACTGAACCCAAAAACTAAAGTAGGAGAACCTCAATCCATCCCATTCCTTCTGGTTTGATGGCAGTGACAGCAAGAGATGCCCAGAGCCTGGAGAGGGATCACAGGTCAGCAGAAGAGCACCTTAAGGACAGTGAAAAACAATTCCAACCACTCCAGCCAGTAGATTGGCTTCATTAGGACCCAGCTTAAATTCCTCTGTGCACATTAATACAGCATGGGAAATAAACACGTGGAGTTAAAAGTGTGCAGTCCTATGATTGTACCAGCTGTGGCTGGAGCTAGGCTGAGAGAGCTGGGGGTGTTTAACCTGGAGAAGAGAAGGCTCTTGGGAGACCTTAGAGCCCTTTGCAGTGCCTGAAGAGTCTCTAAGAGATTTAGAGTGGGACTTTGGACAAGGGCCTGGAGTGACAGGACAAGGGAGAATGGATTCCCACTGCCACAGGGCAGGGTTAAATTAGATTTTAGGAAGAAATTCTTGGCTGTGAGAGTGATGTGGCCCTGAGGCCCTGCCATGGCAGGAACATCTTGTTGAAATGAGACAATCTTTAAAATGCCATCGAGCCCAAATCATTCTAGGACCTTGACAAATAAAGCCATGCTCTGGAGGCTGGGCTGCCTTGTCTGGCAATTGGCTTTTGCTCAATTAAAACTTGCTTTAGTGCTATCAGTAGCATGACCATGACCTTCCACAATAAGCAATGAAATTGTTTGACAGGCCAGGAAGATGCTGCTGGTTTTTTCTGCTTTGTAAGTTGATCAATACTTGTCTTCTTCCTATAAACACGAGTGTTTCCTGGAGGTGTGTGCCCCATTGTTAGCTTATCAAGATTACGAAATATGTTTCAAAATCAATATCTTTAATATGTTCAGTGGAGGGGGGATTACTTTTCAAATTGAACCATTAAAACTGATAGAAAATAATAATTTTGTCATGATCCTGGCAATGGCTCCTTTTTCTTTGTTTGTTTTGTTTGTTTGCTTGTTTTGTGGGGTTTTGTTTGTTTGTTTTTGATTTGTTATGTTTTAAAAATTTTATTGTTATTTGTCTCCAGGAGCTTCATTAGTAGGAATTTCTTGTAATCTATCTTTATCTTCTTGGCTCAGTCTCTTAATTCTCTTTAGTGATAAAAAAGGAGATGTCTGTTTTTTAAAATCATTATATAAGAGCTGATTAATGTTGGTTGGGAGAGAAGCGCAGGATGTATGTTTCAAAGGCACAGAATGAAATAGGGAGTTTGATTTCTAGTTAAATCTTTGATTTTTTTATTTAATGGGTTGCAGCATCCCTGTTGGCCTTGATTAAAGCATCTGATTCTTTATTCCTTTTATGATTTTTTTTCCTTCATGAGGGAAAATAGCTTGATATTTCAACCTAGGTGACAGTTTTCCTTTAAAGCTTCAGTTCCAGGTTCAGATGGTTACTTATGGATCTCAGATTAGATTAAAAAAACTAAGTAAATATTTGCTTGAGATTTTTTAATGTCTTTGTTGGAGGCATACAGCTTTTTATTAGCTTTTGGACAATAAGTCATAAAAAATTTTTGTTTCCCAAATTTCAGAGAGGTGAGTCCACAAAATCCCTGGATGTGTTATAAGAATCTTATGGCTGATCCTCTTCTAAATACCTGTACCTGGCAGAGATTTGGGCTTCTGTTTTTTGCATCTCTAAGGGCATAGGTAAATATTGTCTCTGTTTATTTGTTTATTTTTTCCTTCCTAGTAAAATTTTTTGTTAGATGTTCTTTGGTGCAGTTCTGTGTCAATCCACCAGATGACACTTGATGTTTAAGGATGAAAATATGAGTGGTCCTGCATGAAAAATTCTGTATTCTTATGTTAACTTAGGAAAAAAATCAGAACATCTTACTTCCAAAGTGTTTTCATATGATACTTGTAAAATTTGAGGGGTGTGTACAAATGATACTCCCCATCCCTGGGAGTGTTCAAGACCAGGCTGGATTGGGCTTGGAGTAGCCTGGGATAGTGGAAGGTGTTCCTGCCCATGGCAGGGTAAGGGATGAGATGAGCCTTGAGGGCCCTTCTATGATTCTTTACTCTTGTTTAATGAGAGGTTTCTGGTGGGAGCAAGGACCCTCAGAAGGGTGTTTTCTTACCCTATTAAACTCATCGGAAGGTGAGTGGTTTTGATATACATTTGTGTGGTGGAGCCCTGGTGCCTTTGCAGGTTTTACCGCAATTTTGACAGCAATTACAGATCCTCCAAGCTGGGATGAAATAGGTTACAGGCCATGGTATGCATTTGTCATGTTCTTTGCTGCCCTCCATCTTCCCTTACCATCTGTTCTCCAAATCCTTTATTTTTCACTCTTTTTTCACAACTTTTCTTATAATGTTCATGGTCAACTCTTTTGTTCCACTTCAGTTTTGTCTCAAAACCCCATAAAAGAATTTAAAAAAATTAAAGCAGTAACTGAGACAAACTGAGCTTTTAAATTGTGTTCGAAAGAAATTTGAAATTGAACAAGGGGGTGGTTATGCATCCCTAATTAGAGGCAAAGCTAAGTGAGCATGACAGATTTATTGATGATAAACCTCAGTCCTGTTCAAACATCTGTTGAAGCTCAACTCAATAAGTGACAGCAGATTATTGCTGCCTCAGATGCAGTTCCTGGGTGCCTGTGGGACACTAGAGGAGCTGTGTTGTAGTGTGTTTGCGCAACCAGTCCCAGAAATCCTGGGGCTCTGTCCACTGTGCAAGATTTACTACAAATGTCCAGAAAATTGTCCTTAAAATCAACTTGTTTCACTAAAAAAGAAAAAAAGATCAAGAGTATTCTCAGGGTGTACTACTGAAGGGGGCAAAAGATGCATAAAAATTATTTTCTTTTGGACTAAAGAGGATCTGAACAGCTCTTGAAGGCAGCCAGAAGACTGTGATGTTCCAAAGGCAGCAGAATATTTACCTTAATATGAACATGAAATTACTTGTGTGGAAAATCATGTTTTACAGGTTGGGGAAGAGTGGAGTGAGGCACCAGTCACAGGGTAGCTCAGTGAGGCTCTGTTTTAGTGCTGTTGGCATTAACTGGGGGCATGGGTGGTTTGTTTGACTCCATTTACACACATTTTCTCACAGTAGGAAACTTGGGAATTTCTTGAAAGTGGTGTTCTGCCTTTAGTATCTCCTCTTGTGCCCTACTTGTTTTTTTTCTGTAGTCCAACAGGTCCAAGTTTTGCTTTGTTTCATAATCAGTACAGTAGTTTTCCACCTTTTTCATACAGAGATCCTAATTTTTCATATTCATTTAAGAACATGGAACATTTTCCTTGAGAAAATGCAGAGTTTTTTTGAGCCAAGAGTGCATTGCCAAATGTTTGTCCAAAGGATGTGATTAGTATGGAGGGAATAAATGATAACCAGCCCAAATCAAAACCTCTTGGCAGCAAGCTACAACAAAGAGCTTTTTGGACTATCTTGTGCCAAACATTAAAGCCCGTATGAGAGGATGTGCTTAAAAGAACAACATTCAAGCCAGAAGCCCTAGATGCCATAAAATAGACAAGTTAGTGCAAGACAAGTGAATTGTAACATTGTTCCTCAAGCTAGGGTGCAGTTTCATGGCTGATTGAAAAATCAAAGGACAAAAGTAAATTCTCCTTCTGCATCTACTGAGCTAGTTCTGGGTCCAGAGCATCTCAGGCCAGTCTGGTTACAGAGCAGTGCTCTCCAAATTGCCATGCTCAGCACCCAAAATAGCAGCTGACAAAATTCAAATAACTACTTCATTTGTAGTTCTTTGTCTGAGTTCCTTCAGCAAAAACCTACAAAATCTCGGCTGGGAGGTGTTTGAATGTCTGTAATTGATATATTATTTCATGTGAATGGAAATGTTACTTCATGAAGTGCTTTGTGATTTTTGGGGGGTTTTGAAAAACACCTTTTGTATAATAAGATAATTATTAAGCCTGATTAATTATGATTGAACACATTCCAAAATCCAAGATGAGGGCTCTAGAAACTACAGGCTGGAGTTGATTTGAATTTTGCAGATCTTTGTACAGGCACTGATTTTGGATTGATGCAATACTAAAATAAGTAGGATTTTGTTGGTGGGGTTTTTGTTTTGGTTTGGTTTTTTTTCCTGTTTTTTTTTTTTTTTTTTTGTGTGTGTGTGTGTTTGTTTTGTTTTTCTTTTTTAATTTGTATCTATAAATCTTTAGCCTTTCCTTTGGTGTGGACTGAGATGCATGGATTTGCCATGTCAAGCAAGTGGGCTGCTGTTGGTTCCTGGCAAGTGATCGAGAGCATTTGTACCTCTTGGGCCTGATAGAGAAATGAGCAATTGAGCGAATTGTAATTGTTTTCTTTACAGCAGAGGATAAATTGAAAGGCAAAATTAAACAAAAATACTTTTGCTTTGGTTTTTCATGAAAGCATGCATATGTACAGCTAATTACAAAAGCTGCAGAATAAAGCCTTAAATGTTAAGGCTTTTTTCATAAATCAGAAGTAAGAGCAATAGTCCACATGAAAATTGCTGATATAATCACAGACTCTTTGTTACTGTTCAAATTTCCGCAGAGTAAATTTTCTTAGCGCCAATTGTTGGTGTTTCTGAATTAATTTGGAAACTAAGTGAGAGAAAGAAGACCTCTGGTGGTCCAGTTGGATGTTTAAGCAGAGGAAAGCAGTGTAGCATTCTGCCTGCTCCAGCAGGAGATGCTGCACTGAACCCAAAAGCCTGGAGGGGAAGTCTCCTATTTTTGCCCTGTGCTGGGCACTGATGAGGCTGTGTGTAAAATCCTGGGTTCAGTTTTGAGCCCCTCATGATAAGAAAGACCTTGAGGGTCTGGAGTGTGTCTAGGAAAGAGAACAGAGCTGGGGAAGGGTCTGGAGCACCAGCAGTGGCTGAGGGAGCTGAGGGGGCTCAGCCTGGAGAAAAGGAGGGTCAGGGGAGACTTTGTCTCTCTCCATAACTTCCTGACAAGAGGGGGCAGTCAGAGGTGGATCATGATCTACTCCCAGGGAACAAGGGATAGAACAACAGGAAATGACCTCTTCCCCACCAGGGAAGATTTAGCTTGGCTGTTAAGGAGAAGTTCCTTCACTAAAAGTGAAGAATTGGACAGGCTACCCAGGGCAATAGTGGAGTCACCATTCCTGGAAGTGTTCAAAAAATGTTGCTGTGGCACTTGAGGATATGGTTTAATAGTGAACATGATGGTGCTGGGTTGGCAGTTGGACTTGATGGTCTTCTAGGTCTTTTCCAGCCTTAATGATTCTATGATTCTATTGCAGAGTTCTGTCACCTTTAGTTATGAAAAATAGATGTTAATTCAATGAAACCTTCCACTTTTTTTGTCTAAGGCTGCTGTATTATGGAATTTGGATGGGAATTGGTGCTTGTTTTGGACATCCTATATTTACATTTTGGATCCTTACGGAAATATGGTTTCTGTTCCGCATAGTGTTACTTTGATATAAATCCTTATATGAGCCCATCTGCCTCTTTCCATGTGCTAACAAGTATCTTTAAAAAATGGGCTTGTCAAAATCAATCCAAGGCTCTTCTACATGTGGAAGACAAAATCTTTGATCTATTAAACCTTGTATGGCAGCAGTGGGATGACCCTGTTTCAGCATGCCATGAAGAGGATTTACATTCTTTGAAAAACAGGTTTTGATTTAAACCTTGATTTAAACCCGATTTCTTTCAAATACACTTACTGCTCAGTGCAGCTGGATCCATATGGGATAATAGAGAACTGCTTCTTGCATGAAATGCTATTATGATACTATCTTCTCTGCATGGTGTCAGTCTCTGCATGCTTCTTCACTTTTTCTTTCCCTGCAGAACTGTGCATTCTATTTGCATTGGGCTGTGAGTAATGTACAGATTCATTTTCTGTAGTGCCAGTGATGTTCTGCCCTTGTTTTAGTAGGGGATTCCCACAAGAATTCCCCTGCCTCTCCCATGTGGAGGAGTTGTGGGCACCAAGAATACATGTACTTCAGTTATTTACTATGTGGGGTGGGAGAGCAAAGGCTCCTATTTATTTCTTGTTGTTTGAAACAATACTACCCGCTCACTAACTGGTGCGGAAGGGAGTTACCCCTGTCCCAGGAGCTGGGTAGGACACTGGCCAGGAGTCCATGCTACAGTTCTGTTCCTGCTGTGAAACCTTAGCAACATTTTCCTTTTTTAAAAAAATTTTCTTTCATTTTCAAGCATTCTTTGTTTGAACTGTGAACAAACCCTGTTTTTAGTAAGTATTTGTACAGTGCTTATCTTGATGGGGTCTGCTTTCCTTTGGGATTCTTTGGTGCCTTTGTAGGAATAATAAAATTAAAACTAGCGATTGGTCCAATAAGCTCTATCAAAATGGTCTCACCTAGAGCAAGCTCTGGTGTTCCACATCCTTGAACTTTCAAAAAACTGAAATCCCTGGAAAGGCAGCCGGCAAGTTGCCTACATTATACATACACATGTATTCAGCTAATTGCAGAGATTCATTCTCCTCACTAATCATTGCAGAATGTCACGGACCTGAGCACAGTGTGCTGCTCTTGTGCACTCCTGCTATGGGAGCAGTGATATGGATTTTGGGAAGAAAACTGTTCAGTGATGTTATTTGCAGATAGATTTATATTCATATTTTTTTGAAGAGATGATACAGGAAATTGATCATGAACAATTACTGTAACACAAGCAAAGTATGGCTCCTTAAGTTTGAAGTTATTAAAGGAAATGGTTGTCAAGGTGTATATGCCTACATATATGTGTATAATGTATGGATGCATATAGCCATATATTAAAAACTTAAGAATTGCATATAAAAAATTAAAAATAATTGACCTGGCTCATGTTCTTGCTAAAGCTGTGCACCATTCAGAGCATAAAACTGTGGTTCCCCTTGCACAAAGACTACCTTTGTTTTTTTGGGTGAAGTCAGGGTCTATTTTAAACCCTGTGTTTTAATAATGAAGGTCACTGGAAACTGAAGGAAATGAGACCATGAGCTTTTGTCCTGATAAAAACCAAACTGGAACCTGCAAAGTCAGCTGTGAATGAATATGCGTGTCATAGTTTATGGTTTAAGTTTTCGAGTTTTTTTCCTCTTTTCTAAATGTTTTGGAAGAAATATGCAGCTCCCATCAGTGACCTCATACAAATAAGTTCTATTTACTTTCAAAGCATTTTTGGACTATGAAAATAAAATGAAAGTGGAAAAAGGCACTTCACACCTTTACTATTTATTTTTAATAGATTTCATTGAGCTGAACTTCGAGCTCCTCCTGTTCCCCACATCATGCTGGCTCAGTTCTGGGTTTTCTCCTGGTGTGTTCCAGCCCAAGAATGAAACTCAGAAGTGTTTGTACTTAAAGGAATGGTCAGTGCTTCTTGTCTGTTGCCGATGATGATAATAGTAATTATAACCGATTATTAGTACAGTGAAATTTAATACACTTATTGAACATGTGGTATGAAATGCTGGATCAAAGGTCTCTAAAGACCCATTCGTCTACCTTTTTTGAGGAGTATTTTTTTTTTGTTGTTTTAGTGTAAATATTACCCAGTTTAAGTAGGTGAAGTTATTTGGGTATTTAACCTTTTTTTTTTTTGCCACCACTTAAACTATGCAAGTGATTTAAACCTCTCTATTTTTACTTCAGGTCTTAATGGGGAGAGTTTCTAAAATAAGTTTCAGAAATTTGTATCAACAGGGCAAAAATTTCTGTTTAGTGTGTTTAAGACTAAAGAGGAAAGATTCTGAGTCCTTAAAAGAATGTATTTTGGCAGCAGAGGTGATTGACAGCAGAGCTACTTCCATTTTCTCAAAAGTTACTTGGTTTTTTCAAAAGTTTCTCTTGCAACGGAACAGTGACAAAACCCCCATGCTGTTTTAGTGTCTTTAAGGTAATTTCTAGTCGATTGGAATGATCAAGCTTTAAAGTTGCAGTGCCTCTGTAGTGATTGCAAATGCAGGGAGAAATAATAATTAATGAACGCTGTTTCATATAGCTTTTTAAAATTGATATTTTAAAGCAGCCAGGATCTGCAGAGTAGCACATGTATGCCTCATTAGTGCATGTGAGGAATTTTTTTGCTGCTATATGAGAAGGAAATGCTGGGTCTTACCAGAGATAGGGTTTAAAATGTTGAAAACTTAAAGGAGGATTGTGAAAAGTCATCTTTTTGAAAATAACTTCAGTTTCCTTTGAAGTGACTTGGACTAGCTTGAAATATATGGCAAACTTGTGTGGCTCACGAAAGTACCAGGTGTTCTGCCTTCCTAACATGTTAGCTCTGCACAGAAGAAAATTGTAAAAATACATATTGCAAACCACAATGTCCCCAGATGTAATGAGGACCTCTATAAATCTCCATTTCCATGAACAGGTGTACCATTGCACCTTTAGAGGTGTTATTTAGTGGTGGTATATACCAGATAACATAATACACTTGTGCAGCTCTCAGACATATTAGTAATTGTACATATTTTTGTTGGTTATTCAAAATATATGATTCTATTAAAAAAAAAAAGGCTCTTTTGCTTGCTCCACTTTGGCTGAAGTGATTAATTGCATCTTCTTAGGGTTGTTGTTTTGTTTTTTTAATTTAGTTTTGGTGCATGCAACTAGTGGTAGTATGAATATACAGCAACACAAGTGTCTGCATCAGATATCAGTGTTGCAGTTAGACAAGCTGACTTTTGCTCTGTTTCATTGGTAGGAGAATGTAGTTGTCAGAACATAAAATATAGGGTAAACAAATAATAGATACCAACTTGTTTCCTGTTTTGCTGAGTACATGATTTGAAATTATAGCTTGTCCTTAACAATGTCTTCTTTTTGCTTTTGGGGTTTTTTTTTGTAATTTTATCTCTGTTCTTCCACTAAGAGGTTATCAGTCACCTACAAGCTGCCACTAACCATGAGACTAACTCTTCATTTCTTTGCACATGTGTCACGACCCATTGTTAATACAGAAGGGAGTTGTGATGGTTAGTTTTGATCTCAATGGGTGCAAAAGACATCAACAGGGAACAAATCACTTTTCTCAAAGCAGAAATGCACTTTTGTTGAGTGCCAACAACTCAGTTTTGCAATAGAGGGAGTTAAAGGAAAAAAAATAAAGAGAGAGAGAGAGAGAGAAAGAGGGGAATAGGGAATAGCTACTGACAGACGAGACAGATGTCCTTGTGGTCTGGCCCAATAGACTCCGGTGTCCTCGTGGTCCCAGCCAATAGACACATCTTCTGTGGGGAGATCACAAAGGCTTCTCCAGAGGGTCGCTTTCTTACAGTCCTTTTCCAAAGCGAGTGGTGTGTGGCCAAGAGCTGGGGAGATTTATGGGCATTGTGAGGTGCTCGAGACAGAACATGCCGTGGTGCTCCAAGAAGCAGCTGTAGTGCAGTACCTGTTCCAAGGCACTATACCATGGACAGCACAGCAAGCACAGAGCATCAGCAAACAGTCCCTTGGCCAGCATCCACCTCGGCCAGGCCAGAACTCCTGTCCAGAAGCAGGTGGGGGTCCTTGGGACAGCCTCTATCCTCACGACGGTCGTGAGGCGTATGAGGGAAACTCTGGACAGACTCTTACAACATTCAAAGTTCTGATAAAAAGCTTCAAGAAGATCATAGGAGAATCACCTAATAATTAATAGCTAGTCATTTGTCAGATTTGTTCCATTTATTTTTTTGCAATTAAAGATTAAAGTCTGTTTTTTCCCTCAGCTTTGTACATCTGATGCCTTGCCTTGTTACTAAGAGATGAGGTATGATTTGTACGATGTGTAGGTTCCTCTCCTGGAGCACAGTGGTTTTAGCCACATAATTATAGGAATGTTGGCTGGTCAGTCTATAGCTATTTAGCTGTTAGCCTAAAACAGTGATTTTTTTTTTTTTGTTCAGGGAGGTTACAAAGAAATCTGTCTGCCCTTTCCAGGCATACCTGGATATGTACAATTTTTGTATACATATAGAAATAAATATATTCTTGACTTTTAATAATCAATATGTGCTCTCCCTGCAATTTCTTGATCTTCAGCTCAGCCTCACTGTTTACCTTTTTCTCTCCCTGGCAGCTGTCTTTTAAAGAAAATAATGAATCTGAGCTGCTCCCTGGTCTTGTTGAGCTTCCCTGGTAGTTGACGGTGTGGTTTCCTGAGTAAGTGAGGTTTATGCATTGTGCTTTCTGTCCCTTCTTGTTCCTCAGGCTCATTTCAGAGTGGACAATAAAAGGAGTAAGGAACTATACAATTTTTTTTCCTTTTCCTTTCTGTTTTTCCAAAATTTATTAGCCAGATAGACAGGTCCCTAGAGAGGAGACAAGTGGGCAGAAGCATCAGGATGGCAGTTGCCAGCTGGACAATGGACATTTGAGTTGCTCCAGACTAGCCCCATCCTACACTGGTTGGTGCCTGCTGAAGCTGGAAGAGGGGCACAGTAGAAAGCTGGCATGGTGTGAGGGGATGTGCCCAGAAACATGTAAGCCCATGCCAGGTGAGTCCTGCAAAACTGCTCCATGGTTTTAGGTTGCTCTGGTTTCCGGCTGCTTGGATTTTTAAGCCCTTTCATCCCTTCCCCATTGCTTGTCTATAGCAGCTAGTGTTTTATAGTGCTTTACTGTGTTTGCATTGGCAGATTTAATTCTGCTCTTCCTTGACTCTGTGTGAAGTGAGATTTTGATGCGAGTGAAATTTTGCTGTTGGTGGTTATGAAGACATGGTGGTGAGGCCACCTGTAGGAACTTGGAAAGCATGGAGAGTTGTACTGTGTGATCTGGGTCATATGTAATCAGCAAAACTGATTTTTATTGTGATATCATAAAATCAGATTTGTGTTTTGTTTGTATTAGGGTTTTTGATTTGTGCCTTGTAAAGAAATGTTGAACTTGTATTTGGCTGAGGAGGAAAGCAGTTGGAAATATATGGGTTGGACTGTTTGCTCTCTGCTTCACAGGGAGATGAACCTTCCTTCAGGTCCAGGAGGGGTTTCTCCACTCCAAGGCCAGCAGTGTGTCTTCTAGGGATTTTATATGTGTAAATGTAATGTAATATTCATCTGAACTGCTGTGACATGTTGCAACAACCATGTTTTCATACTTTTTTCTTTCTCTCAATTCAGTTTGGGGCAGAAATTACTGCAAATGAGAGAGAAGTGAGAAAGGGACCTAGCCTAGGTTACTTCTCCCATCAGTTCTCCCCTGGTCCCCCTTGGGTAGAAGATATCAGCCCCTTCTCTCAGGGCACTGGGACCTCGCACCGGAGAGGTAAGGGAGCTCCAGGGAGAAGGCAGCTGCATGAGGGCTAGCTGGAGCAGCTGTGGAGCAGCCAGCACTTGTATTTTCAGAAGAAACTACAAAGCCTGACAGGTTTTTTCCAGCCTTGTACCCAGCTGGCTTGTAATTGTTCTCACAGTGTCTCCACCCCAGGTTTACTCTGTCCTTTCATATGGCCCACAGCTTGCTTACCCCCTCTCTCTTTTGCTTAACTTTCTAAACAAGCCCATTGGAAATGATAAGTAAATAAATGGTGGATTTTGGAGCGGATCACCGTTAGCTGCTGTGCTTGCAAATCAAAGTGGTTTTTGTGTTGGTGGAGGCTTGTTGGTGTCCTCTAGAGAGAGGCTGAAGAGGGAGGAGGTCTGGCTAGTGTGCCAAGGTAGAGCTCTATTAATTAACAATTGTTAAAAAACTTTTTCTGTGTGTTCAGAGACAGTGTTCAGAGAATTTTTTGATGTGCAAAATTAAATTACATTGGTTATAGTGATAAACTGGTGACTGGAAGTTGCTTTGTTTTGTGGCAAATATTGGACAGTGAATATTGCACTTTGGTTGGAACATTGTGGTAATATCACTGTAGTTAGCAGCTCTTACCTCTTTCTGAGGCTGGAAAAGACCTCCAAGATCATCAAGTCCAACCTTTGACTGAATCCTATGATGGCCATTAAACCTTGTCACCAAACTCCATGTCTGCTCATTTTCTGAACACTTCCAGGGACAGTGACTCCACCACTGCTCTGGTTAGCCTAATCTAATGTTTAACCATTCTGTGTCAATGAAAGACTTTTACTTAATATCCAAAAAATAGTAAGAATAATATCCTAAAAATACTAATTAATGTCCCAAAAATGCTAATTAAATTTATATAAAATATAATCAGTTTGATGAAATTGTATTGGCTGTTCTCACTGGGATTTTGGTGCCAGGCTTCCACCTCCCGTGGATTATTTTGGGGGACATTCCATGGAGACCCTGAGAAGACCCAAGGAGGGGGAGGGTGGCGGTGGTGTGAGTCAGGATCTCATGAAGAAGCTCTGTGGAGTGTATCACAGTGTCCACCCTGCTTTTGTTGATGAACTTTTCTCAGTTCTGCAAGGGACAACAAAATCCTTGAGGTGATGTGCTTCATACTATGTGTGAGAATTGTTTGTAAGAGAAAGGCTACACCGTGTTTTAATGATAAGGCGATGCTCCTTATCAAGCCTTCCTGAAACTACTCCTCCTTGCTACAGCCTCAGCTCTGCAACAGGTTCATCTTTGTCAACCAAGTTTTAATTGCAATTGAGCATTAATTCCCATCTGTGTAAATTCTAGTATGTAAATAAAGTTTCTTCAGCTCCTCATTGGAGAGATCTTACATTGTTCTTGTTTGAATCAGTGTCCCCTCAGCATCTCAGGGAAGTTTTGTGTTTTTCAATGCTGTGAAATTTGGTGCAAATGAAAGGAAGTGAAGGTAAAATTATAGTACTAATAGTAAAACACATTTTCTTCTCCTGGACTACACTCCCACGCAGTCTGGCTTTAGAACATCTCCACCGAGTAGCAGCAATTGCCGTCAGCGAGGCCCCCTCCCCTTCCCACATTTATTTCCATGGTAACCCGGAGAAGGCATTCTGCAGCCTCGAAACTACTTTTGCTCTTTCATCATGCAAGCCGGCATTGTCAAGGGCTGAGTGTATTCCTACAGCTTTGCACGAATATAAAAAAAAGAAAAAGCCTGAATTTAGCTGGGCAATTTTTATTTGGGAGGCCCTGCAGCAGGAAGGAACAGGCAACCTTCAAGTGACCTAGTGTCCGTACATTGCTTAGTAAGGAAAAAACAGTCTTGCTTCATTAATTGATTAACAGGGAGGGTGGTGGTCATCAGAATGGTCTGTCTGTGATTTCCTGAATGCTGGGAGGTGGGTGGGTGAGGGGCAGATGGCTGGCCAGGATGGGCTGGTGCGCTACCAGTAACCATGCATGCTGTGATCTGTTCAAAGAGCGCTTTTTTGTGAAGCGTGTTATGCTTTTTCAGGTATCATGTAGAAAATGGTGTCTTACTAGATGCCTGCTCCTGTTACCTATTAGCCGTTTCCTGGTGTAGAAGTAGGGGGATTTGGCAGTATTGGGCAGTGCTTGCTGAGTGTGAGCAGTTTAGTGCTGGTAGTAAAACATCTGCTCTTTCCGTGCAGCTCCATAATGAGCTGTATTGATTTTATACTTTTTAAAATCCGTATTTATGCAGCATTTGCGTGTAAATGAGAGGATTTTGTTCTTTTTGAGCCAGCTACGGCTGTTTGATTGCTCTGTGTGATAGCAGCATGTGGAATGTATAGTACTTGGTAAAAGAAAACCAATTGCTTGCAAACAGTGTCTGCAAATGGAGGATGAATGAAATGATGTTGTAAGTAATTATTTTTTAAATAATCTGAAAGCAGAAACCTGTCTGGTCCAATTGTGGTCAGAATCTTGTATGACAAAGGAATTGGATGGATTATTAATTCGAATTTTCTGCTGATGTCTGTTTCAATGTTGTCTGAGTACCTGATTCACAGTGCAGGAAAAGTATTGGTTAAAGTATTTCAGGGGTGCTGCTTGATCAAAGGATTCAGTTGGCGTTTGGTTGGCTTGGGACAAGTTGGCAGGATTTTTTTCCCTTTCTTAAATTATTTGGTTGAGAGGGGTAAAAATGTAGCTTTTTTCTAAATGTGTCTGAAGTACATAAATGACTGAGAAGTCACCATAACAACATGGGGACCTAGATCAGACTTTCCCTCCATGCTTCTACTGTTTTGTTGTTTTAAACTATTTGTTATTTAGGCATTTCCTGAGGTGTTTGAGGGAGTAGCAATTCTTCCACGCTTCTTTGCTAAGGGATGCTGAGTATATCCCTCAGGGAGGAAGACAGTTTTGCTAGATGTATTGCTGGCTGTTCCTCTGAGCTTGTTGGGACACAGTGAAGCCACGCTACCCGAGGGGATTAAGGTTTGTCGTCAGTTCCTTCCTTCATCTGAGGCATTCAGATTTCACCACTTAAAAATTTTGAAGTGGTGAACACACACTGTGAGAAATTGGACCATACAGGACATTCTGAACCCTCCTGAAGCCATGGCACTTTTCAGGAGGGAAAGAAAGACTCCCCAGGTTAGAGAGAGTGTGCAGGGAAGGCAGTAACTGCAGGACATTGAATAAGAGGCTTTGATGAGGAGTTGTGGAGGAACAGCATTTGATTTCTGGTCTCCAATATCACAGCTGTGGGCACGTCTATGGAATTAGATGTGCTTATTTTGTGGTTAATATTTTGGGGTGATCTGGCTTAGGAATCTTCTAGAAGAGTATTTACTTTGGGGAGGAGACATCTTACCTGGAGATCTCTCCCTGGCACTGTATTCTGCCTCCTCCTTCTAGGGTTGGAGAGGTGTTTGTTTCACACTTGCAGCAGCAACCTATGTAATTGATAGTGAATTTGGTGGAATAATGAGTAGAACTAGATGTTCTGTGGAGGTAACATTTCCGTGTCAGCAGAGGAGGGTAATTACATACTTCTTGATGGGAAAACACCCACTGTAATTTGGGTAAATGAAAGTAAAGATCATTGCAGTTGTCACTTGTGCCCATCTACAGCTTGGAGGGAAAGTATGTCTGTGACATTTTCTGAGAATGTATGGATTTACTTGCCCTCATGGCAGAGCTGTGAGTATATTTCAGTATTGAGGCAATTGAAAAGTAAGTTGAATGTGACTGACTTTCACCTTGTATTATTACACTGCATCTCAACATGAGAATATGAAGAACCACGCATTTTCCTCTTGACACCCATTAATCAAATGTTTTATTTGATGCCAAATGAACAACAAAATGGCATCTTTTAATTTGGAAAAATGTTGAGTTCTGTCTTAATGCTGGAGCTAAATTTTCAAGTAATGCATAAAAGAAATTTTCTAGCTGGGTAGGATTATCTCCTTTGAAGAACTGCATGTCTATGTGGTGCAGCCTATTTTCTCTTTTTCTTGAAGTTACCTGATATTATCATTTTGAATATAGAAAATGTGCAGAAAATTTAGTCCTTCAGAAGTTCATATCAAGTATCTGAGAAAAGATTTATTTTGAGCCAGAGGCTCAAATAATGAAAAGAACAAGTAAGAGCAAGAGCCTGGTGGAGTTAGTTGTACAGAATTTTGTTGTTACATATCTTGCTTTCAAGATTCTTAAAGTTAGCATACATATCATAATGCTAGAGGCAAAAAATTGAAAGTCTTGAATTTAGGAGTAGCTAAAAAATAAAATAAACGTAAACCTGCCCTTCCTTTCCCTGCCAAAAAACCCCAACCACAAAAAACAAAAGAAACCTCTTCTTATTTTTAGGATTGGAGTCAAGCTGGATGCTCTAAGAAAATCAGCAGCAAAAGAATTCCCTTTAACATACGAAAATACAGTGGGGATAGGGCAGAGTGACACAGGTGGTGCCATTACAGCATTCTTGGGACTTAAGGGTTTGGGTGACGGAAATGATGCTTTTTACTCCACCTGTTCTCAGCAGTAGTGCTCTAAGAGGTCAATGACAATCACCTGAAATCAAGGCATCTGTATTTTTTTTCTTATTAATTGTGTTCATTTCTAAGTGGGGAAAGAAAAGTCTTGGTTTCAGTCCTACAAAATAGGATTAAATTAATTTGCAGTATTTTATTAGGAACAACCTTGTTTTGCTGTGTGTCAGAGACTGGCACTAGCTTGCAGTGTAATCCTGCTCCTTGTTCCTTCCCAGTACATGAGGAGTGTGGGTGTGTGAAGAACACCATGAAGAACTGCATCCAAAAGTTTAAAAATTCTTTTCAACTTACAAGGTCCCACTTACCACCTCTTCAAAAAAGGAAAGACTTCATCATAGTAAATAAATTCACAATTTAACATTAAATTTGAATCTTGTTTTTAATAGAGCTATTGTTCTTTGCCTTGCTTCACCCAACCCCCCCCCCCAAAAAGAAAAAAAAAAAAAAAAAAGAAGTTTCTGCATATACAAGTTCCAACAGGAAACCAAACTGAGCCTTTTCACTTCAGCATGGGATCAGCTGAAGTTTAATTTCCCCTATAAATGTGATATGGCAATAAAAAATCCTTGTCTCATAAACTGTAGAGGTCTGGAAAACACACTAAAAAGCTCAAGGTCTCGACCTCTTTGGCTATAAAAGGAAAACTGGTTTAACTTGAATTATATTTAGTGAATAAGTGGTAAAAATGCCATGGCCTGAGAAGGTGGAAAGATCAAACTGGAGTTATTTTCCTGTAAAGGTGACTTTGCTTATAAGCGGAGTAAACAGTATCAGTTTTTGAATACTTCTTTCAATACTTTTGATTCCCAGTGAAAAAGTATTTTGTTGCAGAACAAGAGGTTTTGATATTTTTTTTTCCATGCCATTAGGTAATAATAATTGAGATGAATTGTTTCTGTTTGCTGGCCAATTGAGTTGCAGTAAACCATGTCATTCCCAGGGTTCTGCAGAATGTAGGACCTGTTACAACAGCAGCCCTGCTTGTGGTACCACTGCAGAAGATGCCTCCAAGCCCAATTCTTCTTTCTTCTGCCTGTGGTCTTACTGGCTTCCACCCCAAGCATTGCTTTCACACCACTCAATCAATTCCGAGTTGAGTCAACCTTCTGAGTAAGAATAATGTAATGTCTGTGGTTGAGAGAGCAGGGCAGAAAGACTCTCTCAGTGGGAGGACATTAAGTGTAGTATAAAACCACACCATTAGTCCCACCACTTGTATCTTGCATCTGTGTTAAATTCTGTCTTTTAGTCCAGGATTTACCATTACTTTCTGCTATTGGGTGCTTGGTCTGGTTTGTTAAAATGTCCTTTTTTGGAAATACTACTGTGAGAAGCAGAATGACAATACATACAAAACATGGAATGCTAGTGGTGGTCATGTGCTGGTCCTACCAGCTGTTGAGTTTTCCTTCCAAAGCAGTTGCCCAGTGCTCTTGTGTTTCTTCTGCCCAGCCTGGATGGAAAATTATGAAGGGCTTCAGGACTGGGCCCTCAAAGAGTTAAATACACAGAAGTACTAATCAGCGAATATTTAGGTCATGGAGGACTGAGACTGCAGAAAGTCAGAACACTACTGACAGTCAGGGGGTTTATGTTGTTAATGGACTGAGGAATATCTTTTGTCAAGTCATAGCACCAGATTTTGACTTTGTGATTGTCCTTTCTTTTGTGTTTATGTTCTTAGTTGCAGTTGCTGTTGCTTTGCAAGAGGTGGAGTGTTCAATAAGTCTCTAAATGGGCTTTCTAGAACCATTACTTGTGTCTTTCATCATGTCCTGCAGCACTAGTCAAAGCTGAATTCCTAATAATCGCAGATATTTTGAAGATTACCTTTAATCTTCAGGTAATTGGTTGTCTTTTCTGAGGAAATGGTTATAAAATTCAATGTCTTACTGACTTTTTGCAGGGCTCTGACCCATAAATCACTTCTCAGTGACATGGATAGTTCCAGTTTGAAAAATGTGGTATACAGGCTTTGCACTCTCCTGGAAGGCTTTGGTTCCTAAGGGCAGGGCTTTCTGGTCTTTTCTGTCTGCAAAATGTAATTGAACATCCATGGTGTAATCTACATAAGAATGGTAATGATGAGCTCACAGTGTGTGTATGTCCCTGGTGAGAGAGGCAACTCCTGCCTGCTGTCCCTGAGGCCCAGATGGTGGTGACTCTTAAAAGGTTTGTTTGCATCCTCTTTGATAACCAAAACTACTTGAAGCTTTTGCTGCTTTCAGGAGAATAAACAATAAAATTTAACGATTTGTTTGTTTGTTTTTTTCAAATATCAAAACCCAGTAATTTTAATTGAACATTATCATGTGTATTTCCAATAGATTGCTGAGTGAATTGGAATTTTATGCTGTTAAATGTTATTACAATTTAAGTTCTTTAGTCAAAGAAGCCAATATACTGTTATGGCTTTTACATAGCTTTTATATTTTTAATTCTGAAAATGTTATGAAATAAAACATGTCTTATTGTACAGAAGAATGAGAAATCCTAGTGTATAATATAGTTTAGAATGTGTGATAAATGGAATTTTACTTGTTATGAAGAAATTTGTATAGTTTTCATGGCTATAATGAATTCCTTGATGGAACTGTAATCTAGCTGTTGTAATTCCATTATCAGATGAAGTCACTGAACTGAAGTATTTGGAGAACATCCCTGGCTGGGTCACTTATTCTGAAAACTGCCTGTGCTTTGTGTATCATATGCACTCTGGCATTCAAATGTTATTTAAGTTTTTTAAATTACAGGTAAAGAACTGTAAGATTGCTACAACATGTATTGTGTAGCTGTTTGTACTAAATGCAAAAAGAACTAGAGGTTCACACACTTAATGTTTGTTACTCTAAGCCAGTCACACGTTCCTATTATCAAATGTATCTCCTTGTGGAAGATTAGCAGATGGATGTACTAGTCCTCAGTAGAGTGCATCTTGTGCTCTATGCCTTTCTCCACATGTATCTGTAGCAAGGGATGTTGCCTTTTTGTGCATCTGAGAATTCTAAACTGGCTGTTCTGCAGAGAGGAAGAGAGATCTGTTCAGTCCAAGGTTTTTTGTAGATATTGCATTGGGAATGCTGTAGGGAGTTGCGTTCTGGGCAGGAAGAGAAGGTGCACCATGGTGAGAAGGAAGAAATACTCTTGGATCTGACTAGAAAATTTGAGAGATTACTTAGGATTTTCCATTTGTTTCTAGTTTTACTCTGGTTGTTTTTTCACAAGGCCAGATTCAATGAGGCTCTGACCAGCCTAGTCTAGTGGAAGGTTTCCTTGCCTGTGGCATATGTTGGAACGAGATGGTCTTCAAGGTTCTCTCTGACCTAAACCACTCTGTGATTCTCTAAGTGTGCATCCTGCAGGGAACAAAATACCCGATTCTTCCTGACCATTACTATTTAAGGACTTTTCAATTAAAACCCACCTTGAAGCAATTATTTTGCTTGACAGGTCTGATTTTTTCTTTATCACAGTACATCACAGAACCTAACCAGAGCATTCCCATTCTGAGAATACAGCTTTAGCCAGTGGTCACTGGAGCTCAGGGCTGGCCTCTCTGAGTGTATCTCTATGGAGTGTCTGCAGGAAGACTGAGAGGTATGGCAGGAACACAGAAGAGGGATGGTCCCATGGCACAGTGGTGTAGTGGCCCCATCAGAGTGACGGTCAGGGAACAACAGGGCCGTGTGCTGGGTTGTGCACGACAGAATGTGCACAGCTGGCTCTGCACTCGGACTAACTTAGAAATTACCAGAGCTGCAGCCATCCTGTTTGGCTTCTCTGAGGAGATCTGTCCTTCCCAAGCAGGGCAGGTGGGGAGACACGGCTGGTGCAGATTTTGCATATATTTATGAATGACAGATTTGGATATGGGGAGATGACACCTGAGCTCTAAGCATCTGTCAATTAGCCTCAGTTTATTTATGAGCTAGGACAACACGGCTTAAGATTCTTTTTGAGCAATAACTTTGTGTGGTGACAATCATCACAGTTATTTGTGGGGTCTGCCCATCGTATGCAGAAGCTTATCTCAGTGCCAGAGGGGAATGTGGTTAAGGACTGTGTGGTCAGTTGGTCTCATGATCAATGACAGTCAATGAGTTGGCGTGTATCAATCATTCCCAGAATGGAGCAGGGTGGCCAGGGCATAATCAGACCTTACTGCAATTCGTGTATGCATGTGCTGTGGGATTTGTTTTTATTTTTTGGAAGGGATATGGAGGGCTCAGTGGTGTTTGCTGACACCAGAGTGCTGTCAAGGAAGCAGAAGTGTCCTAGGCAATTTCGAGATGGATAACTGATATCCCAAATGATAACTTGGGCTCTTGCAAAATGTACTTGGGTTTCACATTGTTGTGGCTAAGGATTGGATGAAAGTGTATAGGTATAGGTAACAGGAGAGATTAAATAGCTGCTAGAGATACAATTAATTAACTGAAGTTTTGTTGGGAAAACTCATTCCTTTTACTCCAGTTTTTCTCTGTACTCTGTATTACAGCCCTTTGATCTGGTGTTACTTTCTTTGATGCTTGTCAGGCTGAAATAAAGGATGCTTTATGCTATCCTGTGACTGGAATCCAAAATACTGGACTTGGTTCAGTGATTTTTTATCTCTTCCACTTTATTTATCTGTGCATTGGACATGGACACCTTTAATCTTTTCCTGGTTCTTTTTTTGCTCTCGTTTTGGATCTTAGAGGGTGTGGATCATAGAGGGAGGAAGCATTGATCTAAGCTAAGGAGATGGTTGTGCGAGGAAAAAAGAATGCTCTCTGCTCTTGGTTCCTTCATCTGCAACATACAGAACAAGTTTGTGTGTCCCTCCACAGCTGGAAGAGATGTGAACTTTGACCTCAGGAGCGGCTCTAGGATAACCTAGGTGTGTAGGTCTCTGGAGGAGCAGAGTGCAGAGCTTGAGGCTGTAGAGAAGGGTAAAGATTGTGTTCTCTAGTCAGCTGAGAAAGCAATGCGGACCTTTGGTCAACATCATAGGCTGCTAGAAGTCTCCAAAAAGCAGAGACTCACAGTGGCTAGATCCCTCCAAGGTTTTCCTCACTCTGGATTTGCAGTCACTGTGTGTCTTGGGTTGCAATACAGGACGTGACCAAAAGTACGTATTCTATCACCATCTGTTGAAATCAACTAGGGCAGTGATCCTTATCTCTGGGGGAAAAATCTTCTGTTAATAGGCCATCTGATAAAACCAGGTAGAGCAGTCATCTTTATCTTTTCCACAGCCCATCCTTCCTCCAGGAAGATATCTCCTGTTAATGGGCCATTGAATCCTACTGTATGACTGATAAAATTACATCATCCCACTGGGAGATGCTCCAATCAGGGGGAGGAGCCAAGCCTTTCCTACCTAGATAAAAACTGAGATTTGGAACCCAAGACAGCCTTTTTCCACTGGATTCCAGAGGAAAATTGGACCTTTCCACATCATCACTGGACCTTCAGAGGAAAACTGCACCCTTCTACAGGAGCACTGCTTCAACTGAACCACATCTGTCATCCAGGAGGATGCAGCCACCACTTGATGGGACTGCTCCCAACACCCTGACTGACTGACTGACAGGGGTGTCAGGTTGTATTCTAACTCTGTCAGTGTTTTGGGGTTTGCTCTCTGTAATAGTGTATTCCTATTTTAATTTTCCTAGTAAAGAACTGTTATTCCTATTCCCATATCTTTGCCTGAGAGCCCCTTAATTTCAAAATTATAGTAATTTGGAGGGAAGGGGTTTACATTCTCCATTTTAAAAGAAGAGACTCCTGCCTTTCTTGGCAGACACCTGTCTTTCAAGCCAAGACACTGTGTGGGTTGCTTCGTCAGAAATATAGATATGAGAAAGAGGCATGGGACCAGGGATGCTTTTGCTTTTAGTCTCTCAGTGCTGTCCAGGCTCTTAAAGACTCTTCCAAACTGTGACTGCTTTTGTGAGCCCATGTGGCACTCAATAATCCGGTCCACAGCAGAGGTACCACAGTGACCTGTTTGCTAGTCTCCAGTTGTTGCCCATGTTCAGCTCATCAGTCAGAAATATTTTATTCTGTGTTCATTTCTCAATAAAGGGCTTATTTTTTAAGAACATTATTTATTGATAATTTACATTGTTATTTTGTTACATTTGTTTAAAAAGGGACAAAAATATTATTATAGATGTCGCAGTGTAATATGTGTGTCCATGCTTGGAACTAGTCAAAACAGGTCCTGAGCAGCCTGCTCTGTGTGGCCCTGCTTTGAGCAGAGGAATTGGACTGGATGATCTCGTCAAGCTCCTTCCAACCTCAAAGACACTGTGGCTGGGCCATTTTCTGTCAAAGCTTTAAACTTCAAGTGCGGTGTCACTGAGCCACACTGAAAGCTGAAATATGTTTTCTTTTAGTGATTATTGAAATATGATTTTGAAATATGCAGCTCTGCTGTCAAAATAGTGTCAAAACTGTTCTTTTCAATAATGACATGGAATTTTCTTAATTTCTGCAGTGTGGAGTGACAGCACATTGTGATCACACAGAAAAGCTAGTCCTGCCCTGCAAAGCTCACTTCTGTAGCAAAGGACCTGAGCTCAGTTTTACCTACTTTTATTTAGCACCTAAATAGACTTTTAAATCAGCAAAGGCGAATTATTGGTTTAATAAAACTGATAATTCAGGATTATAAAGAGAAAGCCAGTTTGTTGGGACACTATTGGAGATGAATTATATTGTCATTAAATCTTAACTGGAGGATAATTTTTACTTATCTTGCTGGTTAAATGAGAACTTACATTTTGCAATGTGTGACATTAAGAAGATGCACAGGCACATCAACTGAGCAGAGAGGTCCTTGTATGCTGCTTTTGTCATTAGGAAAAACAATTTAATAAGCTTTTAGTAAAAGAAGAAATTAAGTACATGAAGCATTTTTGACATGGTTTTGAATGAAGGCTGGAATTTGCTCATAGGACTCAATCAGTCTCTTTCTCATCATTAGGTCTTTTAAATCACTGGAAGGTAGGCAGTGTAATTCTTTTCTCTGTTCTCCCCTCTTCCCACAACTCACCAGTTCTGGGAATTGGAGGTCTGCCGTCTTTCTCGTTGTTCTTGGGAGAGAATCATAAAGACAGTAAATCACCCAGATTCAGGTAACCTGAAAGGAATAAATTGAGATGGCTTTGGCTGCAGTAATTTGAATGTAGAATAAATTTGTTTAGGTTTTCACAGTAATTGGTTGCTCTGGTGTTGCAATTCCTGTGTTAAAGTAGTACAGATGTGAAGTTGCAGGTGTGTTATTAGCCTGCAATAGTTGTTTGATTTGCACAATCAGTGTAATTATAAATTAGGACTCTTTCATCATAATGAAAAACTTTTTATGTGTCAAGGGAAAAAGAAAAAAGCAAACTCCCTGCTCATCTAAGAGAAAGTCTCAGGAATGCTGAATAAATATTCTGCTGTCATCTATTCATCAGGATCCAGTGTGTGCATCTTAGAGGAGTGTCATCCAGTGTTGGGCATCTTAGAAGTGACATAGACATCTGACATCATTGAGGAATCTGAAACTATCAATCAATATGATAGCTTCAACTCGGGAAATCAGTGGTGAAAATGCATTTATAGATACAGCTACATACTGCACCTCATGCTCAGCTGCCTTTGGCTGATCTCTGAGGACACTGTAGAGGGATCAGTTTTGTATGGGGTGTTCCCTTCTGGGAGATCAGGAATTGTCCATGGATTAGCACCCCTCTGTCGCGGAGGAATTACCTTCCATCTTCAAGGAATCCTTTTGCAAAAGAGGAAAGCAAAACAAAACACAGTCTTATGAATTAATGAATTCTGGGTTTCAGGTTAATAGCAATGAAATGTATGACTGAAAACCAGTTCTCCTTTCCCCTTTTAAATTAGGCACCTGCAACAATTTAAGATGGACTTTAGTATCTTGACCTTGGCTAATGCAGGAATTAAGTGTTGAAATCTACTGCTGAAGTTAAACAAGTTGCTTTGCATTTCATCACACAAAAGTAGGACAAGACTTGTATGCACTAGAGAAATGAGTCTGGCTGCTCATCCCTTCTTGCCTCCCTTTCTCTAGTAAAGAAAGAGCATCTGTCAGCCCCGTGTGATGGCTGAATCTCCTGATGTGTGCTGTGAGCAGTGTTGTAGCAGGGCATTTGTTGCCTGCGATGTCAGGCTGGCTGAAACCTACCCCAAGCTCCTTCTTTACTTTGTCACTCTTTATGCCTCAGTCTTTTTATGTCATCTAACCTGCTTTTCTCACTACATGAAAGAGTCTCAGGGGTTTTTCTCTTCTACCTTTGATATTGTTTCACAGAAGGTTGCTGTGTTGATGATTTTAGCCTAATTAAATCATGCCATTTGAGGGGGAAAGTCAGCTAAATGCTTCCTCCAGAAGAAAGAGATTTTCACAACCTCTTTGTTATACTTTGATAGATCATAAAAGTTTGTAACTGTCTTCCATTATGGGGATTTGATGTTCAGTATCCCCTAACGTCTATTCTCTGCATGTCAATATGAAGAGCAGGCCAAATGTAAATATTGAGATAACTATGGCTAAATGCAGTAATTTGCTTACCAATGAACAGTCTCCAGCCCTAGGCAGAGAAATTAAACATATTTTGTCAAATTGGAAATATGTTTCCTGTGTGCCTTATGGGAATATCACTGGAGGCTTGAAATCACAATGCCAAAGTTTGGGACCAGATCTGTGAAGATATGCCCAAATGCTGAGGTGTGATAGAAATGCTGATGCAGAAGTTACTGGTGGACACCTGTGTCAAAGTAAGCTGAGAGATGAAACTTAAGGCCAGGCTGATAATCTCCAAAAGGATACAAATATAAACAAAATAAGAAAGAATAACTTTGGCACAAGTTTGTCACAGAACAGCATTAAAGAAATTGAGAGTTGCTGCTTAGGTGGGTGTCAGTCTTTTCTCCCAGGTAGCAAGTGACAAGACAAGATGAAACAGCCTCAAGTTGTGCCAGGGGAGGTTTAGATTGGATGTTAGGGAAAATTTCCTCACTGAAAAGGTGGTCAAGCCCAGCACAGGCTTCCAAGGACAGTGGTGGAGTGTTCAAAACACATAAGTACTCAAAATGTGTGAAGATGACACAGAGGAGACACGGTTTAATGGTGAACATGCCAGTGGTAGGGAGATTGATGGTTCAGCCTGGTGATCTTAGAGATCTTTTCCAATCTTAACCATTCTATGATCCTGTGATACTGTGGAGAAGCACACAACGTTGATATTGGTTCAGGACATGATTGTGTAGTTCATTATCACACTCAGCAGCACTGCAGGAACAGATCTAGAAATTACAGTATTTGCATTAAACCACATGAGAGAACATATGTGACTACTTAAAAAAACCTCTCAAACCCCCCAAAATCCATCAGTTCTCATTTATACTCCAGCAGAGTTTAAATTGTAATCACTTAGAAGTTTATTAGCAAAGAAATAATTACATACGGAGTTTTCCACTCTTGAGACTTGCATTTATCCAGTGCTCTGATAACAGTGATGTACAGTGAGGAGCTGCTTCCCCGCAGTCCCTCCTTCTCTGCAGGAGATGGTGAGGCTGGATTTGTTCCTGGAGTGCCAGCTGGATGAGCCGGGTACCTTCTTATAGAGATTTCAGTACAACCCTGTCATTTGGGGCTGACTCCTGTGACTGAAGGGAGGCTGAGGCTGTGCAGCAGATGGCGTGTCCTCTGTGTGGATGTTAACAGAGGGCTCAATTAAAACAGTCAGTAAAAATACAAGACTTTTTTTTAACTTTGTACCAATAGCCCCCGGAGCTGAAGGTAAGTGCTCTCTAACTGCAGTACCACATCCTGTTTCATACAGGAAAGAAATATATTTTTGTTTCAGGGCTTTATTGTGCCTGTTGTTAGTCCTGGAGGAGAATATATATTCTGTGGTGCTTTACTTTGTTTTTTTTTCTCATTTTTCTTTTGAGTGAATTTATTCTGTCCTCAGTATGGCTTTTCTGGTTGTTCTTCCAATTCTCAGGCCCTCTTGGAATTGCCAGGTTTGGAAGCTGGTCCTTCTTCCCATTCAGCTGATGTGTTTTTCTCCTTCATTCATTTTTGGCCAGAATTTGCTTGGCAGCCTACTACAAAATAAAAATAAAATAAGAAATACCACTTTTCTTCTTTACTAGGTAAAGATGACCTTCCATATAGTTAATGATAGAGTCTGATATTTTGTCCTGGAAAGGAGTTTAAATTTTCTCTGCTGGTGGCAAGTTGAATTGATCCTGGATTATATCTCAAGAGATGTTATCATTGCTGCTTTGGTGGAAATGATGGGGCATATTTGACTGGCCTTGGAAGGATTCTTGCTTTGTGCTCTCTGTGGGGGATGTGGTGGCCAGCTGTACTCAGAGCAGCATAAAACACCTAAGAGTAGAAGTGAGTGCCTGCTTGATTTTTTGTTCTGTTTTTTTTTCCTTTGCCCTAGCATAAAGTTGTATGTAATGACTTTCTTGCAGCAGGATTTCTGAGACGTGCTTGTATTTTTGTCTTTTCTTTACCTTGTCATTGGGTAAGTATGAAGATTTTGTCAGGAATTTGGTTTACACATCTGTGTTAAGTAGTGCTACAATAATTAGGTGTTGAAGCTTCTCATTTCTGTCACTCAGAAACCTTCTCCTGACCATTGTAATTACATAAATGTAAACTCTTAAGAATCACTTTTACAGCCAGTTTTTATTAGCAGTTTACCTCAGACATGGATTAGCTGGCGAAGGCCCCAGCTGCCCCTGCAATGGTAGGCAGCCAGAGAGCCTGTACTGACACTGCATTCCTACTTTGTGTAGAACCAACAGTGCCAAAAGTGTTTCTGGCTGGACAAATGTGGGTCTGGAGTGTGAAGTTTTAAAATTTACATGCAGTATAGAAAATGAAGACTGTGCTCCAGTCTGGGGAATATGGAGTGGGACACGGAGTGTGCTTTATTGTTGTGAGGAAAGGGCTGATGTAGGTCTGTTGTAAACCTAATTCTTTAAATGAAAATATAACAGATTAAATGAGTAATTAAAATTCTGTGATGGTTTCTTTAAAGCAATTGTGGAGAAATGCCTGGCTGCAGGATCAAGTGTGAAATGTCCCAGAGGTAGAAGAGGGTTGGAAAAGCTTTGCACAGATAGCTGGATTAGGTGCTGTAATGGATAGGGCAATAAAAACAAGATTGCAATGACAGATACAGAGACTGCACTGAAATGAGTGTGTAAAACAGGTTTTTACTTATTGTATGTAAAAACCTGTTCAAGAAGAGCACAAGTCAAAGATGAAAACTCCTTTCTCCAAAATGTGCCTATTGTGATTCAGATGATGAAAGACATAAGGTGTCTGCCAATGCTGGTAAAGCACAGCCTTTATCTGGATTAGCTCTGTCCTTTTTTGAAAGACAGGTGTCTGCCAAGAAAGGCAGGAGTCTCTTCTTTTAAAATGGAGAATGTAAACCCCTTCCCTCCAAATTACTATAATTTTGAAATTAAGGGGCTCTCAGGCAAAGATATGGGAATAGGAATAACAGTTCTTTACTAGGAAAATTAAAATAGGAATACACTATTACAGAGAGCAAACCCCAAAACACTGACAGAGTTAGAATACAACCTGACACCCCTGTCAGTCAGTCAGTCAGGGTGTTGGGAGCAGTCCCATCAAGTGGTGGCTGCATCCTCCTGGATGACAGATGTGGTTCAGTTGAAGCAGTGCTCCTGTAGAAGGGTGCAGTTTTCCTCTGAAGGTCCAGTGATGATGTGGAAAGGTCCAATTTTCCTCTGGAATCCAGTGGAAAAAGGCTGTCTTGGGTTCCAAATCTCAGTTTTTATCTAGGTAGGAAAGGCTTGGCTCCTCCCCCTGATTGGAGCATCTCCCAGTGGGATGATGTAATTTTATCAGTCATACAGTAGGATTCAATGGCCCATTAACAGGAGATATCTTCCTGGAGGAAGGATGGGCTGTGGAAAAGATAAAGAACAGTGTCCCACCTTGATTTAACAGATGGCCCATTAACAGAAGATAGCGCCCCCAAAGATAAGGATCACTGCCCCACCTGGTTTTAACAGGTGGTGGTAGAATGCATACTTTTGGTTACATCCTGCATTGCAAACCAAGACAAGCTTGCAGGAATGTACCTTAGGAGAATCTAATGAGAATAAAGATGGGATATTTTGATGCAGGCTTATGGAAGATACAGTGACAATGATGTTCAGTAGTGACACTCAAGATGCTACAAAACATCTGTTAGAGAAAGCATCCTTATCTAAGGCAGTTTAAATTAGTCAGAACAGGATAAAAGTGCATTAAATCTCAAAATCCCAAATGCTAGCCTTATACGTCTAGGGAAACTATTGGTCCTTCTTGTACTTTCCATGCACAAATTTGTTGATTTTAGCGATTCTTTGTGATTCTTTCTGTGAAAAACTTTTTTTTTTGTGTCTGTATTTCTGTGGTGGTGTGAGGTGAACTGAATATACCAAATTCTGGCAGCCCTGTTCAGACAGAGCAATTGGCAGAGTTTTTCAGCATTGTGGTTTTTGTAGGAACCCAAACCGGCAGCTCCTCTGTGGCTCCTCAGAGATGGAGTCTGCCCTGAAATGCAGCATTTATTCAAAAATTTTACATTTTGCTTCATCCTTCATCATTTCCCATGTGGATTCTGATGGGAGAGAAGGATAGGGGAAGAAGCTTTGAACATTTTCAAGACATTTGATGTAAATCTTTTAGCAAGCTCCATCCTATGCTGGTAGAAATGCATTTATTATTACTTCTGTGGCCCCTCATTATTGCCACCTTTTGTGGTCCCTCATTTCCCTTTTCAGACTGTGAAGCAGACGGAAGGTTTGTGTGCTGAGAACTGTGTTTTTGTTGGTTTCCATGACGTTACTGCTGTTACTGACTGTTCTTGTATTAATATCAAACTATATCTAAGCGAAAAGCTCTATAAAAATATGAAGGAGGCCTACAAGAGAACTGGAGAGGGTCTTTTTACAAGGGTACGTAGTGATAGAACAAGGGGAAATGGTTTCAAACTAAAAGAGCTTCAGTTTAGGTTGGATCTTAGGAAGAAATTATTCTCTGTGAGGTTGGTGAAGTCCGGGCACAGGTTGCCCAGAGAAGCTCTGGCTGTTCCATCCACGGATGTGTCCAAGACCAGGCTGGATAGGACTCTGAGCAACCTGGTCTAGTGGAAGGGGGTTGGAACAAGATGATTTTTGTTTAAGATGCCTTCCACTCCAAACGATTCTGAGAATCTCAGATTCCATGATCTAGGTTTCTCTTTTCTGTTTGAGAAGATTCAGGTTTCTAAACCATCCGCATCCTTTGTATTGCCTTTCAGATGGTTTGAAACTTAAACCCAGCAGTAATCTCCCATGACTTGTGCGTAGCAAAGCTCCTCCATGGGCATTTGCCACACTTAGATACTTTGACTCACCAACCGCAGTGGTGGTCGGAAGTGAGCTGGGAGAGGCCAGTTCCTGTGAGCATGGCATTTAACCCATGAAATGAAAGCTGCAGCAGGAGCTGTTCTTCCTTCTTTTTGGTTGTCTTACAGCTTAAGCAAGTAAGAAAAAATGTATGAGTCTCTGCTCAAGCACAAGTAAGTGATATGCCTCTCTTTTGGGGGGGAATTGCAGTCCATGCCAGATTCTTGCTTGATTTGGAACATAATGTTTGCTTGATTGCATCTATTTCTGAAAGCTTATGGTGGTAACTTTGCTGTCACTCTTTTTGCTGAATTTTATGTTTTAGAATGCCGGAAAAATGTAAGCTAATTGTTGTCAGTGTCATTGAGCTGGGTTCTGTAGCAGGACTGTACAGCCCCAGCACACACTGCCTTACACCCCTGCTGAGGTCTCAGCTGTGCTGTAGACAGGAGGAAGAGGTGAGCTTTAAGTGGGTTTGAGGAAAATGCTGGAGTTAATAAAGCAGACATAAGAGGAAGAATTGATGTGTGAATTTATAAGATAAGGGTCAAAATACTCTACTTTGCAGTACCATAAGTAGCTCATAAGAAGTTCTTGCATAGACAAAAGGGATGTGTGGTGGTGCCACACATTTGAAAATAGTGAGGGAACCACTAGCTTTTGTTTTTAGTAAGAAAAGTAAGGTGCCTCACAGCAATGAATCCCAGGAGGAAAGAAGAAGGAATTAGGTTTTAATTCCTTTTGAAACTTCACAAAATGATACCAACAGGATAGACCTTTTTTTGTGGCAGTGGTTGAAGAAGAATGGAGAATGCTTAGGGTAACTGGTACTTTATCCCAAGTCAACGTGGGGTAGCTGGGCTCAGCTTAGGATGTCCAGTTGGGGATCCCCTAGGGATGTGGTGCCTGAGGGCAGGAGAAGCTGTGGCTCTCCTCCTTCAGCTGCTGTGGGGGACTGTGGACATGTCTGGCATCTACCAGGACTTTGGTGCTTTGCCAGAGCTGAAACCAGTGCCATGCTTGTATCATCAGACAACACAGCATGGGTTAGAGGGGTCTTCTCATATTTTCTAGAACTGTGGTAGGTGCAGAGATTTGTCCACTGAGGAATTGGATCACTGAAGCAATTTTTAAGAAAATACAACATTGCTAGATTGCATTCCAGTCACACACTGGTTAATACCTGCTGAAACACTGGGCTCTGTTTTCTGCATGCTACCCTTTTAATTTTCTCTAATTCAGGCTTTTCCTTTGTGCACTGCTTTAATTTCTGGCTGTGTTGAGCTACTGTTCATAAGGAAGAAGTCCTAGCCCTTCCTCTTAAAAGCTGGCCTGTGACAGCACTGCTGCTGTCACAGGGAGTTTTTGATACCCAGAGCTGAGCTATCAGCGTAAATTGTCAGTGATGATGTATTTGCAGTAATCTATTAATCTGCTCTAATAATCTTCTCTGTTTTCACTGTTTTTCTGTTAAATGAAATTGCATTTTAATAAAACCTAGTACTTACAATTTCCTGGTTTTAGCTGGAAGGATGTCTTAATAGCTGGTCTCAAATCTGCCGAAAAGAAGATTTTTGTGGTAAAAATACTAATGAAGCTTCAAACAGCAACAACTGGCAGCCGTATGTAGGGAATTCAGGGGTTATATATTTGGGTGGCAGAGATCAGCAAGTAGATTTGTGCCATCTGAAACTATTTTTGATAACAAAATCTGCAGTGTCCATGGCTCAGACTCCAGGGGCTTTATTCAAAAGGTCACATCCTGATTTCATACCATTAATATAAATCCAGGATAATTTAGTTGATGTGAATAGGAGTGCTTTTCATTTCATGTTTTTGATCTTAATAGGAATCCAGCTGAAGGTAAGTTGCATTTTGGAAGCTAAAGCCATATTGTTGAAGACATCAGAGAAAGGCAAAGACTGGCTTTTCACCTTTACATGAATCCTTTCTATGTGATGCAGGCCACCCTCTGCTCTCGCGAGATTCTGGTGAATTCAGCTAGTCTATTTCAAAACAGTAAGAGGGAAAGAATGTTTGTCATGTTTTCTTTGCCCATTTTTAGTTCATTTATGTTCAAATTTCTAAATTTGATGTATTTTTCATTTCCGAGTACTACCAGAACCCTATATATTTATATGTTCATATCCAGCATCTTTGAACCACATTCTCATAAGACACTAGAAAAGTTGATGTGAGGGTTTTATGTAGGCTTGCCACAACTCCAAAAAACTCCAAATCAAACACTGCAGAGGGTCCATGATGATTTGTTTTCAAGTCTTCACAGAAGTGAATCAAGAATGTAAAACTAAAGACCAACAATCATATTAATCACTTCTTTCTCCCTGTTGACACTGGATTGTATCTTAATGGCATCTTCTACTCTAGAGCCTTTTGCAGTCATGTTAATATTTAATATAAGGAGGATTAATAAATAGGGATTAAATGCAATGTGAGTGACTAAATCTGAAGAAATGGCACTTGTACCATTCCCACCACATGGAATGTATTTCTGAATCTTCTTAATACAGTTGTACTTTATGGAATAACGTAACGTTATATGCTACAGCACTTGTATTTCTGTGCAGAGAAATCCTTTTGACATGGTTTTAAACTGTTATATTTGCTCTATTATTTTGCGTATCTATGGTAAAGAAGTAAACAATTAATTAAAGACAGGATTTGAATTTCTGCCTTTCTAATCAGTCAGGCAGTTTAACAGGATAATTAAGGCTGGGTATATTGGTTGTGATAACCTGTGAGTGAATGGCTCACCCCTCTCCTTCCCCTCTTCCCTTCCTTAGGAACTTAGATGAGTGATATACTTCCACAAGAAGCACAAATTTTCTTCAGGATCAATAGAACGAAATAAATACTGACTTCTTTCCTTCCTTCCCTCAGGCTGCCCTTGTTCTCCTTTTCAAATCAAGTGTCACATTGACTCCAATCCCGTGTTAGAAGCATGTGGGGAACTACAGCACATCAACTCAGCACAATGTCTCCATCAGGCTGGAAGAAAGCCCAGAACCAAAACTGCACTGGCCAAAATGCATCCTCTACAGAAACCCCAGGGCAAGTGGCTTTGACCTTCTAGAAATTGTATAAGCTGCTACTGCACAGGAAGTATACTATTTTAAAATTATTGTTCTAATTTGAGTCACAGCAAACCAGCTACTTTTACATTGTAATGTGTAGCTGATAAGGTTTTACTATCTTCATTTTCCAATGTTAGATAACCACTTAGAGAAGCCTTCAAGAAGAAATTGATTCAGCAATAACCAATTACTTAACTTGTCACTTTATATTTTGTCCTGTTATTATACCTCATGCAGCTATGAAGCGTAAGTTGAATTTAACAATATTGTTTATATTTTTGATAAAAATTTTATAAGTATTTTAGGTGATAATATCTTACCGTTTAAACCTGGTCTGTTTTCCATTTATTGTAAGAACTATGTATGGCAACAGGAAATGCCTAAATGGAACAAATGCATTTTAAAAATACGAAGTAGAAGCTAAGCCAATCACATGTGGGCTGTGATACTTCCAAAGAACTGCCAGCTAATAGTCAAATAGGCGGCAATCTCAAAGTATGATGGAACAGAAGACAGGAAGAAAACTGTTCCAACTGGTCCCAAGCTGTTCTTCTGGTCTCCCTAGGCTTCTGAATTCTACAAAAAAACCTGCAGGAAATTTCTTGAAAGAGTATAAATTGTTTTCATGGTTCTTCCTCAGCAAAATGACATGTGGTCTCTCTTCGTAATGCCAGTTTGCCAAGAGCCCTCCTCTCGTTGCCTCATGCTTTGTAGAATTGATTACACTTATGTATGTAATGGGTGCTTGCTTCAAGGGAATTGAGGATGCAAAAATTATGGAGCTTGAGAGGTGTTTGGAACAAAGGAAGCTAAGCCTCAAGAAGATACTAAATTCATAAACCAAAATGTTTGGAATATGGTGATTGTCTTTTGAAAAATAAGATATTTTGGTGTTGTACACATTGAGCCATTGCACCAATACCCCCTCCCAACTAAAATACCTATACAAAAGGAATTCAGCCTTAAACAACAACAAAGAAAGCATTGTATTTTATGTTTCTGGAAGTAAACCTTAAACATTAAATTATTGTACTAATTCATGCTTGAAACATCTCACAACGTCTGTGTCTTTACGGAACTTTCATCTAGAAGTCTTGGTAGCCCAAGTTTAATTAATGGTTGTTCCATGAATCTTGTTATTACTGACAACAAAAAGGAGTAATAAAAGTGTTTGTTCAGTAATCTTGATCCGTTCTCCGCCCAGTCTCCATCTGGGATTGCCCTGACCCAGGTGCACTTGGCCTTGAACTACATCTGGTGTGGCTGAAATTTTGCTTGCTAAGTAGTCCTTGGTAGGGTTAGTGGCTTTGTCTGCATGCCAATGTCTCCATTTTGCAACATTACTTCAGTAGGTAAAAATTCAGAATGAACAGAAGTGTTTTCCTGCTTCCTTTTGGTCCAGTGCAGAGTGTGTTATCTGAGGTGATTCAGATGAATCCACTAACAGGAAAGACAGCAAACATTTACATGGACAGCAGTGAGACCTAGTGTAAATGCTTTGATGTTATTGTAAAACCTTTAGGTGTTATGGATCAGGGCCAGCTTTGAAGACCTGATGGGGTATGTAGGGTTGGTTCTGACATGCCTACCTGCTGCACTATGCACCCTCTGTAAGGAGCACAGAGCCTGTCTTCGGCTAGATGGGTCGGATAGCTATGTGGATGCTTGTTTTTAGATTGTTTTTTATTTTTACAAGGAGGGACATGGCCAGACACTCACTGGTCACATGGTGTGCACATGAAAACCTGGTGAACAAAATCAGATCTTCACCATTCCATTTATATGCAAGAAGATGTTATTTTCCTGTTTTCCTCTTATTCCTGTATAAGATAGGGCTTGTTGAGGTCTTTTCAAAATTGGACTTTAACAAATTCCTATCCTTTGTTTTAGGATAAGAATTTCAGAAGGTTTTGGAGACTGGGCAAATCAGTCCTCTTATAGGAAGTGTCCTCTTAAAGCTCAGATCCTTAGAAAATTTGAGTTTCTTCTTTCATGCTGAAATAAACCAAATAACGTAGGAAGTTGAAAATACGACCTATACTCAGGACTTCAAAATGCTTTAACAGCTCTTCATCACTGACCTCAGACACTGTCTGGCTATGGACTACTATTGCAGCTGCCCATCTGCTGGAGCAGGGCAGACATCTATGTTGATGTGGATCTTAGAACAGATGCAGAGCCTTCTCCAAGGAAGGGACTTTTGAAGTTGTCTTTTTGGGTGCATATGCCTCTGCTATCCTCCTAAAGCAAGTCACCCTGGAAGTACATTCAAAACAGTTGTTAACTCAAGCCCCATTACAATGCTGATCACACGTGCCAAATGGATGGTCAGAGTAAGAAATGGTTGAAAGAAACTGTTCTCGAAAATGTTTTCTAATACAGCATGCAGTTTGATTTTCCTAATTTAATGTGTCAACTCATTGGATAGTCTAGATTAGAGGGCACACTTGGCAGTGCTATCCATGCAGTGTGCGCTTTGGGAACAATCCCACAGCAAGGTTTCCTGCCTTCCAGTGTCAGCTCTCTGTATGGGAGTTGCTTTCCCTATATGAAACCATGACAGCATGGGAACCTGTTGCCATGAGTTACTGCCTGTGTATGATAAATCATTTACTCGGGAAGATCCAATGGAAGATCTGAATAATTTTTTTAAAAATGACATTACATTTTAATGTCTTTTTTTAAAAATACTGCGTTAAACTTTGTACCTTGGCCTCCTTGAGAGTCCTGAAGCAGAATGTGAAAGTTCTTACAATATTTATTTTATTTATACCATGCAACTCAACATAGAACCAGAAGAGGAAGGAAATTTGTGAAGACTACTACACCACAGAAGAGAGGGGGGAGGGAGAATGAGAGGAAGAAAAGCCATTATGTTCAGGCTATGGCATTTTCGACCAAGCAAACACAAGACTCTGAAATCCATGCTGGGGTTGGGTTTTGATGGTTTATTTTGGGATTTGGTTCATCCTTCTGCCCTTTTTTCCCCAAGAGGTTCAATGTGGTGCCAGAATTTTGAGAAGTCATGAAAGGGGAAGCTCATTAGTGTGATTGAGATGGCAAGCAAACTTGCAAACTGAAGTGTAAGCTGTGCATCCTGTTTGGTAATGAGGAAGCAGTGCAGTGCTGCAAGCCGCTCGGTTTGTTAGCACGGCTAAGCTAGCTGGAGAAACACAAAATAGAAGCCCGTCATTTTTCTTTAGCAGCTTGCTTTGGTGCAAACAATACTTCAGGACTGCACTTGTGCTGTTTATAAAGAATGAAAAAAGAATGCATACCTCTCGGTCTGGATTTTGTTTCCAGTTTAGGATAAAGAAGATGGAGATATATCCTCTTGTTTTTTTCCTTCTCTTTCTTTAGTACCTCCTAAGCCTGTCCATCTCAAACCTGGGCAGGAAAGAATTCCTCCTGCACCATCTCGGCCTTTGCCAGCTGATCCCAAATCATCAAGGAGCTTAGCACCTGGAGAGGAAGAAACACCAATATCAGCAGGAGTCAACACGCTCATTGAGAAATTTGAAAATATTAGGTAAATATGGCTTTGTGAGATCTGCTCTCTTCTCCCTCTTCTGCATTTTTAACTTAGAATGTAACAGTAGAAGGCATTAACTGTAATGATCACATGGAAGGTCCTCTTGAGGTGTTTTCTGCTGGAAGTGCAAAGCTTCACTGAGGACAAAGTATCTTTTTAATAAAAGCTGTGAGTTTTAGTTTGTAGTATACAGTTATGCTTAAGGAACTTAAGACCTGCTGAATTTGGTAAGATTCTAGCAGAGGCAAGTAGGCCACAGTCTGCTTTCAGTAAGTTGGCTCAATGTGGGAATTGCACCATAGGAACTTGATTGTTATGATACGAAATAATTGAGTTTTCTGTCAAAAAGATGCAATAAACATCAGATCTTGGTTCTTGGAGGCAAGGAAGGGTATAGGGTTCTGTGAAACAATGTAATGTAGAATAGCAGCCGTTCTGAAACTATGTATATGAAAGACACTAGATTGGATAAAATATATGTATTTTGCTGTAAAACCAGCTCATTTTACAAACATATGAAAAGTCTCTCTGAAGAACAAATCTGCCTGATGAAGCTAAGTGATGGGGCTTTTTTCACAAAGAGGGAGAGGGAGACAGGCACTGTACTGTGCCTTGGAGTGTTATCACCTGGGTGAACCTGGTGTCATTCAGAAAAGAAGAGTAGTGCCTTCTCATGCTTCAATGTATCCTCTCTGCAGAAAATACCTTGCCACAAAGGCTTGGTTCTGTTGAAGAATGGCAGTTCCTGTTTAAGTGAGCTCAGAACCAGTTGCTTATTTTTGAAGGTGATTCCTTCTTCTCCAAACCTTCAAATAGACTGTTCTTCAAGGTGACATGGAAAGCACTCAAGGCCCAAGATTCTGGTAGTGCCATTTCAGTAGAATGTAGGGGTGATGTTTCTTCATTCGATGTTGTTGGGTGATCACTGTTATTGCAATGTGCACACGCTTGCCTTCTGAGATTGTCAGTGGGGTGCAAGAGATACAACATGAATCAAATGACAATCAGACCCTCTCTTTCAGGGCACTTGTGAGACTGGATTGTTAATATGACTGTGATGCTTCTCTTCACCCACAGGCAATCTGTACATATTCTTCAAAGAAACCAGTTAAATTTAGCTCTTAAGATGGAACCTGGCCTGGACACATCCAAGCAGATGAGCTTGTGTGACTGTGACGCACTGGCTTCCAGTGGCTCTTCCACAAATGACAAAACTGAATTGGATGAAGCTGAGCCCAACGTACCATGTAGCACAGATCTAACTAACACAGACATAATGAAAATTAAAGAGCTGAGCATAGGTGATAACAAAAGCCATGAAGTCTTTACTGTTGTGACTGTGAGCAAAGAGCCTCAAGAAGAGCTTGGCAATAAAGACCCAACTGCAGAACTGAATGGGAGTGGTAAAATTCCCAACAGAGACAGTGGCATTGACAGTCCTTCTTGTAGTGTGGCTGGGGAAACATTCCCCAGTGAAGAAGGGGCAGAGCAGAAGAAGTCCAGCATGGCTGGGAACCCAGGAGAGATGGAACCTGACAGAAAGGGCACCAAACCTTCCTCTGTGGAGCAGAAGAGAGACTCCACGCAGGACGAGGACAGTGACATTGATGAGGGAAGCAGTGAAGAGCAAGAGATAGCAGAAGTGCCAAAATTAGAGTATTTGGATGTAAACAAGGTAAGGGAATTTGTTGCTATTGAGTGCTCAGAAACCAGTTCCTGACACTGGCAAGAGGTTTTTTGCATCACTTTCATACATTGTTTGAATTATTTGTTTGGTTGGTTTTTCATCAAAGGATCATGATAGTCAGTATAATTTCCTGCTTTATGCAGGTCATAACTTGTTCCTGACCTAGATAGTTTTTTAAAAAAGGTTCCCAGCTTGCCTTGAAACGTTTCATATAAGAGAATCCATCACAGCCAGAGGTAATCTGTTAAAATTCAAATACTTTTGTAGGTCAAGACTCCCAGCTTGTGTTTGTTGTTTGGGTTTGTCTAGGTTCAGCTTGTTAGAGCATGTTGTTTTCCTTGGAGCTTTGTGTTATTCAGAGAGTTAATTGGATAGTGCATCTTGCAGGGTCAGGACCTTGTGTCCAAGTAGAACGGGCAGGATCAGAATCTTATCTCTCACAAAATTTAGAGTGTTTTTTTTTACAGAAACCTGTGCTTTTGTTGGTGTGACCACTTCTTGAGTTCAAATAAGTTGTTTTAATGGTAGTTATGTCAAATTACTCTTCAGGAAACTGTAGCTGGAAGAGAGATTTTACTTTGATTCCACACTAATGTAGTCCGTGCTGTTGTTATTTGCAGCAGCTGTGTAAGATTAATGACAGATTCCTTTGATTATCAGCTTATCAAAACAGTTCTTTTTAGAAATAGTGCTGCTAAAAGGGATTAGATTTTTCCAAAAAACCAAAACAGAATATTGCAAAATATCTGCAAAATGTTCCACCTTTTTCTCTTTTAGTTTGTATTTGGGGGTGCTTGGATTTGTTAGGTTCCCCCCCCCCCCCCCCCAAGCCATGATGACAGTAAAGTTAATATATGAGATTTTTATTGATTTTTTTGTCTTTTAAAGAATATGATGAGCAGCTGCAGCTAACGATCTATAGCTAGTGAAGTGCAGCATCCACACCTCAGTTTGTACAAATTGGGTGATTCTGTTGAAATCACCAAGAGTATCGTGATTTGCCCCTTCAGAAATGTGGACATTAGAAAGCATTTCTTAGTTTCTAGGTCAATCATCTGGTGACTGTAAAAGAATGATGAAAATAGCATGCAAGTTCTGTACCTCAGAGCTTGACAAGTGTATTTTTACATACATACACACACTGTAACATCCTTTCATTATTTTGTAATCATAGTGTGTATATATGTGCACGTGTGCCGCTGAAATATTATTTAAAAGATACGTTATTAGTTGCAACAGAACAGCAAAAAAACAATGAATCACCGAATTTCCTGAGTTGGAAGGAACCTATAGCAATCATCAAAGTCCAACACCTGGAAAATAATACATTACATAAAAAATCTTTAGTCTGGTAATTAATTTTGCAGTTTGGACTAGCAATGCTGTATCAAACCAACAGTGACAACCCCAAGCTGAACACTTTGCATTATGATTGAGAAGTGCTTTGTTGACAAATACCAATGTTTTGTAAGACTTTGATGATTTGATGGCTGTTCTTAAGTTTTGTTCCTTACATTGTGTCCATGTAGTAGGAATTAAGGATGAAAAAACACAGTTATGATGTCATAATTCTCTGGAGCTCGCCTGGTGAGTTTATGAGAGAGGTATCTCCGGAAAAACACGTGTGTGTTTTGGTTTTTTTTGTATTACCCTTCTTCCTGATATGCATTTATGTGATGCACTGCAGGTTTTCCCTTGCAGTTTGAGTTGATTTCTCCTTCCAAAAGGCAGTTTTGAGGCTCACCAAACTACACTAAGTCACCTTGTTTTTGCAGTCACGTAGAGGAGGAAGGCTGAGAGAGAGCAGCTCCCTTTTCTTGAGTGTAAAGATTATGCCCTCTTCTGGGAACACATTGAGTGAAACCGATTTCTGTGTCAAGTGTCCACATAAAATCACAGAATCTTTATGGTTGGAAAAGGCCTTTAAGATCGTTGAGTCCAACCACTACCCTAACACTGATAGGTCCACTGTGTCCCTAAGAACCATATTTACTGATTTTTTTTAACGCTTACAGGGGTGGTGACTCCGTCACTTCCCTGGGCAGCAGCCTCTTCCAGTGCCTGACCCTTCAGTGAAGAAACATTTTCCTAATATCCAATCTAAACCTCCCCTGGAACAACTTGAGGTCATTTCGTGCTCCCCTCTTTGATTCTGTTGCAGATAGGGGGCATTGCGGACTCAGGGCTAGAGCGAAGCAAGGAGAGCTAATGTGATTCAAAGTTGACTTGTTTCATGGTTATTCTTAGGCTGGAATTTCACATCACCCTTGACAAAACTGATAATTTTTCTGCTTGGAGGAAGAGAGGAAAATTCAGTTGGCATCAGCTGCTGGCTGGGAAGCTGGGGAGACCTCATCTCCTTCAGAAAGCCTTAAGTTGGGAGAGAGTGTCTTTTTCCTGCATTCCCCCTCCTATCCCTAGTACCAGGCTTTGCAGCTGCACCATGAAGGTAACCAATGGTCTCATTAAATATGAAAATTGTTATAGTTGGAGGAGAATGCATGAGTACAGCTGCAGAGTGATTTAATGACGGCTCAGTAACTCCTAGGATATCACTGTAAGTAAAGCTCATGAATAACTGTTTTTTTCTACTTCAGTTATCTCTCCATCTTCCACCCAAGCTTTCACACAGCCCATGGCCGAGGAAGGTAACCTTGCCTGATATGTGACTGGTATTGTTTTATTTAGTCTAGGTTTAGCTATGCAGTGATGTGGCTTTCTTTAGGAGTCTGCAGCAGTCTAATAGGACTCATTATTAACACAAATTTTAAAATCTCAGGAGTGGCTTACTGCGATTTCCAGTTATCTTTTATCAAAATTAAAATGAACCAAGGGGAGCTTATTAGTTTTGATAATGTCTCAGAAAATGTCAGGAGCTCCAGGAAGTGATGCACATTAACCTGGATGGTTACAAAGATAGTTACAAAGAAAAGAAGTGACATGAAAGTGAGACTGAGGGACTGTCATGCTCCAAAATCCCAAGACTTCTGCTGACTGCTTGAGAGTCTGAGTAATGCTTCTGGGAGGGGTATCAGTGCTTCATAGCTTTTCATTTAGGTATTTTTTTCAATATCCTCATTTGTAATAACCAAAAAATGCTTTTCTCCCTCTGTCCTGCTTCCTGTTGTGTAAATAGTAACAACGGAGTCCCACATGGGTCTCATGCATTCATGGACACATGCTTCCATTCTGCCTTTACATGGCTGGAGTTTCACATCTGATTTCATTGTCCAGTGTGTGTTGTAAAATTTGGCCTGCAGCCCTGCTACTCAGACCTTTGGGTGAGATTATCTCCGCGTATATTCTGAAAAAAAAGTCCGTATGTCAATGTTTTAGTCATAATGTTGGTTGAGAAAATTCAGATATGCCATCATCATCATAATCATATTTGATTTAAATATCTTAAGGAAAATGTGACTTCAGTGCAACAAAGACAACCAAAGATATCCTAACTCATAGAATAACTTTTCTGTATTGTTTTCAGTATTATTGAGTAGGGAGTGGTCTATAATCTTTCTGGGACTTTTTGTTTTCTTTGCAGGGCTGACTGGTGGGCTTTTGAAGCATAATTATAAAGTATGATTTTAACCTAAGCTCTATCCCAGCAGCTCGCTTGCAAGATTTGCTGAAAGCCCTGCATGAGACAGATACTGACTGAATATACTTGTGCACACCCATTGTATGAAAAATGGTTGCTGCAAGATTTGAGGTGCAAATGCATTCCAAGTGTGAATCTGACCTCCATGAGAAGCTGGTTCTGTTTGATTTCAGGCTGTTGTTTCCTTTTATTCAGTTGCAGCTGAAAATGAATTTTTGAATCTTCCACAAAGAAGTGAAAGTGCATCATGCTGCTTTGAGCACTGAAGTGAACTTTCTGTGTTGTAAAGGCAACACCTCCCTCTTCAGTTTTCTCATCTTTCTTGTCACCCCACCAGCCACACTGTTCCATCCAGCCTCTGCAGTAGGTGTAAGGTTCTAGCGAATGACTGCACAGGAGATGCTGTGCCTGTGGCGAACAGTCACCCAGCCAGAGCACTGTGCAAAGCAGAGCATAATCTCAGTTTGCAGGTTTATTTTACTTTTCCTTTAGAAACATGGACCATAAAATATCTAATTCCTAGTGACCTGACTGACGACTCAGGCTTTGTTAAAGCCATCCTGCCATGGCACCAAAGGAAGTTAGAAGAATGGGACTGCCTCACATTTAATTAATCTACAATTTAATTTAAAATATTATGCCCACTGGAAGGCAAATATGTTGCAAATTTGTCTGCAAAATGTGCCTGTCTCTGCCTAGCAGAGAGAGCAACTGCAGATAGAGTCACTCTGTAAAACTGAGCTCAAGCTGTCTATTAAGCCCTTGTTTGGTATTTAAGCCGATGTCAGCAGGTTTTCTTGAAATATAAACTGAATTGCAGATGGTGAAGGTCAGGAGGTTAAAAAGCGCCTGTGCTATGTGAAGATTTACTTCTGAGTACAAATGTATTTGGTTGGAAAGAAGTATTTTTCCAATTCTGAATTCAAACAACTCGAAGGATGCTCTTGGTAGCTGGCGTGCCAGCTGGTTACATCAGTGCCTTTCATTTGAGCACTCCTTCGTGCCCAGCAAAACCAGCAGATAAATTCTTAGTGAGAGATCCTTGTAGTTACTGGGTTTGACTGGCCAGCAATGCACTTCAGTGTAAACTGTAATAAGATTTACTTGGAACAATTTCAAACCTTATTGTGCTGTAATTTTTTTTCTCTTTCCCTAAATATTAATACATATGGAACAGAGAAGGATGTTGTGTAGCATGTTGAAAGAACTTAAAAGAATATTTGAACTGACTTGGAATAATTTGAGAGGCAGGGCAGAGAGAGTCCATGTCAAAACTTGCACTCATGGCATGTTTGTCTATCTTCAGATCTGTGGTCTGAAAAAGAAGGGTTGCTTCAAATAAAGAGAAGCAATTCCTTTTCTTTCAATAATACTTACATCATGGAGCTGTGGGTACTTCATGCCAAGTGGCACCTCATTCCATGCAGGATAACTACATGGGTAGGATAACTACGTGGGTCTGATTTCTTGAAGTTCATGGCTTGCTTTGAAAAGCCTTTGAGGTTTTCAGTTGTACTGCAGTTTGTCTGAATGTGTGTGGAGGGTGGGTGTTTACATTTTTCTCATCAATTTTATTTGGAAACAAAATAAGGTGATGTTGAAGAAGCTTAAAGAGAGACATTATTTGATATTTTCCAACAATCTGATGGTGGCCCACAGGGTTATATCTAGAAGTCCTTGCCCCAAATGCAAGTACCAGAGACAGGCATTTGGGATGGAGCACTGCTACTGGTGACAGGCCCATGTACTTCCTGAACTGGAAATTGCCCCATGTATTTAATAGACTTCAGCCGAATTTTTCCTCTATGGATATTTCTGGTTCTTTTGTGAACCTGCCTGGAGGTTGCTGCCAGCAGTGTTGTTGCATGATGAAGCAGCCCCTGAAACAGCACCTTGGTGATTTTATTTGATACCCTTCAATTTTCCCATAGAAATAGTGATCAATTGCAGGTCAGTGTTCTCCATTCTAGGAATCATTAATGCACCTCTTACCTTCATCACATTTGTCCTTTTTTTTTTGATCCAGCCCAGTATAGTTTCCCTACATTTGATCATCCTTGCTGCCCATTTTCCATGCTTGTATTCCTGAACACAAGCCAGCTAATGCTCTGTTCTGGACTGGTTTCATTATATGTAGTTACAGTGTTTAAAGTCTAACACTTTAAAAGATGGCTGGAAAGCTCAAGCCTGTATTCTAGTAATTCCGGTATTTTTAAACACTTAGTGAGCAAAGGGTCTATGTAGCTTTTGGCTGAGCTGTGCCTTAAGTCAGTGCTTTATTACTGTCTTTAGAGGTTTCAAGTAGTCCTTTCTAATTTTATTTTTTTACATGAGCTTAATGAAAGGCTTCACTGAGTGATTTGGGTTTCCTTTGCTGAAAATTCTTTCCAGAGAATCGGCCCATGTTTAAAGTTGCACAAAAATCTTAAAAAATATGCCATAGAGAGTAATGCTATGCTGTCAAGGGTAGAAATCTGGCTGAACAGCCTGGTTTTTAGTTTTCATTTTAGTTACAGGACCTGAGTCCCAAAAGGAGAACAGTTGATTTACAGCCTATTGCCTTGTTTTTAAAATAGACTAGACTTATTTCCAGGTTTAGAGGGTGTTTCTGGTTCTTTTTATAAAGCCATAATGAACTCAAGTGATGTCCTGAGCAGCCACTAATTGCTTTACTAATTGCTCTTTCAGAGAACAGCATTAAAAATGTCTCTGGAGCTAAGTGATCTTTTGAGACATGCAGAATGAATTCTGAAATGTGTTCATCTCTTTCACTCCAGGCTCCTTTGCTGGTAGAGATTTTGGCCACTTACAAAATGAAAAGCAAAACAGTTAATGGAACTTAGGTGTGGAGTTGCAGATGAACTGTGTAATTTGTAACTTTTTTTTCAGTGTACAGAGCCCCAAAAGCTATTCAACATTGCCAATGAGCTGCTCCACACGGAAGAAGCGTATGTTAAAAGACTCCATCTCTTGGACCAGGTAATTGCATTTTGAATTAACTCTCATTTCTTTTCAGTGAGCAGCAATGATGTCTCCTGTCCATTGCCTAAGCTATAGCTCAATACAAATCCTATGTGTAAGTGGAAGATGGAGTTTGCTTGCCAGGCTGTGTGCTGTGGGTCCCAGAGGCGAGCTTTGGGCAAGAGGGTTCTCTGAGAAGGAGCCAGAGGATTGGGATGGCAGAAGGGACATGGGAAATCAGCAGCCCAGGACACAGACACTGCCAACATTTGGTTCCTGCCTGGGTGTATGGGGAGAGTAAATCACAGGGACAATGAAGGCACTTAGAAATGATGAAATCTGTGATTACTCTTTGATGTGCAAGAAGTTGAAGTTTTACTAAAATCAGGCCACATGTGTCAGACCTGTGCCTACAGCAAACTGCTTTTTTACCACTGTGTTTTGTAATTGTTGTCCATCATGTTTACACATGGGGATGAAGTGAAATTGGTGTGATGAGTCTGAACTTTCTTCCCCATAGACTTTGAGTTGACACTATACAGGTCAGGTCTTTCTATAATTATATCAAAGAAAAAAACTATGAATGTGCAGGAAAGAAATAAAAATGAGGATGATACACATTGCTAGGCAAGTGCTTTTTAAAAATGAGCAGAAGAAAAATAGAAATAGATAACTGTCACCTGGCTAGAAATGTTGTTAGAAGTTGTTACTTGGAGAACCTTTCACCCTACAACTCTTGGAGCTCTATGGAAGACTTGCAGTGTTTGTATTAGATGAACAGAGGCTGTTTCCAAACCATAGAAATCTAGGGAATGTATTTCCCTTTTGTTCAGTATAGTGTAATTTTTCCTACTGAGAAAAACCCAATCACATGGTTTATTTTGCTTTATGTAAATAGCAGTAAATGCTTTTCAGGGACTGGATGTTCTTTGCAGCTTGCGCTCCCAAAAATGAGATGTCTGATCTTCTTAGTATGTTAGTTACACACGGAGGAGGGCAGAATCAGAGAGGTTTTTCTCTATGAGAACTTCCTCTGTGAGTCAATAAGACCAATTGGAGGCTGGTTTGGTTATTGACAACCTGAGAAACCAATTAGAGAAAGTTAGTTTGCTCCGTAAAAACACGTTTTAAAGGAAGTAACCCGGAAAAAAGCTCTTTCTCTTCCAAGAGCAGTGCAGGTAACAGGGCCTGGGCCTGGCTCCACTGCAGGCCTGAGGGCCTGGCAGGAGGGGCAAGGCCGGGCCCCCTGTCTGGGATGCTGGCATGTCCCGGCAGAGAGGAGGGGTGGCCATCCACAGTGGGTGCTGTAGCTGAGACCCAGGGAGGCTGAGTGAGGTCCCAGCTGTTCCCCCTCCTGCCCCTTTCCAGCGCAGCCGCTGCCATTTCTAGCTTGGGCCAGCCCCTTCCAGTGTGGCCAGAGTGTTCTGAGATCCTGGCATAGCTCCAGCATGGCTTACCTATAGTCTTTGCATTTTTCCGTGTGAGATTTTAACTCTTTTAATGCTCAGATAAGACTTGCAGACTTTCAATTCTCCCCTAAGTTAAAAAAAAATAAAAATAGAAGAGCTAAGTTTCTTTAGATAAAAAGAGAATGAAAAAAATACTATGTAAGTTGATTGAAAATCCTTTTGCAAGCTGGAAGGATGAACTGATATTGCACTGAATATTCCTATAAACCACGGAGAAAAATATGGAAAAGTTAGAGAGTTTCATTTGATAGATTGTTGGCCAAAACCACCTGTGTTAAGGATCCTTTGCCCCGAGGAAAAAAGGAGAGCTCTATTTCTGGAGATGAAGCATGAGCAGAGAGAAAGAGAGATGAAGAGAATTTTTGTTTTGGAGCAGTTCATTCTTAAAAGTAAAATACCTCATGAGTTTAACATGGCCCATAAGCACAGCTTTGGGAAAGCTGTGAAAATGGAAGGAGCTTCACGACTTGCAAGTTTTTCCCAGGTGGATGCAAATTGTGAAAGTGAAGACACGAAAAGACTGTTTTTTTTTCTCTCCTTTTAAAAAAGTCCCTATGGCCTAACAAGAAAAAACTTCTCTCTCTGAAATGAACTGAAAAGGACTATTTAAGTTAAGAACTGACTGAAGTAGTTTTTTGTATGTTTGTTTTGTTGATATGAAGGTTGGGAGAGGGGAGGAAGCAGTAGTATGAAAATCTTATTCTGAATTTGTTTTTTTTCTCCTCTTTCTTTGTGTAGTTAATAAAGTTTTTTATACCCTTTTAAAGTTTTAAGCCTGCCTAGCTTTTGCTCCTAGTTCTGTCTCACAACAAAAAATAAGTATATTTAATTTGGCAAATTAAAACTATGACATTATTAGTGCATTGGCCAGGAAATTCAAATTAAACCAAAACACTCAGTCATTTCAATGTTTTTTGAATTACAGCTCAGATTTTCCTAGTTTTATCTATAGCCTATAGTGATATGTCTAACCCTGGGCGACAGTGGGCTTAAGTTTTGTGAATCTCCTGAATACTCCAAGGACTGGCTACCAGGGATCAAAATCTGCAGCTCTGTTCTAAGCAGTCATCTTTGCAAAATTGCAATCTAAAATCAATATGTCTAGGAGTGTTCTTCGTTAAAAAATATTGATACTGTCCTGTTACCTTCTGCAGGTTTTTTGCACTAAATTGTCTGAAGCAGGGATTTCATCTGAAGTGATAACAGGCATCTTCTCAAATATTTCTTCCATCTATTGTTTCCATGGACAATTTCTTCTTCCTGAGCTCAAAACAAGAATTACACAAGAATGGTAAGTATCTGTCATTAAAATTATTTTAAAAATACATTTTCAAGAAACTGTAGCAACCATAAGACCTAGTCCTTAAAAAATTCCATTTTTTTTTCTTGTTTAATGCAGTAGTTACATTAGTTATTTAATATGTTAATGTGAAGTCTCTCAGACATTTCTGACTGAAGGAGTAGGCACTCAAAATTTCCAGAATTCATTTGTGAGCATTTTTTTCAGTTCAAAGTATTGTCAGAGCTGTTTTCCTTATTTCATTCCCACTCTCCTATTATTGCAGTACTGTGAAAACACAGTACTAGGAAGGAATGAAATTGCTTGTTCTGGCACCATAGCTGAAGTATATATTTTCAAATACCAATTAAAATTTAGCTACTATAATAAGTTGAAGGTGGGACTTGTTGATTTTAGAGGTCTTTTCCAACCCTAATGATTTTGTGATTCTTTAAGTTGTAGATAAGGCAGAAATGCAGTGATAGGTACAAAAGTTAATTGTGAGTCAGATCTAGGAAACCCAGTTTGAGGGGACACATTGGCTACACAGTGTCTTGCAGTGGCAGGTGCAAATTGTGCTGACCCTTCCAGGTACCCTGACTGACCAAGACAGGACCAGGGCTTGCCTCTCTCTTGGCTGAGTCCAGTCTTCATACGTTCATCAGTGACCAGAAGGAATAAATGAATCTCAGCACCTCTGTGCCAGACTTACACTTACAGAGATAGCTGCAACGAAAGGGAGGAAAACTGCAGAGTCTGGGAGTCAGAAGAGGATAGAAGCTTGTCAGCTGGCTAAAGAGGGTCGTGCACTGGCAGACTGGGGAAGAATGGCTGGCTCTCTGCCTGGCCATGACTTTGGAAGAGAGACGTGTAGCTACTGCTGCTCCAGCCTGGGGTTACTGGCCCCTAGGGATTACCCAGCTGAACTGAACCATCTCTTTGCATTAAAACCAATCCAGATATTTGGCAGTGGTGGAAAATATTATTTTTAATAAGTAAAAGTTTCCCAAAAGATTTTGTGCTGGGCAGAAGAGACATATAGACGTTCCTTTAATCATGTGTAGTCAGTCTGCTCCTAAGACACTGAGGGCAGAAATACAATGTTCACTATGTGTTCATGTGTGTCCTTGTACATCAAGATTCATGTTTGAAGTTTCATCTAGGATATTGTATAGATTACCTTGAACTAAACTTAGCCTGTCTTGATTACACATATGTGTAAGTGCTTGTGCATGTGGGACACAACTGTGGAAATCTTACAGCTGTGTTTTTTGTCTCTGAAGAGACTATGGATTTCCAGAGATTTCAGTACTTACCTGTCTCTTTACCATAGGAGTGTCAACCCACGGCTAGGAGATATACTGCAGAAACTTGCTCCTTTTCTGAAAATGTATGGAGAATACGTAAAGAACTTTGACAGAGCAATGGACATAGTGAACACATGTATGCAGCGGTCCTCTCCCTTCAAAGATGTTGTTCAGAATATACAGGTATGTTGTTAATTGGCTTAATAGGACTTGGAGACTGCAATGGTTTAGGAATGATACTCCTCAGTTTAGAGACTCCAAAACCACATTGCCACTACTTTGCTTCCTTCCTCTGCCCTTTTTCCCTCCCCCTCCCCCTGGAGCATCTGAAGAGGAGAGCTAGAGGCACAAAAGGCAAAATTTATGGGTTGAGGTAAGAACAATTTACTGGAAACACCAATGAGATAAGAAAACAAACAGTAAGAGCAACAATATTAATAATAAAAATAAAAGTGTTAATAAAGAGAGAATGCAGAGCTCAATCCAGCTGCAGCCACATCATCCAAACCACTCCCTCCAGCCAGACCAGCATCACCCAAACTGCTCCATGTGCCACATTTGCTCCACTATAAGGAGCCTTCTCCTCTGAAGTGAGACCCTCTCTTCCAGCCTGGCAATGACCTGAGGTGTTATCCAATAACACTGAGGCCCTTGCCACACCTCCTCCTGGCTACTGGAAAAAAATTAACTCTCTGCTGGCCAGAACCAGGAGTCAGAGGACCTCACTTAAGTGTGTTTATTTGTTTCCCAGTTCATGACACATGTTGTCAAGATAATAAGATACTAATATTAAAAATACACAGTTTTAGTGGCATTCCTTTCTTCTTTTTTGCCAGTACACAGATTTCTCACGCAGCTTTTTTTCCACTTAATTATTTTTCTTTTTTTTAATATGGCTTTAAACAGAGGGCAAAGTTCGATGGGATATTGGAAAGTAATTCTTCACCATGAGGGTGGTGAGATGTGAGTACAGACTGCCTGGAGAAGCTGTGGCTGCCCCCATCCCTGGAAGTTTTCAAGACCAGGCTGGATGGGGCTTGGAGCAACCTGGGGCAGTGGATGGAGGTTGGACTGGATGGTCTTCAAGGTCCCTTCCAATCCAAACCGTTCCATGATTGTGGTTTAAGAGAAATATCAGAAGTCACAGAATGAAACGTCACCATTGGCCCAGTAATTCTGACTTTTTTGGATTTGTCTTCCTCATTTCTTGTAGCCGTGGAAAGGGGTTTTAACCCTTTAAGTGCAGCGGAAATAAGATGCACAGCTACATGGTCATCTTTCATGACAGGAAGAAAGAGACAAGTTTATTCAGAAACACACTTGGTTTTATAGCATGACTCGCAATTCCAAGAGTAGAGAAAAGGTGATTGGTTCAGAGAGAAGGCACCCCTTCCCAGGGCCTGGTCACATACCACAACAGGTGTTTTATCTTTGTTATTAATTCCTTTTTATTTTGACCAAATTATCACCCTGGGAGAAATTTTTCTTAGCTTTGAGCTGGACCAGCTTATCGGCTGGGAACAGAGCTGAGAAGCTCCAGCCTGGAATATTTTTCAGGCTGTAATTTTCTTGCTTTCTCAATATGTGTCCTGACAATTTCTAACTTTAATTTTTTTTTAAATAAATACATATTCATTCTGAGGTGGGTGTGCTTAAGTTTAGATATGTCACTGACAGCATCTGCTGTTTGTCTGGTTTTCCTGAGGCTTCCAAAGTGGCATGCAGCTCTCAGGACCATAGCTCTACAGGAGGATGCTTAACAGGGATTTTCATGTGTTTTCTGATAATTGCATAGAAAGCTGTGCAGGGAGAGGGGAAGAGCTCTGGTTATGCTGATGTATCTGTAGAACTGCTCCATCCCACTTGTCCCCTGGACCAGCTGAAGGGATGCAGGCTCCAGCACACTCATGAGCATCCCTGCGCCAGTCCTGGAAAAGCAGATAACATCCTTTGGGAGGGAAGGGCTGGCAAGGAGTGGGTTAAGCTGAGCAGGGAGCACAGCTGCCTGCCCTAAATGGGAGGACTGTTGCTGGGCCAGCTGTGGGGAATCAAGCAATCCCCTAGCAAGCTGGGAGAGGAGAGGCCCTGTTTGGAGGTTTAGGGCCATGTCAGAGACTCAGAAGTTTGGAGAAGCAAGGACTGGGGGAGGTCCTTTCCTGCCATTCTGCTGCTCCACATGGCCTTTTCTTATCCTTTTTCTGCCTGCACCCATCCTGCTCAAACTAAGGGCATGCACACCAGGACTGTGTTTTGCTGTCCTCAGCCTGTGGCAAGCCATGACTTTCTGTAGAGTAAATCCATTTGGGACTGTTTTCCCTATAGCACAGGCAAAAATGCACCTGTCTCTTCCCACCAACAAGCTTCCAACAGAAATTATGTGTCTTACCTGTTGGTCTGCACTGGTTCCAGACCATGGGCAGCTCTGCTGTTGCTTGAGCAGAGCTCTTGCCAGGCAGTGTGGCCACTGGCAATGCAGGCAGGAGATGCGCCTCAGAAGCCTGCTCGTGACAGAATTGCACTGTAGGTTATTTAGTTGTACCTACACAGCACCTTTTGCTCCATTGCTCAGTGATCATAGCTGCAGGAGGCAGAGATCGGACCCAGAATGCTTAGTCCACTCATCTGACATATCTCTATACTATCAAAAACCACTGATAGTTTTCAACATACTGGTTGAAGTGGTGTTGTGATCCTTCAGGGATGCACTGTCTACCTATGCTGCTAATGGAATAGTGTATATATAATACATAATAGTATATATAATATATAGCTTAAGGCATCCACTGTTAACTAATTATGTTAAATTAGAGAAAGCAGAAAAAAATAAAATGTTATTAATAAGTTGATGACTGTGACTTATCAAGTTTAGTACTTTGAATTTCTGAAAGGATAACTAATGTTTTTCTCTCAGACATTGATCCCATTATCTCCAGCCTTGCTATGAGAATGGAGCGAGTCAGCAGTGTGGTGTGGGCTAGAATATTTAGGAGGAAATTGCAGATACTTGAAAGAAGTTTCTTTTTCTGAGAAATGAACAGAGAAATTAACGTGAGAGAGACTGTTTACACTAGAACAGACCACATTAGTGGGCTGATGTAAAAACAATGCTGTGTAAAAGAGCTTTGTGTCTGTGGTTAACATGCTGCTGTGGAGTCAGATTACATCACTAGCAGAAATAGTGTGCTTTAAAGCAAGTTATTGATTCTTACTGAGATTCTCATCTCTCTTTTATGTAGAAATATTTTTTTGCTTCACAGGATCCTATGAAAACAGGTACACTGCAATACTCAGTGCCATTGTGTGAAGAGCACATCTGTGCCTTATCAGATAACGTTTAATATAACCAGACTCAAACCTCCTCCCCTTCTTGGCCAAGTGAAAAAGAAGTAGAATTTGAGAGAGCTCTGCCTTTCAAAGCTGGTGTGTGAGCAGTGTTTCTACTGCTCATACAGTGAGCTCCAGCAAAGCAATACATCTCTGGGGCTGTTCTGATGTAGTGTAGTTGAGAGAGTAACACTGCACAGGGCCATGGATGGGAAGAGCTTTTCTGAGCCTTCTGGAAGAAGATAGTTGCATGTTGGCAGAAAATGCTGGACATGGGATGAAGATTCACATAAAACCTGCCAGCTCTGATCTCTGCTGTCGGGCAGGAAGGTTCCATAGTTTATCTGGAGAGGCTGGGTCCAAGGCCAGTAGTCTGAGGTTGAACAAGACCAAGTGCTAGGTCCTGTCCTTGGGTCACAACAACCCCTGCAGCTCCAGGCTGAGCCAGAGGGACTGGAAAGGGCCCGGCAGGAAAGGCCCTGGGGGTGCTGGTGGCAGTGGCTGAACAGGAGTCCAGGTGGGCAAGAAGGACCAGGACAGTGCCCATCCCCTGTGCTGGCACTGCTGAGACCCCACCTCAAATCATGGGGTCAGTTTTGGGCCCCTCACAACAAGAAAGAGCTTGAGGGGCCGGAGCGTGTCCAGAGGAGGGAACAGAGTTGGGGAAGGGGCTCGGCCTGGAGAAGAAGGGGCTCGGCCTGGAGAAGAAGAGGCTCAGGGGGAACCTTGTGGGTCTGCACAACTCCCTGACAGGAGAGGACAGATAGGGGGAGTCAGGCTCTGCTCCCAGGGAACAGGGACAGGAGGAGAGGGAATGGCCTCAGTCTGTGCCAGGGGAAGGTTTAGATTGGATATTAGGGAAAATTTCTTGTTGGAAAGTTATCTCCAGCCCTGGCACAGGCTGTCCAGGGCAGTGCTGGAATCATCATCCCTGGAGGGATTCAAAAGACATGCAGATGTGGCACTTCTGGACTTCAGTGGTGGCCTTGGCAGTGTTAGGTTTATGTTTGGACTTGATCATCTCAAGGGTCTTTTCCAACCTAATGACTCTGTCAATCCATGATAGCTTAAGAAGCTTCTGTGCACTCCTCTAGCTGTATGTGAATGGTCATTTTTCATTGCTGTTAAACACCAAAGGCAGGAAAAAAACAAACCCTCCTGTTCTTGTTTTCTCTCCATTACAGAAACAAGAGGTGTGTGGAAACCTGACTTTGCAGCATCACATGCTTGAACCAGTGCAAAGGATTCCTCGTTATGAGCTTCTCCTAAAGGACTATTTAAAGAAACTTCCAGAAGAATCTCCAGACAGGAAAGATGCTGAAAGTACATGTAAACTTCTCTCTGTCTAAAAGCACAATGAAGTCTTGGGCAGTTTTTTCTTCACGTGTTCAGATACTTACAACCAGGACTATGGTAGAAATGGAGATTTTAATTAATCAAATTATTACCAAATAAAGGGATTTTGAATTCTTTTGGAGTTGAGAAGGAAAGTGTTGGAGCGCATGCTCTAGGAACGAAGGCAGCTTTGGCAAATTAACAGTGACAATATGTTGAAGTTTGCTGTAGTAGAACATCTAACATTTTCGTTTGATCAATTTTGTGGCTAAGGACAAAGACAGAAGGACATTCTTGCAGTAGCCAGAGGAAGAAAGAAACAATGGTTTTAAATTTATATTGTATTTAAATCTGTATTTCTTGCCAAGAAAGCCAGATACTCTGTTTATGTGGTAAAACAGGAGAAATGGACTTCTCTTGATTACGAGAAGTTTTTGATCTCAACCAAAACAGGGTCCATATCACCATAAGCAGGCAAGTCCTGTTTTAGGAAAACAGTCTTTAAAATACACTTAGGAAGATTTAAGTGAGACTTAACTTTTAATAGGTGATTCCTAAAAGGTGAGGGTTCTTTGTCACTGTGGCTTTGGCTCATCAGATTTTTAGGAGAGAAAGATGAAACACAGATCAGCTGAACAGGCAGAAGTGATTGCTTATGTATCATCAGTTTTGAAGGAAAAATAATACTTAGAGAGGTGAACCCATCCCCCAAGGTGCTATTAAAAGATATAATCTGGAGAATGCATAACTATTGGTACCTTTATTGCAGAGTCACTGGAGCTGATATCAACAGCAGCGAACCATTCCAATGCAGCCATCCGGAAGATGGTGAGTAGCAATTCCAGAATGGAATTGTGATCTGACTGAAACATTTTGCTGTACTGAGGGCCTCCCATTGCAACAGGCTCAATACAGTAACTGGAGACGAATATCTGACTGTCAGTCAGGCTTTAAACATGTGTTGGATGTCTGAGTTCTTTTTATTGCACCTGCTGTTTTCTGTGGGTTCTTGAGTTTAAATTCCACTTCCCTCATTCTTAAGGACCCAAAGAGTTGAAAAAGGAAGTCTTTATAAAACTCATTTGCTTTTCCTTAAAAAGTGCTGAAAGTATTCCAATTAGGCCCGTTCACAAGGTGTCCTTGCAGATTTTCACACTGGATTTTTAGTCCTAGAGTTCTTTAACAGAATAAAGGTTGCTTTGATTTGGTTTTGACTCATCTTAAGTGCACTGAATGTGCATCTTGCCTGTATCAGTAGCTTCAGAAAGCTGTGCTTCAAAAGCTAGGCAGTCAGACTCTGGAGACTTTGGACATTAGCACATGTTTTATATATATAGAAGAGCTAGTGCATTGCCATTAAAATAAATGGGCTTTATAGCTGCAGATGTTCTCTCTTTGGTGCACCCAGATGTCTCAGGATATTTTGTATCAAAAGAACCTGAAATGCTGTGTATATGGCTTAGCATTCATTGAACATTTGGAGGTCCAAGGTTTATATTTGCTTCCCTATCAGACCATTACTTCCTCCCCCAGCTGGTGGGGACACCATGAGACCACGTTTCCTGTGGCTGCTGTGGGGAAGTAGTTAACTGATGTCTGTGTATTGTCCCTATGTCTGAAAACACAGTTAGGAAACCCTCTGTTTCTGTTTGAGTCTGGCATGTTCTCTTGATAAGGATATATTTTGGTGGAAATGTTTCTGATTTGGGGCCTCTAAAAACTCTTTTCTTGGGGGCCGTGTACAGTATCTCTGCAGATATCAATATGGAACAACTTGTTGGCTCATTGGTTTCTGTGTCAGTTGCTTTTTCTGTTAGTACACAAGAACTCATTGGAAAAGGCTGCTATAATAATTTTGCTGCATGAGGTCCAAGCCAGACTGAAAGGAAAGTGTGTGCTGTAGCAAAATCTCCAAAAGTTAGTAGAAGGTTGAATTGATTGTTGACTGCTTACTCCTGCTGTGGTGCAGCAGAAGAAATAAATCATGCTTCCATTATTTGGTAGCATACAGTTCTCCAACTTGGCCATTGGTTTTATTGGACATTGCTTCTAAAGTTTCAAAGATTAATATTTGGACTTTATGATTTTAGAGATCTATTTCAACCTTAATGATTCTATGATATGTATTTATTGTTGAATAATAATTGTCTAAGAGTGTCAAATGAATTTATCTCAAAATGTCATTAAATGGTACAATCCATGTGCAACTAATCCAGTATGACTAATCCAGAGTGGGGAATAGCACTGAAAAGTATGCAACAGGTTTTAATATAAATGCAAAGCTATAGCAGAAGTGAAAGACTGTTTTCATTCAGCGTACATACATTTACCACAGAAATTAAACAGTGGGCAATAGACCACATGGAATTTTTTTTTAATTTAAATTGCTGTGGGTTTGTACCTGTAGGAAAAGATGCACAAGCTTTTGGAAGTCTATGAGCGCCTGGGTGGTGAAGAGGATATTGTTAATCCAGCCAATGAGCTCATTAAAGAGGGACACATTCAGAAACTTTCAGCAAAGAATGGCACAGCACAGGATAGGTATTTATTCCTGGTGAGTGTTTTAGCTGCTTTTTATTTTCAGGGTTGTGCTCAGGTTGGATGGGCCTTAGAGCCTACTGACGTAGTGGAAGGAGTCCCTTCTCACAGCAGGGGGTGGAATGAGATAGGCTTTAAGGTCCCCTCCAACCCAAACCATCCTTTGAATCTATGATTCTGTGGTACATTTCCATCTTCCTAAGCTTAAACACAAAAAGCATTTACCAGCTGAGCCCAACTACTCCTTCTGAGCAGCAGTTTTCTCTTGTAGATTTTTCCTCAAGGATTTCCTTCTTTCTTCTATGCTGTGCCTTTGCTGATGCCTTGTCAGGCCCAAAGGGGTCTTTTCCTTCTCCCTCCTCAGACGCTGTTTTTGCAGAGTGCTACTGGAGGTGGTTTCTAGCCAAACCACCTTCCTGCAGGAGATGGCCAGCTCTCGCTGGGAGAAGAGCTCTTGGGCTTTTAAGGCAGTCAGATTCAGAGGGAGGAACAGAAGGGAGAAGTGACTGGCTGACGTGTTTCTGTCTGCCCACTTCTTTCGGTAATGATCCATCAGCCTCACTTTCACCTTAAATCTCTTATTGGGAATTATCTCTCAGAATAAAACACACCAGAGCCCTAAACTTTCACAGTGCACATGTGTCCAGCATGTAACTGCCTAAATTAAACTCTTGCCTCGTTGCAGTTTAACAGCATGATGTTGTATTGTGTGCCAAAACTGAGGCTGATCGGCCAGAAATTCAGTGTCCGAGAGAAGATGGACATTGCAGGACTGCAGGTTTGCATCTCTTCTTTTCCCTTTTTTAATGCTTCTTGATAACTTTGGATCCAAACACATAACATTATACAAATGTAAAAATATAATAATATTCTAAAATCCGGCTTTGGATCACTTTGGATCAATGAAGCTTTTCCATTACAAGAATTACCTTAAGGTGCTGGAGTGTGTCCAGAGAAGCACCACGGAGCTGGGGAAGGGTCTGGAACACAAGTCTGATGAGGGAGCTGGGGGGATTCTCTCTGGTGTTAGGAGCGAGACCTTCTCGCTTTCTACAACTGCCTGAAAAGTGGATGTAACCAGGTGAAGGTTGGCCTCTTCTCAAGGGTGACAGGATGAGAGGAAGCTGCCTCAAGTTGCACCAAGGGAGATTTAGGTTGGATATTAGGGAATATTTCTTCACTGAAATGGTTGTCCAGGGAGGTAATGAAGTCACCACCTCCTGAAGTGTTCAAAAAACATGTGGATGTGGCACTTGAGAACATGGCTTTGTGGTGAATGTGATGGTGCTGTTTTGATGGTTGGACTTGAAGATCTTAAATCTTCTCCAGCGTTAATGATTCTATGATTCTATCTCTTGGGGTTTTTTGGTTGATTGGTGTTACAAACAGGTTTAACACAGAACACCAAAGGAAACTAAGCCTCTGTGAATAAAATGGATCAAACCAAAACTTGATTAAAACCAAACAAGTTTAGATGTTGGTGCCAAAATAATGATATATTTTATTCAATCGTAAAAGAGGCAAAGAGAAAAAAAGAGAAAAGAATGAAAGAAATAGAAAAAGAGGTGTGCATGGGTGGGGGGACAGGGGTTAGGACCCCTCCCCAGGGTCCTAACAACTTCTCCTTGCTCCCCTCCATCTGCTCTTCTTGGTGGTGAGGGTCTCCCTGCCTCCCATTGCTGAAAAGTATGGAATCCAGTGGATTAATGAAGCGGTTTGGGCCAGTGGAGTGCCCACGTGCCTGCCCCGGGTAGGGCAAATTTGACACTGTCCCTTGCAACACTGTGGATCTGTTGCATCATCTCTGGTGCAGGGTCTGTGGATCCCTTTAGGAGGTCTTTGATGGGCCATGACTCTGCTGTCCGTGGATGGGATTTTTCCCGGAGTGACAGGGGCGTTCAGTGCTTGGACCACAGCCTTTTCATCATACACACAAAACCTTCACTCCCCACCCTTTGGTGTGAGGTCTGTTCGAGCCTGACTGCTGATAGCCCCGGGGCTGTGGCCTCCACCCCGAAGGTTCTAAGCTTGAGCCCTCTGTGAATGTATTCCTCTCCCTTGAGTCACTTTATCTTATTGCCATCAATGAGCAGTGTAGGGCTCCATTCAGGGTTTTGGTGGTTTTCCCTACAGCTTTTGTACAGTTTTGCTATAACAGGGAAAAGTCTTTCACGAAGATGTTTAAGACTTAAATTATAACATTTCAGTCTCCGACAGTTGGGTTTTTAAAATTTTTATAATAATCATTCAAAGGGGAACAGAATAAGAATAATGGTGGCTGTGTGACATGTTTGGATTGAGAGCCTTACCTTGTCCCCTGGCTGGCACAGGAGCCGCCTTCTCCCCCCTACTGCTATAGGACTCTGCTTGGTGATATGGACCCACAACTTTTGTAGCAAGACAGGTAACTATGGAAACAGTCCCTTATTTTTTCCACTTCTATGCTATATTCCAAATGATCCTTTCGACTAAGCATTTCGAAGAATGACTGTATTTGTAAGTCATTAAAAATGTTGGAAAGACAAGGTCAATGAGTCAAAAGCTGATGTGCTTTTTACAGGTCCAAGAAATTGCCAAGCAAAATGTGGCTCATACATTTTCCATAACAGGAAAAAAGAGATCATTGGAACTACAAGCCAGGTATGATACTTGTTCTGTCTTTAAAGGTTTGTGATTATGTGTGGAGAAATTGATCTACAGGCTGTGCTAGTGTGACAGAGCTTTAAATCACAAGGTGAGCAGGAGAGGTGGGTATAAGAGAACGTTGGTCCTAAGTCAAAGTGTGTTGATTGCATTATAGAATCCTTACAGTGTTTATAGTAGTGCTTGTAGGGCCCACTGTGTCAACAAATCAAGTATTTTTGGCACTTGGTAATAATTACTGTCAATAATTATTAATAATGTTTATAAAATAGTGGATAGCAAAGATAAAATCTAATGGATATAAAGCTGTGGAGCTGTGAATTGAATTTACTGAAAATATTGTAAGTAGAACGATGATGTTTCCTCTAATTTTCTTTTGTTTTAACAGGACAGAAGAGGAGAAGAGGGAATGGATTCATGTTAGTACAAAGCACCAGTGATAAGGAGGGCAATCACCATGCAGGCAGCATTTGAAATCATTGTTTTGGGGTTCTGGGGCTGTTACACGGAAGCTGGGTGGGTCAGTCTGGTGGAACTGCTCATGGAGAAGTGTGGAGCTCAGTCAGGGTCCCAGTGCTGACCAGGTTGCCCCAGAAAATATCTGGGGACTTCAGCTGGGCTCCCCCTTTCCTGCATTCCTTAAGCCCAGTATAAGAAGAGACTGAGGCATCAGACCTTGTATATTCTTCCAGTTTGACTTGTAGAGACACTATCTGATGGCAGTTCTTAGTTTTTAACTTAAACAATAAGAGGTTTAACACCACTATGGAAGGTTTTTAAGTTTCCCTTTCATTTATTCAAGTGTAAGGTTTTTTTCACCAAATGATAATCCTACCCATCTTCCTATTAGAGAATATTTTTGGTGATGCTTCTCATCTTTGCTGACATCTTTGTCTCAGGTCATTCAAGCCACAATAGAAAAGCACAAACAGAACAGTGAGACCTTCAGAGCTTTCAATAGCTCTTTTTCACAAGAGGAGGAGCATCTTCCTGATTCCTCAGTAAGTACCAGTGCTTTGTTCTCCTTTGCCAGAACAGTTTTACCAACAGTTAAGACTTACACAGCCAACTTTAAAATAGTGGAGTCTTCTTCTGGATTTTTATGTGACATTACAGGGCAGTCATCTCCATTTCTCTGGCTCTCAAATGTGTATCAGTCACAGTTACTCAGCCATGCAGATACAGAATAAATTATCAGGACAATTCAATGCCAGAGACCCATCAGGCACGTTTCCAGGCTGTTGGCTTTTTTTAACAGAACAGGTATAATTCCTCAATATTATGGGTGCTTAGCAGTCTGGAATATTATTTGTGTCCCTGGGAGATTTTGTTCATTACTTTTCCCCGTCTTGTCAGAGTTGCATTTTGGGATTATTTATTTGATGTTATTTTATTATTATTAAAAATATTTCAAAGACTAGGGAGGAAAATTATGCATTTTAAAAGGACCTTAAAATGCTGTCTTATAGATAATAAATATATTTCAGAAAAATATTCTCCATCAAAATATGTAAAATAGTCTTGAAAGTTCATTGTTTCTCTACAGCCATAAGGTATCGCTCTGTCTTGTCTTTGCTAGGAATTTTGTTTTAGAAGTATCCACATCAGGACAGTATCTCTCCATTCGACTTGCAAATAATGGTGATAACCTTAGCCACAGGCATTTGCTACAAGCTAAAGAGGAATGGGGACTGGGAGAGCAAAATATTTAGGAATATCATACAATGCTGCCTGTGACTTTATGACTTCAGCCATGATAGATCTTGGAGCAGAGGGAGAGAAGGTCCATCTACAGAGACTGAACTTCGAGAGCTTTTTATCTTCTCCCTCCCCTGCCTCCTAAACTGCTTGTTTAGGGGTTTCGTTTGTTTGTTTTGTACCTAACAATTTTTGACATCTCTCTTTGAAGATTCAGGACTGATTTGGTGACTCAATAATCTGGATTTTTTATCTGCCTGATTTCCCAGGGGCCTCAGGAGAGATGTTGGATGTGCCTTTCATCCCAGCATAATCAGATTGACAGTGAAGAACTTCTCAGCACTCCATAGAGTCTAGAATCCTGCTACTGATAGCAGCCAGCAATGAGCCCTTTTCAGAATCTAGCAGAGTTTACTTATCCTGACCTATTCATCAGCTAAAAATACCTGTGTAAAAAATAGAAAATAATCAATTCATGTCTATATTTTTCAGTTAACTTATGGCTGCATTCAGAGCCAGGATGCTTTGATGAAAAAAATCTTTTGCTAATAAGCAAACTAACAAGAACCCTTCTTTCTATATAATTAAGACACCGCATCTGGTCAAGTTCATTACTATTATCTTGCTTTGTAAATTCAATTTGATTTTTCCTATGTGTTCATGGTGTAGCCACATATTTATACTCTACTCGCCATAAAAGCCAAGCAGAGCAGAAGTCTGGTTTATCCCTGGTTGTGATATTAATGCAGTCTATACTGCAATTTCTTTAATGCTAGAATACTAATCTGCATTTTTAGGACATTGGCTTCTCTAGATAATCAGCTTTGAAACTGATGTCACAGTTAAATGTGACAGAAATTGATGTCCGTTAAAATGAGCTGGATGTATTTCTGTAAGGAAAACTGGACAAATACTGAGAATATTCTAACTGAATACACTGCGTTGGGTAGCATCCACCAGACATATCATTTATGGAATACTGGGCAGCAACTTTAGATGAAAAAGTGACCCTTTTCTTCTCTCATGAATCTATAAATAGATTGCATTCATGGATTCCTGGCTGGATCAGTAACAGCTACTAGAAATTAGCCTGTAAAAAAAGAGTCTAATTGTTTTTTTCCTATCTTTGGCTTTACATTTTCTCTGTTATAGTGCTTAGGACTGGTTGCAGTTCATGACCAGTGCATGCAACTCAGTGCTTGCATTTCCCTGCTCACTCACATGAGCTCATACCAGCATTTTGGGTTGGTGTCAGCCTGAAATCTGCCTAGAGAAGACTTGAGGTTTCTGGGAGGTGCAGAGATCTGAAATTTTACCTACTCTTAAGATTATAACTGTGCAAGTCTTCAGCAACTAATGAACTCTCACCTGTCAGGAGGGGAATATCCAGTGTCATTGCCAATCAGTGCCAAGCAGGGTAATGATCTTTTAAAAAAGTCTTTTTAGAAAGCTTTCAGGTTCCTTTGTGGTTTAGCTCCTCCATTTTCACCTGCAGCATTTCCAGGTTGTGTGAAAGGTGTTTTTAAAGCTATCTAAAGATGTTCCCAGGGAACTGCTTCATCTCAGAAGAATTGGAGGCTCCTGATGTGGTGACAGACCCAGTTTGTGCAGTCTTGGAAGGCTGTCAAGGAAAAGTGCTGCAGAGAGCTGAGCTTTGTGGAAGTGGCATTCCTATGATTTGAGATTGAGAATGCTTCTGTTAGTTAAACCATGAATGTTAGATGCTGTATCATCATTATTTCCCTCTGCTGTTTCTTTCCCCATAGATCTGGGGTGGTTCTGACAAACATGTCAATAACTATATTCTTATCTGAGACACTGTAAGTGATAATGGTAATGTAACAGGGAGAAGCCCTTTTGAAATACTTTCCAGGTAAGAGTAGAGAGTATTTGATTTTTAGCCCATTATTCCAAATAAACAAACAGAATTGGGGATCTGAATAGGCAACTGGAGAAATTTACTCTTTTCCCTAAATTTTCTAGCGGTTTTCTCAAGCTCTTCTTCAAACCTTGTTTTTCCTCCACGTTTTTCTTTTTCCAAGTCCCATCACAGCACACATACATCCTTTCACTAGGCAGAGTAAAATCCTGGGTTGATTAGGATTACAGTGAAAAAAAAGCCCCTATGCAGAGGACTGAGGAGCAGATGATGTGAACACCTTAGGTTACTGGGTTTTTCCAGAGGCAGAAATAGCTGATTAGAGCTGAGTAGTGATTCTTCCCTTAATTCAATCGAATTCCCTGAGGAAGTGCTCTAGGGTGACACAGCCCTGGCCCAGGGGATGCACTTGCTCCTTTCTCTGTTTTAAAGAGTTGATTGATTGTATTAGAATATAAATAGATCCAATGAGGCATCAGAATAATAGCTCTTCAATTTGGCCACTTAAACAGAGATTAAACCTTCTTGCTTTAAAATTAAATGAAGCCAGAGTGCCAAAATGCACTGGGCATTTAGATAATCTCAAGAGATGTTGTCTGATTGGCAAAGGAAGAATGATCTATGGGAATAACAAGAGAATTTATCACAAAGAATCTAATAGTTTGAGAACCCGGTGTAAACTAGCAAACTCCCTGTAAATTAATTGCAGATAAGGTGGTTTTCCTTCCTTTTTAGAATGTGGTCTATGATTTTGGTACTCAATGTACAAATGTACATTTGCCCTCTATATGTATTGAATACTATTGAATAAATAAATAAATAAATAAATAAATAAATATATATATATATATATATATATATGGTGTACATATAGATATATGAATATGATATATGAACTCTATAGGAATATATATAGATATATAAGCATCTATGTGTATTTAATACATATACATCTCTATAATTGAATAAATGGAGATGCCATTTCACATTTATTTAGGATTGAGATGTATTGTGAAAAAGAGAAACTTAACTGAGTGGTGTTTTGATGGAGTAAATTTCCTTCCTTTCAGAATCAATTGCCTTCACAGAGCCCTTGCTGGTCTGGCTGGCAGCCTCCAATAGAGAAGTGTCCTTCAAACCATGGCACTGGCTATCTGCAGCATGTGGGGGACAGGCATAGGTTGCACCCAAAGGCAGGTTGGCAATTCAGTGCCATCTGTAAAATCCTCCACATCAGAGTCCAGCCCATATTTGAGAGTGGCTGAGTACATGTGTGATGTGTGCACCTGGGCTAGTGGAAGGTGTCCCTGCTCATGGCAGGGGACTGGAAGAAGATGAGCTTTAAGGTCCCTTTCAACTCAGACCACTCTATGATTCTGTGATCTGATTTTATTAATTATAGTATGCTCACAATCAAAGAGTTGAGGGACTGAAAGCAAACTCTTTTTCTTTTCTGTTCCCCTGCCCTGCCCTTGTTTTTTTTGTTGTTTTTTTTTTTTTTCTTCAGTGTTTAATATATTTGAGGAAGAACATCCATATTGAAACTGTTCTGTGTCATTCTGTTTCTCCTCAGATAGCCAGCACCAGCTCAGTGGAATCAATGCCAGGAGCAGATAGTGGTGGTGCATTAGGAGGGGTGAGTAATTTGAAGCTAATACTTTAGTCAGAGCAGTGTTGCAAGGTGGGTTACATTTCTTTTGTAGCAGGAAAAATAATCATACTTCAATATAAGTTTATAGGGTTTCTGTTCTGCTGTCTGTGGCCTCAGCTATGCTGTCATTAGTTTCCTGGCTAAGTTATACCCATAGCTACTTGTCATTTGCAGCATCAGAAAATTTGAATCCTGCTCAGATGTGTCACAAAAACCAGGAAATAAACTCTCCAACCAGTTTGGTGAGTTAGACAGGTGACATTGCTTTATTAACAGTGCTGGATGTGTGTGGGTTTTTCCTTAAAGCATGCACAGACTTCATAAAGCACCATAACTCGTTTGGTAGCGGATATATGCTGCGTGCGCATCAGAGCTGGTTCCTTCAGTTTGCAACACTGGGTTTGGAGATGGGGGAAGTTTGGGTCAGCTTTTTTGTTTGGTTTTTGTTGGTATTTTTGGAGGTTTTTTGTTTGGTTGGTTGTTTTTGTGTGCATGTATTTAAATTGTGATAGGGAGCTACACTGATTGCTTGAAGGGAGAAGGGCAAAAAGATACCAAGAAATCTATCTGATTAATGCTGTTGCATTGTGTAACTCAAGATTTCATCTCCAGAACCAAATTTTGAGTAACACTTCTTCCACAGTATGCTTTCCATGCATTCTAGTGCAGAAGAAGAGGTGATAATACTTTCTTATGTCTCTGGTCTGTAAAACATTGACTGCCACAGAAGCAAAATATACTTTCAAATGTATTATTCATTTGGCTCAGTAAAACAGCTATGACTACTGCTGAGTCAAACTCAAGTTTTTGAGTCCTTAACAAGGTCAGTTTTTTATCATTCTTACCTCTCTCTTCTAGATTAAAAGATTTTCAGGAAATGCCTAGGGTCAGTTGAATTTACAGAAAATTAGCCTCAACAAGAACAAACAACCACCAAAAATACCCTTACCTAGAGATACTCTATAGGATGTTCTGTATTAACATGATGATTTTAGTAACAAAGGAGCGGTTTAGCAGCTCCTCCAGACCTCTGGCCAAGCTTGGAACCTTCTGGTAGAGTGCACAGTGTCTATGCAAAACTGTTAAACAGGCCAGCAACCTGACCTATACAAAAAATAAGTTATAAGTATTGGTGATTACTGTGCACCATGCTGGTTATTTTTTGTTCTCACTTCATATTTAACAATTGTTTCTTTATTTATAAAGAAATGCAACAATTTTTTCTTTATTTATAGTCGGTTTTGTGATTAGTGTTTTGTGCCTTGAGTTACAGAAGCTGTATTTAATGAGCTACTTAAAAAAAACCCCAATGTTTTATAGTATTAAAAAACCCAAAGCCACATAAAAATTTTGGCTGGTCTTAAGTATCTTTGGGAAATGTAAATTTTATTTGGAATTAAATATAAAACTTGTATCTTTTTAGTTGATAATAAATAGTTCTGTCAGTGATTTGCATAACATATCTTGATATGTTAAGTAGTTTTCCTTTAATCGTGTATTTAAAGAAAAATTTAATTCTTGAGATAGAAATAAAAATGGAGTTGATCAAAAAGACAGTTTAAAATACCCAAAATTGTGTAGTACTGATTCTGGGCTCTAATTTTGCTAAAAATGGATAATAGCAATGAGAATAATGAATAAAAACGTTAATTTCAGCCTCAGAAAATATGAATTTTTTGTGCTGACATCCCTTTAGTAACAGCTCAGTGAGAGCTCAAGCAATTCATGGTATGCTCAACAGCTTCACATGCAAACCACTTGGTGGTAGTGGTGGCCAGCAAACTGGGAGTGCCTTCCTGTGCTTCCCCTGCTTGAGAGGCTTCTGAGATTTTCTTCAGCGTTTGTATAACCAGGCAGTGAAATGCTACTGCTTGTCTACAGCATCTTTGCTGAATTGTCTTGCTGCTTTGCACTGCTAGTGCAGGTTATGCTCAGACTTCTGTGTGCAGGAGGAAATATGAGCTTGTGGAAAATATCTTCACGTAGTCTTGCATGTATAATGTTGGCATGTAGAGAAACAAACTAAAATATTACAAAGTACAAAATTTGCTATATAATTTAAAATTTTTCACTTAGTAAGCATTTCCAGAAGCACTTGCTGATGTTCTACCCCATTGTGGGTTGCTCCAAGTAGTTAATTTATAAATGGAAAATACGCCTGTAAGAGCATAATGAGAAGGAAAAGAATTAAAACTGCTATGTAGCTCAGGTGTCTGCTTATGTAAGAGTCTTATCAGACTGTATTTATGAGTTACATGAACAATATTGGGACTGTATTTCTACTGCTGGCTCAGACAGAATGAAATACGTGGCACAGAGAAGCCCTGGATCCCTGGCAGTGCCCAAGGCCAGGTTGGACATTGGGGCTTGAAGCACTCTGGGACAGTGGAAGGTGTCCCTGCCAATGGCAGGGTGGCACTGGATGGGCTTTGAGGTCGCTTCCACCCCAAACCATTCTGGGACTGTGTGATTCTCTGACTATATAGCAAGTAGTAAATAATGGTAACAGCAGTCTCCTAAGCCCACTGTTTTTCTTTTTGTTCCTACCAGCTTTTTGGTGATTCTTCCCTGCATTTAAGAAGCAAATGGAGGCTGAATAGTTCACTAAGTTCAGATCTCCGCTCACCTAAGAAGGCCAGCCACAGGCCTTCATCTTGCAGTCACATGAGTTGTACCTCTTGCTGCGATATATGCTATTTTTCCACCAAAATTTTAAAATTGGAGGAAACTCAGGATTTGGAGATTTAAATGCAGCAGAGTAAAAGCAAATTAGCAGTCAAAACAGCCTAGTCTGAAAGTAGATCCTGGCTCTGAACAGAGTTTATGTGATTTTTCCTGTCAGACTCAGCAGCTCCAAAACAGGGTTGGGTATATTGAGAAATATGGCAATTATTCAACCTCATTAATATCAAGATGCTGAAGCAAGGGCAGCTCTGTGCTAGCACCCCTTATAAAAGGCATCAGCAGTAAATAAAGTAGCTTGTGTAATAAAGGACACAAAGTGACTGTTAAATTTATCTAGAATGAACAACTTGAGTTACAACACATGTCCTTGTTTGCTATTCAGTGTCAGAGTTAAATAACATATTATTGAAAAAGTCTTCTATAATAGCTCACTGGAATTTGCTAAGTAATAAAGACTTTAATTTTTATTATCTTTTCTGTAGCTACAATAGCAATGTTTCAAACTCTCGTGTTCTCAGTATATTCTGACAATGTTGACAAATACTGTGAAATATTGCTGTCATTCATCAAACACTTAGAGACATATATACAGCACCTTGTATTTTTGTAATCTGCATGTTGGCATGTTAATCATAGAATCATGTAGTGGTTTGGGATGAAAGGGACCCTAAAGATCATCTCATTCCAACCCTCACCATGAGCAGAGACACTTTTCACTGGACCAGGTTCCTCAGAGCTGAATCCAACCTAGCCATGAACATCTCCAGGCATGGGAAATCCAGTTGATGCTGCATCCAGTAATGCTATTCAATTTGTCAGGAAATTGTGCAATTGGGTTTGCTGAGTGACTTTAGGTACTGGCTTGGATTTAGAGGCTAACCTTGCCTGGCCACAGCACATAGTGCAGGTCCCTGGTGTGGGTGTCCCTGCCTTCCTGAGGAGCTTTATGCTTCATCTTGGGCTGGGAGGCCCAAGAAGCTGGCCTAAGAAAACTCCTAAATTAAGCATTTGAATTCGGGTGGTGCAAAGTCCACTCCCAACACCATTCACTTCTTCAGTCAAGCCGTTTTCCCCAAAATCTTCATATCTCCCCCCCACCAAGGGAGGGAAATTTACAACACACTCAGGAAGTCAACCTGTACCTTGAAAAAGGAAGAAGAGGTGAGTGCTGGAAGGGAAGCTTTTCTTGAGAGGTCCATCTTGGCCATTCCTCCACCTCCTCACTGACAGACAGTGAGAGGAGATTGCTCCGTGGTGCTCAGGAGATGAGTGGGCAGAGAAGGGCTCAGACCACATAATGTCCCCCCAAGGCCCCTGATAGTTGAGCCAGCCAGTCCTCCAGCTAAGGCAAGCAGCAGTCATGCAGATTCTTTCCTAAAATAATATGAACCCCATAGAGGATCTTTGTCAGTAGAACTCTATGAACAATTTTGCAGTTTTTATTATTTTCTTTTTTTTTAATCACGTACTTGTACTTTTAATTTCAGAGTGATTCCTCTAGGAAATCTTCCAAATCTAAGCGAGACAAGGAGAAACAGTCTTGTAAGAGCTGCAGCGAGAGCTTTAACTCCATCACGAAGAGGCGGCACCACTGTAAGCAGTGTGGGGCAGTAAGTATCCCAGCACGCTCAGCTCTTGAGTTTCTTCTACAGAGACCATTAAAGACAATTTTTTATCTTTTTCAGTGCAGGAACATTCTGGTTCATGGCAAGTCATTGTCAGATCAGGTTTTTCCACTTGCTTTACTTGCTGGGTATCAGGGGGAAAAAGAGCAAAACTGGTGCCAGGGTCCTAATTTGTGCTGGTTTAATGGCAAATTCAGTGCCTGAGTGGATAGAAAGAAAGGTGGTGCTGTTCCTGTGGATGGGTGTGTATCTGGGGGAAGGGGTTGTAGTTTGTTTGTGGAAGCAATGGCCTTAAGACAGCTTCACTTCACCCAGACAGCAGCTCTTCTAACATGAACAGCTGAACATGACATATTAAAGGTGGGATTAAGCTATTAGAGAGCATCCAAAGGAGGGCAACAAAGATGACAAAGTGAGCAAAGCCATGTGAGGAGCAGCTGGGGGCACTTCTTCTCTTCAGCCTGGAGGAGACTGAGGGGAGACTCACTGGGGTCAACAACTTCCTCTGAGGGGAGGAGGAGGGGCAGACTCTGATCTCTTTCTCTGATCTCTTCCTAGTACTCAAGGGCGTGAAGTTGTGTCAGGGGATGTTTAGGTTGGATATTAGAAAGAGGTTCTTCCCGCAGAGAGTGGTCAGGCACTGGAACAGGCTCCCCAGGGAAGCAGTCACAACACCAAACCTGCCAGAGCTCCAGGAGAGTTTGGACAGCACTCTCAGGCACAGCGTGTGACACTTGAGGATGCCCTGTGTGGAGCCAGGAGCTGGACTTGGTGATCCTTGCAGTTTCCTTCCCAGTCAGCATATTCCGTGATTCTGTGTTTCTTTCCCTATAGAAAGGTTGTGTAAAAGTGGTTTCCTCCTGCTTGAAAAACCAAAGAAATTTTATCCCAGAGAGGCAAGGCTGGCTTACTGAAGGCCCTTAGTCACCTCCCCTAGATCCCTTTATTGACGACTGAATTCCCTTTTCTTTTTCTGTAAATCATAACCATAGCCAAGATGAGATGGATTGCTGTAAGATGACTTGAAACCTCATTCAGTGTTCCTAATGTAATTAAGGTCATTTGAAATAGAGATAAATTTTCAGCTGCAGAGAGATCTATATGTATAGTTAAGGTATTTAAAGAAACCTCAGTCTCAGCAATTGAAATTAAACTGCTGTGGAGGAGGCATTTTTACCCTGGTGTTGGGATTTTCAACCTTCTGGTTTGGTTTTATTAATAATTGCTTAAATCATGAAATACATTTCTGGAGGTTTAAAGTATCCCATTGCAAAGTCAGTGTAACTAAAGAAATTAAATAATGGCTTTCCCCCAGGAACAGAGAGAAACAGAATTACATCATTAATAATTTATTGTTAAACCATTGTTTGTTGTGCAATGCCTTGTGGTGTGACAATAGCACTTGAATTAAAAAAGTTAATTTATCTCAAGGAAAGACTATCATGTTGCTAAAAATACTGTCTTGCTTTTGTTTGGGTAACACTTCCTGAATTAAGGCAGTCCTCTTCATATAGCAATTAAAGCCTTACAGTGAACCATGTAACAAAATATATGTGTGCTGCAGGTTTGTGGTTGTTATTGTACAGAAATTCAGAATGGATGTCCATCAGGCTGACACTCTGTAAAGGTTTCTCTCCCTGGAGCAAGTGTATTAGAGACAAATTTTTAGCATGAAAACAGGTTCTGTAACTGCAGATCCAGCATTCTTTCCACTGGTTCCTTGGGCCCAATGTGTCACTGCATGCTCTTGGCAGCTGAGGCAGACAAATAATTTTTAATGGCTAATATACTGGACTATGTTCTTAAAATAGTTGTTGCTTTCTGGATTCCTCAGTTCTCCAGGATGTCCTTGACTGATGAGGAATGTCAGCCACTTTTACTCTGGAAATCAGTCCTTCTTAGACCATTAGAGAGCTCTAATTGCTTCTTAAATTTAAGCTCTTTTTGACTTATAAAAGCTTATAAGAAAAGACAAGGAAAACAAACTTGAACTATGTTAGTCATACAGTATTTCCCTAAAGACATAAGTTTTCTTTAATTTGGTATTTTGGTATATGCCATGGGATCACAAACACGTCAATTATTAATGGAGGTAGATATAGTGAATATTATATTGGTCTTATATCTTACATATTATATATATCTTATATCTATTATATATATATTTATATGTAATAAAATATTATTTATTGGTAAATAAAATATTTACATTAACTTTCATGGAATTTTGCTTTACTAACAACCATTCTGCAAGTCAATTTCTTTGATAAAGGGTTGTGTTTTAAACATGCCTAATTAAACACCACCTGTCTGTTACAGGTGATCTGTGCAAAATGCTCTGAGTTTAAGCCACTTGCAGATAACAGCCGCCATAATCGAGTGTGTAAAGAGTGTTTCTTGCATCTCCCAGCTAGCCCCTGCAGCCCTGGGGTGGAAGCCGTTGGGGAACAGAAGAAAAGACTAGCTGCAGAGGTACAGTCTTTGGCTAAGAAGCTTTGTGAGGCTCTCTCTTTCTTTAGTGTATTTATTAAAAACTAATCAAATTGGTTTTCTTTTCTACCCCACCATGGTATTTAATCCTCTGACCTATAACTCTCATTGAATATGCCTGCAGCCTGGATGATGTTTGTAGATGGTGAGCATTCATCATAGGATGCTGATCACACAGGGATGCATAGGTTTGGCAGCTAAGCTTTAGCTTCCAAACTTACAAAAGAGAAGGAAAACCCTCTGACTTCTTTTTATTTTGGTGTATTTCCAGTCTTGATCTGTGCACAGTAACTATTCAAAAAATAAGATCTGTTTTATCACTTTTAATTCCATGTAGCAACTCTGTTGCTTGGGGGCTTTTGTCAGCTTTGTACCCAAACACGTCCAAGATCTCGGCAACAGAGTGCAGAGGAAGTTCTGGATCCAGAACCTGACCCCATCAAAACCTTTACATGTGGTATCACATATTCCCCTCTGCAGCTGGGGGATGGAATGAGACGGTCTCTACAGTCCCTTCTGACCCACACCATTCTGTGATTCTGTGATATCTGCTCTAGCTGTGCCTACAGATGATGAGCTCTTCATGGGTGCCAATACAGTCTGTGGTATCTCATGACAAACTTTGCAGCACTGTTTCAGTAGGAGAAGTTTGGGGTGCAAACCTGCACCTACACAGGGAAGAGAGAGCCCTGTTCATCTGAAAAGCCGAGAGGCTAACCGGTGAAATGTGACCCATTGCTTTACTTCAGAAAGAAGATTAAAGCAAAAAGCTGTAAAAACCCAAGGAAAAGTGTCATTTTTTCCCTCCTCTACTCAGGCTGCTAGTTTTTTTGTTAAATCTTCAAAGGATGAGGTAAAATGCAAGAAGGCTGGTGTATAGAAAGAAAATATCAGAGTCAGGCTTTTTCTTTCACTTCTGTTTACATTAAACTTTTTTAACAAGCTTATTAGCAGCTGAGGAGACTGCCACTTAACAAATGTTATTAGCAGCTGCCATAAATCTTCAGGAGACTTCTGTGCAAATCCAAATGCAAATAGGAATTTTTATTTTCTTTGCTTTCTATTAGAACACAACAATTTCTTCCAATCTTTTTTTGGACTCTGATTTGTCTCCATCCATGCACAAGAGGATCTGTTAATAAACCTTTCACACTAATTTGAAGTAATCTCCCAGCCTACTTTGCTAAGCAAGAAATGATCTGCATCATCTTAATTACCATTCTCAATTTACTGGGTGGAAGTTGAATTTAGCTTCATGTCCTCTGGGAATGGTGGTTCAACCTCTGCCTCTGTTACATGGAATCATGCTATTGCTTAATTGTATATAATAATTATTAATTTTTATTTTATTATGGCCTATCCAACATTTGTCCTCAAGTGTTATTTGACTCTGCACCACTTGAGTATTTTATATTTAATTCAAAGTATTTTGCACACCTAAACATAAATGGAAGCAGCTCTGGTTGTTTTGTGTTTTTTTCCTTCATCCAGAAGCAAAGCATCCTTGCAGCTGAAAACAGCCTCTTCAGCAGCTACCTCCAGTTCTTTGAAAAAGGGAAGACTTGGTACAAGATGTGGGTGACCATCCCCAAGAGTGAACCTCTTGTTCTGTATCTGCAAGCAAGCAGCCAGGTAAGATGGCATTCACAAGGGTTAACACACAGGAAAAGAAAAGCGTAAGTTTAAATATGTCAAGCTGAGGAATGGGTCAAAGGATTTGGCTTATTTCAAGAACAGAACTGAATTTTCAATTCTGGATATGGAACAAAGCCTCAGAGTTTAGATTATCTTGTTACCTGTACTTACTGCTGATAGAATTAAATTGCTTTTCCATTCAAAATTTTTACAATAAAAGGGGGACAAAACAAATGTAATTTAGTTATCCTTTAGCTTTTTTAAGGTTTCAGACAGGTGTAGTCAAAGGTTTTATTACTCTTTCATTAGGGATAGCACTTTCCTGTTAAATATATAGAACAGCAAAGGAGGCTGGATATTGCAATTGCTGGAATTGCTGGTTCAAGTTTGTTTTCTTTTTTAACCTAGTTCTGGGTCGATGGGATAGAGGAATTTGTGAAAATGTATATGTTCTTCAGCCTGAAAAATTATAAAGCTCTCTGTCATAGCATCATGGGGTTTTATCTTTACTTGAAATACTTACATTGATAAGAGTTTTTTGTCTCTAAATGCACTATTGAAGCTAACTAGCATTTGTGTGTGGCAAAAATCAAGGGATAGAAACATCTGTATCTAAACTAGAAATATCTGTCATGCTTCCTTAGCACTGAACAATGCTGAAAGGAGATCCCCATATCCAGTTTTGCATTTGGCATTTGACATATTTATACATGGCTTTGGTTTATCTTCTACGGGGGATGGGAAAAGGAATGGAACGGAATTCAGCCAGCAATTACCCTGCTGTAGTTGTAGTGATAAGAAGATTTTCTTTTTATTAGCATCTGTTTGTGGCTAGGAACAGTCAAGAAAATCAGTTTTCCCTGTGATTTTATAAAGCATTTCAGAGTAAAACTCACCCTGTATCTGATCAACAAATACTACACCTTGTTAGAGCTGTGTTCATTTCTCAGCTTGTCAGCAGAAGCACCTCTGGCTTTAAGCAAGTTTGTGTGATGTTTTAAACATAGTGCTCAATGAGGCTGAAAGCTTGAAGAGCTTCAGCTCCCTTGGCTCCATCTGTGGTTCCAACCCCACACTGAGCAAGCATCCAATTAATCCTGCAGGCAGCAAGCTGCCCAGTTTCCCTCCTAGTCAGCAGGACATGTGTGGCTGAAATTACACATTGGAATAGCAAAGAGCCTCTGACAAGGCACTAAAACGAAGACAACAAATCCAGTCTTTGGCTCTCTCTGGATTCAGGGTCTTGAGAAAGGAACGATGCTTTAAAAAGCCAAGTAGAGAGAACAGCTTCACCAGCAGAGCTTTTCAACTGATGAGCAAGCTGTATCTCAGACAACAGCATTGCAATCCACACAAACCAAGCCAGATTGTCTCACACTTGGACAAGGACAGTGGGAATAGAGGGAGAGAAGTTTAAGTTCTTTGGCCTTTCTCACACAGAAACGATGTGTGTTATCTGAAGGATGGCAGGGGTGAGAAGTCGAGAGGAAGCAACACCCCTCACACAGTATGATTGAGAATTTCTCCTACTGCCCAACTGATGGTTGCAATACAGCATAAATAATAATCCATGGACATAATTCATTTGCATTCAGTGCAAACTTAATGATGGTTGATTCTTCAGGACCCACCTGACAGTCATGTAAAACCAGAGATGGAAGCTGGAGGAGCTTCTCTGCCTCAGTTGCTGTGTACTTTGTCCATGTCCTGCCAAATCTTGAGCATCTGCTGATATTATTAATAAGATCCCGGTTTTTTTAGGGGAAAAGTGTGCCTCTGGCACTAATTGTCAATTTTATGACAGTTAAATTTAGTGGTTAGTGTCCTCAACTATTTCAGGGGTGAGATAATAAAGTGCCAAGAAAGCAAAAGGACAAGGTTATTTATCTTACATTCCAAAACCAGGATTTACTGTCAGGAATGAGGCTGAATAACAAAAGTTACGCCTCTTTCTTCAAGGGCCTGCCATTCCCATTTGTGTACTTCAATTTGCATCCAACTGCAGGAAAAAATTTGGAAGCAAGTCTTGTTTCTTGATATTAATCCAACATTCTTGTTAATTCTGATTTACATAGGATGCACTAGACTTCTGAGGAAAATCTCTTCCAGAGCTTCATTCAGTCAGAATGTCTGGAATCAGTTGGGAGCCACTCATGTGCTTAAATATTCTTTTCCCAGGCATAGTTCTGTTTTGCACAACCACCTCCATGGATCTCACAGGCCTCTTTAGACCTGCAAAGAAGCATTTCCTTTCAGAGATGTGTCTTTCGGGAATAATATTGCCACCAAGAGTATTAAAGGTCTTGAAACATAAAGCATGACTTAAGAAGTTTGAAAGTTGGGGGATTATTGTTAAGAAGAACAGAAAGAATAGCTGCCTCTTGGGAAGAAGGAGCAAACCAAGCTGAATCTGGAGCTTTGAATACAGTGAAAGCTTCTTCCTCTGCACCCCTGGTCCTCATGCCAAAGAAGGGATGCTAGTGCAGGTAGAAACATGACTCACAGATTTAAAATAGCAAGAAAACTGTTCTTTTGCTTTTGACCCTTGTTCCAGGAGAATGAATTAATCCCCTGAGTGTTCGTAGTTCAAGTCTTTGCGTAAGGCTTTATGCATGAGGATTCCCAACTTGTTTAGGTTTGGGAATCAAACCAGTTTGATTTGTCCTCAAATGGAGTCACAAATAGTACAGCTGTTTGTCGTATTTATCTCAGTGAAATTGTAAGAGTTTACTTATAAGCAAAGACCACTTCAGCTGTAAGGAGCAGCAGTTTTAAGATAAATTAGTCTTGCCTTTTCAAGGGCTCCACCTGGACCTTCTACCCTTGTTGGCCTTGTAAAATGCACAGCTGCTTGCATAGCTCTGACATGAACTTATCTGAATGAGACATGCAAAATTAAGGCTTCCAGCCTAGCTGGAAAAGTAATGGATTTAGGAGAAATATGAAAGGTAAAACTAGTATAGCTAGAGCTAGTATATTTATGTATATATCAGATCAAACTTGATCCAAGAGAAAATTTTGTTTTATAAAGAAGAAAAATCTTCCATTCATCATGTAAATGTGATTTACTTTTAGAAAATAAGGGAGAAGCTGAGTTTGAAATTGAGCTCAGAGTTTTTGGGAAGTTTTTTTTCTTGCTTGCCTTTTGATCCTGTTTAGTAGAAGCTTTGCCTGGTCCTGCACAAAACTCTGCCTGCCCTTTTTTGGTCCTGAAGATCTTTGCATCACATGAGTCTCTCAATGCTTTCTGTAAGGCTGGGGTTAGATCATTAATTGATAAAGAGTGGAGTTTAGGCAGAAAAAAACCAGGTATTATCTAAGCCCATGCAGAAGTAGGAGGGGGGAAATGCCATTGTGGGTCACTGTTGTCTAAGACAGCTTATACATGGTAAAGAACTGTGGAGCCCAAGAGGCATGTCTGTATGCAGGAGTGCCTGAAACAGAACTGCCTGTGTGGTGGAACTGAGTTGTCTGTTCCCAAATCTTAAACCCTGGGTGTTGCAATGACTGCAACAGAGCAATAAATACATGCTGTTGTAATGACCTAGATAAATAACCCATTTGTGTTGTGCTGCTGAGAGTCAGGATGAGTGCACAGGGCTTGTGATTGCTGACAATATTACACATTCACTAGATTTTTATCTATCACTCACTCACTATCAGAGGAAAATTATTGTAATCAGCCCTAAAGTGAAGCTCTTTCAGCACTGGGTATTTTGATTTGATGAAATACTAGTATCATGCAGTCATACTATGCTGCATGCAGAAATATTTTTTAAAAATACAGTCCAACCAGCCAAATCGGTAGGCTCTTAAAACTAAAACATGAATTTTATCTCTCTTGTAAGGCCTGTAAATCCTACTTACATGCTCAGTATAGGGCTGGAATTCCTCATGGATGCATAGTAGTCCCTGGATTTGTTGGGCTTCAGGTAGGAGGGAAGGGTTCAGTGGCAACCACAGATGCTGCTAGTCCCAAAGAGAAGTCTGGATTGCGGGTGGGGTATTCCTCAAGGCCAAGTTCTTCACCTTTACCTGTCAGCAGTATAGCTTTTCAGAGATAATGTAAATCCCTTCCTTTTGGATCAGGCAGGTACAGACAAAGTGCCAAAGGCAGCATATTAAGGGAGGATGCAAGACCAAAGGCAGACTGCTTAATTTGCCTGTGTCTGCACATATTGGGTAGGTGCAACACATACAACTCAAATATCAATTTGCTCTTATGGTGCACTTCGTGGCTACAAACAGCATCATTTGTCATTGTCATGGGTAACCTACAATTTTCCATTTGACAAGTCTAAATGTCTACTCTTCCAAACCAAGACCAGTGAAACAGGCATGGTTGAGCTTGCATGTGCTCTTGTGCATTTGTGTTCATCAGTCCCATGTTTGCTTGCTTGAGCAGTGCCGTGTGTGCAGGAGCTGCTCTGTACATGCCAATTCTTCTGCATGGGCAAGACCTTCCTGTTTTTAGGGATGTGGCTGTGGTGTCAGGGAATAGGAACTGTGCTGCATTTAGGACAGCTAGTTACACTCAAATGAGAACTGAGTGTAACTAGTGTTTGGCCTAAAGCTGTCTTTAGTCTCATTGAATAGTGCTTGGTCTTCAAATAGTTGGACTCTTGTATTTTTGCATGACAATAACAAGCAATAGATTAATAAATCAAGAAGCCTGCATTGATTTAATAAACTGTGATACATCTTTGACTGTGTATTTCTTGCCCATTTAGTTAATGTACATGTTTGCATTGATGTGAGCAGTTTTGATACTTGAATTATTTTAGACAAAGTGTTAGAAAAGTTGGCATTTTTTTGGCCATTGTTTTCAGAGTTTTGGTCCTCTTTCAGATTTGCCAAGTCATCTGCATTTGGAGTGGGCTGACAAAAGAATGATTTTGCCACTTCTCTGTGGGATGCTTCGTTAGGTTAGGTATGGGGCTGCAACACAATCAGCTGCTACAGAAGGTGACAGCTTTGTACAGATGCTTGATGCCTGTATGATTCAGACTTCAGTTTGGGGACTCATCTTTAGAAACACTTTGCTGAGAGCAGTTGAAGAGGTTTCTTGGCTATGGCACACCCTGCCTTGCTAAAATAGTCTTTCTTGAGAGCTTAGGAGAGGAGTTGGTTGATGCTCATGATGTAACTGTTAGCTGTATTGCTCCTTAGATATGACCTTTAAAAGATGGTCAAGAATTTGAGCATTGGTTTTCTTGAGAACTCTCAAAGGCATCATAAATGACTGAAAATCAGAAACTGTCTTTTCTTTCAAAGACTTTTGCCTTGCCTTTTAGTTGCCTTGGTGTCTCTCAGGGTCTAGCTTTGCTTATTTGCTTCCTTTTAACCAATCCTACAAAATATCCCATGATGTTCAAAAGGACAACACCAATCTCTTCTCAGCTGGATCCCATTTCCTGTATCTAATGCAGAGGAAATTTTGTCAAAGTTCCATGAAATGATATTAAAATCCCTGGCCATATTTACTGTGAAAGGGAATCAGTGAAGTACAAATAAAGCACCAGTAAGGCATTGCTTTTTGCTGGTTTAAGCTGAGCAGTCAGTAGTACTGCCTTGTCCCCGCTTCCTCCTCTGCAGAGCCTGGGACTGCGTCTGTGTGCTTCCCGCAGTGTGTGCCTGCCGGCTCCATGCAGTGTGCCTGCCCCTCCCACCTCAAACTGCATTTGGTCCTGAATTCTTACACTTGTTCTCTCTCCTTTAGGATGGACGAAACCCACGTCCTATCCCTCTGCCAGGCTACGAAGTCAGTTTACCAGATTCTGGTGAGAAGTTTGACGTGAAGCATGTTTTTAAGCTTTGCCAGTCCCATCAAACTCTCTATTTCAGTGCAGAAGATGAAGAGCTGCAGATGAAATGGATGGAAGTTCTCACCAAAGCTGCCAAAGGGGAGACTGAGGATACGGCTGAAGGGCTCAGCAACCCATAGAGCAAGTTTCATCTAGTTTCTCTCTTACATGCTATAAACCATCACTTGAATTTGGTATTCATGGCACTTTGGAATCTGTATGGCTTTATATTTTCATGTGTCTGCATATGAAATTCAGTGGTTTCTCACCTTTTATTGTACATTTTTCACATACAGTAGTTACCTGCCATATATTATGTTAAATGAAAAAGTAGTTAGTTGTTGGTGGTGTCAATGCTGGTTTTAAAACAAAAGACAAAGAGCAAAGCATTAATTTTAACAAAGGTAATGGAAAATCATCAGTCTTTTGTTTTCCTAAATGTATATTTTCCAGTCCTTTTGATTGCTGTTGAGTGCAGGATGTGTATAGTCTGTGATTGTTCTACAAATGTTGCCTTTTAAGTTAAGTGTGGTAAAGGCATGTGCTGGCCACTGACATTCCATTCTCTGTCTCACCCTCCTGGTAAAGTCTTTGTGATGTGTGAGCAGCGTACTGAGTATTTTCCCATTGCTAAAACTATGTCTCTGCTATTTTGAGATGACCTGTTCAAATGATAAATGTAGAAGGGATTTCTAAAAACGACAGCAAATGGTGCAGAACAGAACATTAAGAAGCCTCATTGATTTTAAGCATTTATTATATTGATTGCTTTCTTCTGGAACCAATACCTTCCTTCCCTGTATTGGAACCCATTATGATGTAAGTGAACAAACATTTTATACTGCAAACTGGGTTATGATCAATAAACAAGAACATTTTTAGTATACACCATACAAAAAGGTGACTTTTTTGTTCTACTGGTTAATTTAAGTGGCCTAGGTTTTATTTATATATTTTGTAAATAATGTTTCATAAGTATTTTAAGAATTTTTAAAAGACCTCAGCTAATTAACAGGATTTAGTGCATAGTTAAAACATATTTGTATGAACTGAGTTTGTAATTTAATTTTCCTGTTCACTTGTTTTTGTCTTATTTTCAAACAGAAATGCTTATCTGTTTAAATAAAAATTCCTGCAGTTAACTCCTGAGCCAGATTTCCAAGGCACAGCAAAATTTAGGTCAACATTTAATATAGGTTAAAAAAAATATATTAAAGTCCAAAGCAAACAAACAAACAAAAAAGGCATGTCTGTTCCTAGTGGTAGTAAGCATGTAGTATCAATCAAAATTAAATAAAATCTTTCACAGTACTGTATTTTTAAAGGGTTTGGTTTAACTTTTGTTAACTTTTGTCCTTAGCCTTCTACATTTTCTGATACCGACAGAGAGGAAGAAATGCTCCATACAGAGTTTTTTAGGATTGTTGAAAATTAGTGATCTGAATCAGTGCGTATTTTTTGGACTAACAGAAAAGGACTTATCCTTCTTTGGAGTTTGGTTTATTTTTTACATTGGTGAATAAATCGTATATCTGAAGTCCATGACGATAAAACTTAGAGGCCATGTATTTGATTATCCACTGGAAATTTTTCTTAAGGCTTGCATCTTTCCTCCCTACTCACCCTCTCCCAGCAGTCTACACAGAAAAGATTTCTTGAAGAGTAGCTTTTACCATGAAAAGGAATTCTTTCCAGTGTGTGTTATTTCTTCTCCTAAGCTTCCTTGAAAATATAATGATGTAGAGTACTTACCTTGAAAATTTACTCATTTAGTAACATTTCCCGTTTGGAGGTGGAGTTTTTGTTTGTGTTAACATTCTCTCATTCTATGATCCTAAGCAAATCAAGGGAAATGTGCTTAGTGAACACATTAACAAACCAATATGCTGTAATGCAAGTGCAAAGCACCCTCAGAGAACAGCCACAGGCTACAGAACAGTGTTGTAGGAGAGTCTCTCTTGATCCACATTGACTGACCAGCACAAGGTCCCAGAATACAGTGATGCTCTGAAATCACAATCAAATCCTCTGAGAAATCACTACATGTCTCTGAAGGTTTGTCCTAAGTTTACAGCAGGATCTAATCTTGTCCAGATCAAAGGCTGGAGGGTTAGGACCTTTGTTTCATTCTCCTTCCTCATCTTCTCTCCTTTGGAAGGAAGTGGAAACTCCCAAAGCTGAAGAAATAAGCATTGCTGACACAATTAAAAAAAAAAAAATCATAAAAGCTGTTCTTCTGAGCTCAGCCTGCTTCTGTGCATAGGGTTAGCACAGGGATTAAGCATCCCAAAAATCCTTCTTATGCCTTCGTATTAGTGCATAAATAAGATTTAAGCCACTAATAACCCCTTTCTAGCTCTGCACGGAGCTGTATTATATATGCTGGCCATGATAAGACCAGAGAGAAAATTTAGATGTGGCAGCAGCAGTTAAGTTTAACCAGGGGACTGAATTTTGATGAAGTGGGGATTAAAAGTACAATACCCATAGCTGCAGTGTCCCGACATCAGCACATTTCAGAAAAGACGCCAAAATCTCACAAGAAGCCAAGCTTCTCTGTGAATGAGGGATGTGGCGTGTGGAGCAGTGCCAACAAATCGTCTCCACTTTGCTGCTTGCAACCATGAAATAAAACACACTAAGTTTTTTTGACTCTGCCTGTCAGGTCAAGGTACCAGACCCTACCTGCCTCATAGCCAGAACACTCCTGCTCTGAGCATGGCTGGGGCAGAATTAAACCAAGCTGTGGTGCTCTGGGCTCTCAGGCATTGCAGGATCCCTAAATTCTGCTGTGTTTGGGAGCTAAACCTCACAAATCTGTGAGAGCTTGCTTTGTCCTTCCTGTCAACAGCTGGATAAACCTTTCCTTTTCTTCTCCAGGAGCTGCTGTCTCTCTCCAAGATGCCCATCATCTCTTGCCTGAATTAAACTGATGTCTGTCTTTTTCTTTTTTTTTTTTTTTTTTTTTTTTTTCTGTAAATTGACAATCACAGATTAAGGGTTTGAACAACCCTGGATATGTTTCAGGAAGATTTCATTAACAAATCAATTAGCTGTATTTAATCTCATTCCCACATATTTTTCATTATGAGTGCTTATTTATTAATTTTCCTATTCTGTTAAAATGTGGTGTTACGCCCTCAGTGGGAAGAGCTGGCAAAGGCAAAAATACAAAGAACCAGCAGGGCCAGGGAAAAAGGCAGTGACAGAGCAGACAGAGCAGATGAGGCCAGTCTCCTTATTTCCTAGCTAGAGGTGGGATGCATGTTGGTGGGTGACTCATTTTGCAGCTGGTGAGCAAGTGTGGTGATCAGGATGAGGAACAACACAGAACTAAGAGACACAGCATTACAGAAATTGTCTGGATCCAGTTGATCCACCTACATTTGAGCCTTTGGTACTGTACAAGCAATACCTGAGTTCTACCACTGTGATCGTTGGAGTTTGGACAAGACTCACTGTCAACCCCAAGACTACAGGAAATCAAACCAGTCAATGAAGAGGTTTTATTTGAAATCAATGTCTCCATCCAAAATTATGAAGAAGGTGTGTAAAATTATCGGGGCAGAAGTTGTGTTTTTGATAAATGATGTGCGACCTTTTAATATCGCTAGCCCCAAATTGCTCATGGGTATCTAAAGGATCAGGGATATTGTGTCCAGGGTTCATCAGGGGCAAAGTTGGCATGGACAAATCTGAGAAACAGGAAAACTATGAAATGGATGGTCCTTACCTGCTGTGTCTGCTACGGACCACCAGCACCAGGGAATTGGGGCCAGGTTTTCACAGAGGCAAATGGGACTGACCCATTCAGATGGACTATTTATTATTCACCTTAATCTCCTACAAAAAGGCTAGATTTCAGTGTGCTCATTTGGTTTACTCATTCTCCAGCCTCTGTGTTGGCTATGATGGAGAACTAGTGCCACCATATCAATACCTTGTTGTGATCAATTCGTAAAATCATACAGTATCGTTTGGATTGGAAGGGACCTTAAGATCATCTTGTTCCACCCCCTCCCATGGGTGGAACACCCACGGCAATGGGCAGGGACACCTTCCACTATTCCAGGGTGTTCCAAGCCCTGTCCAACCTGGCCTTGGGCTCTTCAGGGATGGGGCAGCCACAGCCAGGGCCAGGGCCTCACCACCCTCACAGGGAAAAATAAATTTGTTTCTTAAATCTGAACCCCATGAGTCTCCACGAGATGAGCAGAATCATATATCATATATGTGTATGTAAAACTGCTTCTAAAGGTGATGCAGGGGAGGCAATGTGAATCCCAGATCTATTTTTCTGTTCTCATGGAATTTCTTGTCACTGACAATTGTTCATAGCTTCTACAGAGAGAAAGATGACAAAACTGAGAGTTTCTTGTTTGATGCTGGAGCTGCTCAGAGAGATAAAATGCAGTAGAGCAGTGAGAATGAGGAATATGTTTCTATGTCCATTGTAAGCATCTTTTAGAGATGGAATAGAGTAATCACTGTGCTGGAGCACATTGGGACCATGTGTATGCCCATATCCCTTCTCCAGGCATGATGTGGAGGATGCTGGTGGATTTGGGAGGTGAGCGCCTGTACCTGCCCAGAGCACACAGCATAGCCAGGTGAGGAACATGTCTCCAGCCATGGCCAAAGCAGATGTGAAGGAACATGTATGGATGTGTGACTGCCAGCTGCCTGATGCTCGAAGATATCCTGAGATAGAGATCGTACCCAGCCTTTAATAACACCTTAGAGGATTTTTGACCTAGAACTTAACTGATTTTTTTTTCACTGTATTTTTTTTTAATATCCACAATGTCCTGTGTCAAAGAATTCTGTTGCTAAACCCCACCTTGGCTAGAAGGTTTCTTACCTTATTTTGAAGCTGTAATGCTGGCACCTTTCAGGTCTGGCTTGGGCAGCAGCACTGAACCTTCCTCAGGACCCTGAGGTTGCACAGAAGTCTCCTGGGTCTTCCCAGGTGTCTCTTTCTGTACTGAAAGAGTCTGGACTGTTTCTTTGCTGGATAGCTCTGATCACATTTGCTTCCTCTCCTTGAATCTCCTTTCTTTGACTGCACAGGACATGAGGTGGGTCAAGGCCAGATGCTGATGCAGGGAATTTATTTTTTTCACATTTCTGTCTCAGACTGTTTATGTCTGGGGCAAAGAATATTTGAATATTTTCCCTCTTCAGCATCTTGTATCATTTTGACTGTCTTGAACAGTAGTGATATGTGAGGACTTTGCTGGTGGGCAATACTTCCCTTGTTCAGTACCTTAAACCAGCTGGAAGAAGAATTATTAACCAATATCAGCTCAGTCTGTTTTGAAGTTGATGCTAGACATGTACATGCATCTCTTTCAGTCACTGTTCTTTGCTAAATGAGCAAACTGACAATGTTACAGAGCATCTGTGCAATTATATTTGTGCTACTTAGAGACTGTGACAAATCCATTATGTGAATTGAAAAGCGCAAAAGGTTAAAATAAAAATGGCTTAATAAAATTGCAACAATCCATTTAAAACGGCACAGGGGAAATGTAGAACTGTGAAAAGCACTGAGCATCCACCATAAGATAAAATAAATCTTTATTTGCTAGAACGACACCAGGCAGCTCCTTGGCTGGTATAAATAGATGAATTTAGTTACAACTGTCTGTTAAATTAGCTAAGGATCTGACCATATAGCTTTGTTTGATCTTTAAGTATTTCTGCTTCCTGCCAAGCCTTAGATAATCATCGATTTACTGTCCCTAGATGCACAGGAGACTTGAGCAGGATGTCCACTTCACATAGCCATTTGGAGACAAGGGCTCTGCATGTTTTCATTGGTCTTGGCTTGCAAATAGTTAATGTTCTTCCTTACAGTAAATTTCCCCCAATTTCTCCTAGCATAGAGAAAACCTGACACTACACTATTAGTCCAATAGCTGGTAATTTTTTTACCTGAGAGATCAATTTTGTGTCAAATTCCTGGCAGATTAGCAATTTTTCCCTGATTTCTGAAGTGTGCACTAGGCTTAGGATAATAATACATTTCTATAAGTCTGTAATGAAGTCATCAATCAGGAACAGCACACCAACGCTTTACTATGCGCCTTAGAGATTGCTTCCTGTTGATGTTTTGAAGGGATAAAAGCAAATCCAATATGCATCTCCTGCAAGGGTCTAAAGCAGTTGCTGATGTCACATGGGCTCAATCCTCTTCTGAGTTATGCAGATCAAATCCCCAGGATTTGTTTGACCTGGGGACTTGGCACATGTGCCAGCTTCATCACACAAACCTTACCCTGGCACCGTGGAAAAGTGGAGCAGGCTCCATCAAGTGAGTGGTGTTTCTCTGAAATGAGAGAAATTTACTTGATATTCACAAGGGCATAAAGTGATAGGACAAGGGGACAACTGTTAGACTGAATATTAGGAATAAATTCTTTACTAGAAGGGTGGGGAGGCCCTGGCACAGGCTGCCCAGAGGAGCTGTGGCTGACCCTGGATCCCTGGGAGTGTCCAAGGCGAGGTTGGATGGGTCTTTGAGAAACCTGGGATAGTGGAAGGTCTCTGGCCATGGCAGGGGGTGGAACTGGATGGATTTTAAGGTCCCTTAACCATTCTGTTTTTATGTGTACTTGAGGCTTATAGAACTCGTCTCTGATAGAGAATGACCAGATATAGAACGAATATCCTGACATTTGTAAAAGGTAGACATCAGGAGAAGGAAATTAATAAATTAATTTGAAAGGCCATGTCTGCTTAACTGGAATCGTGCTGATTAGCCCCAAACAATGCTGGGGGAGATAGGCTTCATGAGTGTTCACAGCAACATTTTATTTTGGATTGAAGACACCAATGGTTGTTCTCAGAGTGTTTGTTTTTCCAAGCTACTGACAAACAGAATGTGTATTGATGCCACTTGGCCTCACTTGGTCACACTGTATTTAGTAATTTCTATAAAAGAAGGAACAAAATTGTTCCGTCTTCAAATTAACTTAGCATTTTCAGGCTCTGATGGCATACATGCAGCTGTGTTTTGCTGTGTTTTTCTATACTGTGGCACTGGACTGCACTTAATAGCAATACAAGAAAATAGTTCCTGAGCTGTGGCCCCAGGCTGAATCCATCACCTCCCTAACACCAACTAGAAAGAAGGAAAACACACTAGAGTTCGCAGCAGGCAAGCAGGCCACTTGTTATCAGCCATGAGCCACCTTTACACAAGCACAGCAGAGCTCTGTGCCACTGATAGCCCAAGGGAGCCACTGGAGGAGCCAAAATGGAGCTGGGCATGGGCATACAGCATGTCCTTGGCAGAAAGGACTCTTCAGGTTCCTACATGCAGTATTCCTTGGTACAGGAGCAGGTTTGTTTCTTCCACACTGAGGAGTTCCCAGCATTACTCCTCTCTGCTGAGAGAAGCAATACTTTATCCCCACATCTATCATAGAATCACAGAATGGTTTGGGTTGGCAGTAACCTTAAAGCCCATCTCATTCCACTCCCTGCCTTGAGTGCTGTGTCCAGTTTTTGGGCCCCTCGATTTAGGAAGGATGTTGAGATGCTGGAGCATGTCCAGAGAAGGGCAACAAGACTGGTGAAGGGTCTGGAATACAAGCCCTATGAGGAGCAGTTTAGAGAGCTGGGGTTATTTACCCTGGAGAAGAGGAGGCTCAGGAGAGACCTCATCACCCTCTACAACTCCCTACAAGCCAGGTGGGGATCAATCTCTTCTCCCAAGCAATCAACAAGAGGAAAAGAGGACACAGCCTTAAGCTGCACCAGGAGAAGTTTAGGCTTTGCATAAGGAAAAGAGTCTTCACAGAAAGAGCAGTTTGGCATTGAAATGGGCTGCCCAAGAAGGTGGTGGAGTCACTGTCCCTGGAGATGTTTAAGAAAAGATTGGACGTGCCACTCAAGTGTCATGGTGTGGCTGACAAGGTGGTGTTAGGTAATAGGTTGGACTCGGTCATCTAAAAGGTCTTTCCAACCTAGGTAATTCTGCGATTCTGTGCATGAAACCTACAGCTGGCAGAGGAGGAAGAGGAAAAGTCAGGGGGCAGAGTGAAACCACCTCCATGGGGCAGAAGCACATCACTGAGCCAGAAACCTGGGGGATGGGAAGAGCTCTAACAACCGAACAGATCATTTCATGTCACTTTTAAGGGTCACGCTTTTCTTTCAGGAATCTAATAGCTGAGTTTTTAGATGCCACACCTGTGCATGTGTGATCTGACTAAAGAGAAGCTGAGGCTGAGAGCTACTGTTCTCCTTTTAAAGTTACAGTACAAGCAACAGGATCTGCCTGAGGCTCTGAGCAGTGTAGGCAAACCCAAGAGTCACCGCCTGGGGCTGAGGGGCTGATGCTCAGCTGGACCAGCCTCAGCTCCTGAGGGTCAGGGAAGAAGAGGGTGGCAGCAGGGTCGGCCAGGAGAGGAGAAAGGGGATCAGCTTGCTGCTGCTGGAGGGCTGGAAAAATGCTGGGCTGGGACTTGGGAACACGTCCCGGCTTGTGGCCAGGCAAGCCCTGCAGCAGCCCAGGCAGCTTTGCTGGAGACTGTCACTTCAGCAGTCTTGTGCCCTTGGCAAGCCTGGAGGCAGCTCTAATAACTAGGATTAAAAGAAAGGCAATGCCTTAGGGCAGTTTAGTGAAATCCAACAGTTAAACAATCCCTAAGCAAAAGCAGAGCCTGGCTGGGGCTGCATGGCTTCCCCTGATGCTGAAGGTGAAACCAGGGGCCTTAAAAATCTGCAGCCTGGGAGGTGAGTGACCTTCTAGGGGATCACACCACAGGGCTGCTGCCTGTGGTGTTCCATGATATGGGGAGCAAAACCACTGTTGTTGGGTTACACATTCCCTTACAAACCAAACCTGAATGCTACCATGAGATGAGTGGAATTCAGGTGCTGCTGCTTAATTTGCTTCTGTGAGTGCCTGTAAGGAAAAATTTGACTTGCAACACACTTGTGTTCAACTTGAATTGTGTAACAGCAACTACAAAGGTAGCGGCTTACAGAAAAAACTACTTCCCTGTCTTTGGAATTCCTCTGGTTTCAATGGACTTGACTGGAGGAGCTATAGTTCCTTGTTGACTTAAATTAGACTGATTAATATTTGGCATTATCAGCAATACAAAACTAATTCGTAAGGTGCAGCTTTTTCAAAAATGCTTGGGTGTTGCTATAATGTGACCAATGTGAATGTGGTCTAGTTGTAGAAATGGAAATAGAAGTCCCTTATATCTGCAATATTCCTAAGGCCTCTCTGCCAGATAAGCTCACAGGAAAGAGTGTTGTGGCCAGCAGCACACTGAGCTGTGTCACTATTACATGTGGGCATGATCCTGCCCCATTTGATGTTTCAAGAGGAGCCTTTATAGGTTTTTCAGTCTACTTCAGTTTGGTGCACCTTGGAATTTAATCTCTCTAATCTGCTCCTGCAGACTATTTTTTTCCTTGTAATTCCAGGTGGAAAAAAAAATTGAGACAGGTATAACAACTGGAAAGAGTCTGAATAGCTGCAGTGCTGGGTGTGGGCCCCAGACTACAGGCTCAGCACCAACACACAGAGCTTCTTCAGCAGAGCCAGTTGTTCCTCCTCTTGTTTTGTGTGGACACACGGTACAGACCATTAAAGGCCTTTTTTTTTATCTACTGCCAGTATCAGCAAATCAAGGATCTCAACAAACACTGCTGAGACCCGGACTCACCGTGGTAATGCTGCCAGGGCAGTAAATGGCAGGGGGTGACATGGCCCGGATGCGAAAAGCACAAAATGACACGCAGTGTGTGCAAGGCACCTGGGTTTCACCAATTAGCTTGTGCACGTTGGCGTGTGCCACCCAGCTCCGGATAGGATGATGGATCTGGGAACCATCCAGTCGGATTAGCTGCAGATTCCAGTGAAAACATATACAACTTTATACGTATGCAAGAGATTCTGCTCCTGGAATACAACCACATGAAGAGCAGTAGCCAGTGTTTGCAAGACCTGACCCATGAGAACCAGACTGGGGTACCTGAGGCCGTGCAGGCTGTGAGCACCAGCCTGGCTGCATCGGGCACTGACGGCAGGCAGCAGAGGAGGACAGGCAACGGGCGGGTGGCAGACAGGCAGTGAGGGGTGAGCAGTGGGGGACAGGCAGCAGGGAACAGGGCAGGGCAGGAGGGGCGGGCAGTGAGGAACAGGCAGCCTCTGCCCGGCGCCGCGGGCGCTGCCCCATTCCCGCTTGGCAGCTCGTGGGACTCCGAGCGGGCCGGGGAAGGGCCGGGCCGGGCCTGGCTGGGCCGGAGCCCGGGGCTGTCAGGGCACGGCGCTATCCCATGCCCTGAGGCTCCGACGGCGGCCCCACTGCTCCAGCCCCGAGAGGCCCCTCCTCTCACCCCGCTACCCCTCCTTCCCCGCCCCGCCTCGGGTGTCGTGAGGAGCCGCGGGACGGGGGCCCGGCGGGGCTCCCCGAGGCGGGCGGTGACTTGCCGAGCTGCTCCCCCCGGCCCGGCCCCTCGGAGGCGGATGCGGGCACGGCCCACCTGCCGGGCGGCTCGGCTCGGCTCGGCTCGGCTCGGCTCGGCTCGGCTCGGCTCGGCTCGGCTCGGCTCGGCTCGGCTCGGCTCGGCTCGGCTCGACATGCCCGCAGCCACTGGGCCCGGGCTGGACGCGCCGCGCACCTCCGCGCTAGGGCGGGACAGCGGCGGCCCCCGCGGATACACAGGTACGAGGGTGGTCTCGCATTGTTCCTCGCACAAGTTCCCTCCTGCGTCGCACCGGAGGGAAGATGCCAGCGGTGGTAGCACCAGAGCCCGGTCAGGGTGCAAGGATCCCTCCCACATAGGGACGCTGGGTGACCGGAGGAGGATGCGGTACCCCCGGACAGAGGTGTTGTTGTATGTGCCCGGGAAAGGGGCACACTGAAGTTCTCGGGCACGCAGCGATGTGTATCCCGGAGTCGTCCCGGAGCCACCCCGGGCAGAGGGGGGGTCCAGGCGGGTCCCGGCGACCCTGGGACAGCTCTGCCGGGGCTGCACTCGGGGCGCCGAGCGGGGCCAGTCCTGGGCACACAGCACACAGCAGCCCCACTCCAGAGCCTCCGAGCGGCTCACCCGGTGGCTGCTGGAGCCCTGGGGAAGGTAATTGCTCCCGAAGAGGAGGCGCTGCGATGAGTGATAGAAGTTTGGTGTTCAGTCGCTGGGATGGCCGCGGGCACGAGGGACGAGTGCATGGGGGCAAGGGAGAATGTCTGGCAAGGATGGAAGGTGCAAGTTCTCAGAGACATCGCTGCTGGGGACATGTCACCAGGCTGGGAAGGAAATGAAGATATGGAATGTGGTAAAACATTGAAGGTTAGAATGAGAAACCAATCAAAACTTTTTTCTTCTTCCCTTGAGTTTTGTTACTCAATTCGATTGCATAGACCATAACATCCTTTCAAAACCTCTTTGGCTTAAGTGGGTTCAATAATTTGCGAGTAATGCGAGGTGACAAAGTGTTTGAACTGATGGGACATGTCCACTGCACAGGGCTGTAGCGTTGGTGAGCGTCTGGGCCTGGAGGGAGCAGAGCCATGGTCTGGACCTACTGGCCCGGGCAGCAGGAGATTACTTGCTCCCAGCCACAGCCACCTCTGGAGTCTGGAAGCAAGGTGAGATGGAAGAAATCTGGAGCTTGGTGCTTGCTGCTTGCTGGGATTTCTTCCTCTGTTCTTCAGATCATGGGGCAGATGGACTTTTCCCTGTCTTCAGTGCAAGCAAGGCTGAGTGCTCCTTGCACTGGAAGGAGAAGGGACTTCCTTCTCATGTGGAGCCCATTCTCTCATATCCTTGTGATTTATTTGGCTCGTGAAGTTCTAACAGACTTCATTAATGATCTGATTTTGTTGTGCCTATAGAAATTAGCAAATGTATTTTGACTACTAGCATAGCGATGCTTCAAATTGTATCATCTGAATGAGCTTGACTGTTTAATTTGAATTTAATAGAGCAGTTAATTTGAAAATGTGAAACAAGTTCTGGGGAACGTGCTTAGAGAATTGACTCAAACCCAAGTGTAGACCCTGTTGCTCTAGCCTAATAGTGTTGCTATTTATTGACTTTTATCTTCTTTAAAATCATGTATATTTGGCTGCTTTTATATGTTGTGTCAAAGTCTTGTGGGGCTGGGTTTGTCCACACTCAAAGGAGTTTTGGTACTGGCATGTCCTGTGTTACACTCAGCCCTTCTGATTCTGTATAGGCTAATCCTGCTCTGTGTAGATCTGTGGCAAAACAGCTAGAAATGCCAGTCTGCCAAAAAAATATTTGGTGTTCAAATTAGAAATCTACCTTCAGTTGATCTCTTGGATGTCTATAGACCTGTCTCTTCTCAGCCATGTCTGCAGCCAGAACAACAAAGACTGTTTTTTCCAAGCCAACTACACCAAAGCTGTGGAGCAGGATCTCTCAGTAAGGTGCTAAACTGGAATATGTTGAGTCAGGGTTCGGCTGTACTCACGAAGCTGCTGCATTGGCTGTAGGACCAGCAATGATGCTTGTGCACACCGGATTTTGCCAGACTTTAGCTGGGTGTTTGCTCTACATGCTTTTCATGCTCTTCATGGTCTTCACCCTCTCTGCTACTTCATGGGGCTTTGCCATGGTGTAATTCCACCTTCACGAACACCCATTTGGAAATAGCAATGTATTGAGTCAGGTGGATGTACTGCTGGCAACCCTAAACAGTTTAGATAGCTAAAATGATGGCGGTTTATATAATTTTAAATTAAACTCTTGTTCATTTAAATGTGGACATGTTATTTATACATCAATGTTTACTGTCAATTGTTGTATAGTATTTATACAGTATCTTTCATGGCATCATGTGATCCTTTTTGATGCTGAGTGCCCCCTTACATTATTTCAGACCATGAGCAATAAGGTGATAATTAAGATTTGCACAGATAAACTCCCTCACATGTTCCTTTTGAGAGGATGAAAAAAAAGTGGCAGGATTTCCATTTGAATTAATCCATGAATAAGAGAGAAATTAAAGGAAGTTCCTTAGTACAGCCCTGATGCCTGTAGTACTTAGGGGGTCTTAGAGATTCCTGAGACACAGCTGTGAGATTCAAACACCCTGTTCTTTTCCTGGTCTTGCCTTCTTTTGAAGGACTGATAGGAGCAGAGAGAACGATCCCACCCTGTATTTGGGGTGGGTCAGCAGTGTGCTTCTTGAGGAGCTGTGGGAGCCTGGCTTACCCCGAGGGAACTCCAGCAAATGTGCAGGGCAGGAGCATGGGGCAGGGGAAGAGCATAGCAAATGTCTGGAGCTGAGAAGAAGCCTTCTGTACTGTGGCTGTTGTGCTGTCACAGCGGCATTTACAGCGTTGCTGCCGTGCTGCGGTAGTGTTCTGTGGACACTCATCGACCAGCGCTTGCCAGGCTCGGTAAATTCTCTGGAAAAGCCTCTGCGATTCTGAAAGGCTTGTGTCAGGTGACCTGAGCACTCTCCTGCCCTATGGGAATGGCCATGGAGCAGGATGCTGTCGCCAGCCCGTGCCACTGAGGTACTCGTGCCTCTGAAGTTGCCCAAATCATACCAGGGGCTTTTGGGTGAAACAGGAAAAAGAGGAAGGAGCACAAAGGCATATCATTATTTTTAGTCCTTATGTTGCTGAAGTGGGAGGCTCTAGCCCTCTGTTTTTCCAGGGTGGTACTTTTTTTTTTTTTGCTGTGGTTCCTCTAATTCCTCAACCCTCCTGTTGCTCTTTCAGACCAGGCAGCACATACTTCTGTCAACATAGAGATGCATCGACAAATGCATCAGTGCAGTTACAGACAGAGGGACAATAAATGCAGGATCCGGCAGAAACACTCATTATAACAGGTTATAAATTGGTAGGTCTCACTGCTGGGCTGTTGTCTGTAGTCATTTTTCTGCCTTATCCCTCCACCTTCCAGACCAGGGAAGGGGAGAGGTTTCATAAGGTGGGAAGTGCTGGAGGCTTCAGTGAATGCTCCATTCAGACCTAGTTGTGGAAGGAATTATCTAGCAGACAGCACTGAAAGAAAGGGATGGGGTCTCTGGCTTAGAACAGATAAAAGCTGCGGTTTGCTAGAGGATAGGAGAGGGACAGCACGTATTGGCTCAGTTGTAGCCTGAATGTTGGTGGCCATGGTGGGATGCTGGTACCAGGGTGGATGTACCTTGGGTGTGGCTTTAGTTGTCTCGTCTTTTGTTGTGAGCAACTTCATTTTTTCTGAGGTGAGTTTCCCTGGCAGTGCAGAAACTGAAATTATGTTACTAAGAACTAGCAGTCGCTCTTCCAGGACAGAAAAAACAAAGTTGTTCTTCAAAGCCGGGAGCACTGCTGCTCTGCAGAACGGATGCATGGAATTTTATCACCTTGTCCCTGCGATCCTCAGATGTGGTTCTGGTTTTGGGCTGCAGAAGAAAACATGGATCCCAAATTTCTATTTCCACGGGGCAGAATTTGGAATATATGGGCTTGTAATTTCTCCAGGGTTATTTCTCCTTTCTTGTTCTCCCATGAGTTCAAAGTCAAACTTTGTGTTAAGCAATGTAAAAGAAGTGACAGTTGCAGAATGTCAGCTAATTGGCTTTATCTCCTGTACTGCAAGGTGTTAATCTGGGTGGTTAGGCATTTGCACCAGGCATTTGTTACTGCTTTGAGGGAAGGATTTTTGTGCTTGTCATTAAAGCTCTAGAACAGTACAAAACAGAGAAGGGAGTTACTGGGTTTTCTGAGTCCTCCACAGTGCAAGATTGTTCCCTGTGGTATTCTCCAGTGCTTCATCCTAGCTACTCTGAAATTACCTAGACTGGAGAGACAGATTTTTAGTAGACGTCTGAATTTCAGCTAGTGAAAGATGAGCTGAATACTTTGGCTCCAAAACACTGAAATTTAAAAGATCACAAGTCAGTCTTAAAACACAGAAGCACCCCAATGACAGTGGTTAACCCAGCATTTTCTGGGTGGTGTGGCGTGGTATATTTTAAAGGGCAAAACCACTGCCAGTTTTGCTGTTCCCACTGTGGCAGAGCGAGGACATCCTTGGACCTTTCCTCTGGAAAAGCAGAACATCTCCAAACATCTCTGCAATTCAACAGCATAGAGATTTGTAACTAGGCTGGAATTGACATGATTTTGCTTATTAATCATGATTACCACTGACTTTTTATGTGCACTGTAGAGTCTTGCCTTCAATATTGAGATGGAGACAAGCAAACACATAGGACAATTGATAGTTTTCATATAGGCGTTTTATTGACATGCTATCTTTGAAATGCAGCTGCAGATGAGCTAGCATGTTATTCTAAAGAGCAGTTTTGACTGGCTGAGTGGATCAGGATTGGCAGAGGGGTGATTTTGCAGTCTGCGTGAACGTCTGCCTCTCACTGGGTTGTCAGATTGCAGAGAAAAATGCAGAAGTTGCAGAATGAGCAACTGCTCCCCAAAATAAATCAATTCCTGTGTCTGCTGAGGGTCTCGGGGATGGGGTTGAGCTGGTGCCTGTGTTACAAGTGAGCCTTTGCAGCAGAGCAGAGCCCCTGTGCCCCAGCAGCATCTTTAGGGGGGGTCTGTAGCTGCTGGGGTGGTCAGCGCTCACAGCTACCTCAGCCCAAATTGGACTGGTGGTGGCTGGTAGAAGCAGTGTTGGGGAAAGGGATGGGTTAACTGCTTGCCTTTCCTCCAACAGACCTGGGAGAGATGATTCCATTATTATTTCTGGGATGAAATAAAGCCAGTCACAATGCTGCTCATGTATTCCAGACTCCTAAGCAGAGTAGCTTTGATTGGGAATGGATTTGAGGAGAAGTGAAAATGCGGACAGAAGTTGAGTAGGGTGAAGGAGTGGTGTACAAAATTCCCTGAGTGTATGTGCGGGCTGGGAACAGTGTGTGGGAGGATGACTTGGCCTGTGAGAGCTCAGAGAGGCGCAAAGGGCAAGTTTTGGGGTTTGGTTTTTCCTGTTCAGAAGAGCAGAAATTTGAGCCATTGTGTAAAAGCAGAATTACAACCAGGAAGGTTTCTGTCACAGCCACAGTTATTTCCAAGATCTTTGCTAGCTGATTGGGTCAAAAGAGGCATCTGGACTGGACACAAGGGTTCTGCTTTGCTTTAAGAAGCAGTGCCCATGAAACCGGGGCAGTTTTGCACAGGCAAGAGAGCTCTGGTGTTTGGCCCATTATTGTTAATACTTGCAGAAATTTAGATTTGGACTAAGGTTTTCATTCCTTTTAATCTGTTTCAGACCAGAAGCTGAATTCTCAGGTGTAGCCCTGAGTTCCCTGGCCATGTACAAAGGAAGGGCAAGGACATGGGGACACGTCTTCTGCTCTGCTCTCCCGAGCTGCTTGTTATTCTGTGCACAACTCACCTGCAATCATTGACTTTTTAAATGGGAAAAAGCAAACACAATGTGCTGGTTCCCTGTCCTTATACTGGCACTCCTGTCAATCTTTGTGCCATGTTGCACCAATTCCTGTGTGCAGGGAGGCCGAAAGCAGATGTGTTTATTGACTTGTGTTGTTAATCATTGCTGTGCCCGAGCACTTTCTGGTAGGATGCTGCATGGCTCTCACTGAGCAGTTTGCAGGTTGCTGGTGGCTGTGGCCAGGCTGCTGGCTGCATGTCCCTCTGCATGAAGCTCAGGATAGGAAAGCAAAACTCTGTCAGGAAAAGAACCAACCATGAGAGAAGAAAAATAAAAAGTGATAAAATCACAGAGAAGGGTTTTAAATCTGGTTGTTGGTTTCTCAGGCCATGAATGACTTCTATCACCATAATAAAAGACATTGCTAACTTTTTCAGACTGTGTCTAAATCAATTATTCACAGAAATTTTTGCTGACAGTTGTGGATGCCAGGTCACAGCTCTGCAGTGTGCATTTCACAGCTTAATGCTGCAAACCAAAGACAGGAGCAGCTTCATATTGCTCTTGGGAAAAAGTTAGGGAAGCCGAAGTGGGCCAGGGGGAGGGAATGCAGGTAAGGTCTGTAGCATTCAGGCTCGTTTTGCTTAAGAGTGGTTGAAAATTCCCCAGGAAAATTTAAAAATCTGTATTCCATCATCTGTTTTAAAACAGGAAAGTAGTTTAAAAGAGAAAAGGTTGAAAAGTTTCTATATTCTTTATAAATCAGTTCTTTGTGGAAATGCAAATTCTATGTTTTAAGCTTTTTGCAAAAAAATTAATACATAACCATCAAGTAGCATGCAGGTCTGGTCCACCTAAAATTTCGTATTGAGGGTGGATTTTTTTTAATGATTGAAGTGTTTTTTGTCAAGCTCTGGACCCTTCCTCCTTGATGATTTTTTTTGGTCAAGGTAAGTCAGTGCAATGTGGCCCTAGCAGTGGGGATTTCTGACACCCATAGAAGCTGTGCCCAGTCTGGCAAGTGTTGTGCATAAGCGAGACGTCACCGGCCACATTGTCCAGGCACATCTGCTCTTATCGGCCCTGTTCAGTAACCCAGCATATGCATGTCGCTGTGGACAAGCCAGATCAAAGAGCTGGTGCAGGCAGATAACCCAGAACCAGGCAAGGCAAATATGCAGCCGTGCTGAGCTCTGTGTCCTGCAACACCCATAGCAGTGGAGGAGATTGGAGCATGCTGAGGGTGGGCAGTAGACACGCAGGGACGCTGTCCTTCCTCCAGCGATGCTGCAAAAAGCTTCCCATGGGGCAGCCCACAACCTCTGTTCTGTCCACTTTTCTGGTGGGGAATCCTCCATCCTTCCTCTATCCATGGTTCCTAACAGACATGTGCTTTCCCTTGAGGAAAACATGTGGGGTTTCTTTTGGTTTCTCCAGTGGCTGGCTTTCCTATAGCTAGTGGATCACTTTGCACCGTCTGTAGAAATGTTACAATTGTTTAATGAATGAGAGATTATTCATGAGTACTGGGGAAAAAATAATGGTGAAAATTGAAATTATAAACATACAGACTTCACTGGCCCAATGAAGGACACCAACAAGGATGTGCCCACCAAAACCTGTCTGAAAACAGAGAGATATGGTTGCAGAGGGAAAGTGCACACTTGTCCTGGGACTCCCATGGTACAGGTGCCGTGGTGACCTGAGAGAATGGTAAAGCCATGGCACATGATGCCCAGAGAAGCTGTGGCTGCCTCTGGATCCCGGGAAGTGTCCAAGGCCAGGTTGGACTGGGCTTGAAGCAACCTGGACTAGTGGAAGGTGTCTCTGCCCAAGGCAGGGGATGGAATGGGATGAGCTTAAAGGGTCCTTCCAACCCAAACCATTCTGTAATTCCATTAAAGCAATGCTGCCCAAAACGTGATGGATGTGGGAGTCTCAGCACCTGAACCTTTGCATGTTGTAAATTACGTATGCTGAAAAATCAGTTTTACCTACAAAACAGACCACAGAATAAAATAAAGGAAGTGTGTAGGAGTGAGCCTGGGGTATCTCTTATAACAGAGGTGGGAGCAGAGAGCTTATTTGAGCATGGATGTGTAAATCTCTTCAAATACCTTTTTGCTCTCCTTCTTAATTGCGTGGAAATTATGTATTAATGGGAGAACAAGCTTTTCTGAAAAAGTATTTTTACCAGTGTTTAATGGTGGCCTGTAAAAATCATCAGACATTGGGTTCCCTCTATCACACTTTAAAAAATAATTTTATCAATCGAAACACAGAATGTTTATGGGGAATATTTTCATTCGGAAATGCTGATATGAGGCAGGTGCCACACATTAACAAGCTGCATTTCTTTTGTCAGGTAATGTGCTGTGACAGATATGTTCCTTAGGTATCTGTAAGTTTTACCCTGTGCTGTTGTCCAGATATTCCTCTATGCGACTGACCCAGAGGAACAGTCCTGTGGCTGCTGTTCAGTTCTTGCAGGTCTCCATCAGAATCTGGGGTGTGAAGCTCCTGGAGCAGTGGTGGTCAAGCCTGGCCCTGTTCCTGAGGTGGTCCTTGCAGTGATGGGTGTGCAGAGGACTGTTTTGGTGCACATGGTTTGTGCCACACCTGAACCTCCAAAGCTTCCTCCAGGGAATAGCTTCATAGAACCATACCTGTGTGTTGGAAGGCAGACAGGTCTGTAAGAGCTTTCCAGCATCTCCACAGCAGCTTCCGGGCACTGCAGCACAGCTGGGGACCTTGGTTAATCTCTGCAGCTTCTATAGCCTGGGTCTCACTCTGCTGTTTTACTGTAGGTCTGGTGTCATGTACTAATTTCTTTAAATGCCATGCCAGCACCTGGATTTTCTTGTGTGAGGATCAGATCTTGGCTATTTGTTGGTTTAAAAGCTCAGCCCTGGCAGGACTCGAGGCCAGCTCTGCAAGGAAGCAAAGGCATGGTGGTGAAGAGACCAGCGCCAGGGCCAGTTTCACTCTATACAAGATGCTTTGCTACATGTGCTTTATTTCATGTTTCACTTCTAGCTGCTTTTCTTTTGCTTTTTAACACAAGCACACTGAGCTCTCCTCAGTGCTCTTCTGTGAGATTGCTGTGGATGCTTAACATGCTTGTGATTTTCAGGGACAATTTCTGAGGTGTACTTCTGTAGGAAAGAGACTTCCAGCAATATCAGTGTGTTTATTTTCTACAGGTTTCTTGGTTTGAAAGACAGGTGTTAGTTAAGAAAGGCATGAGCTTCTCTTGAAATGGACAATGTAAACCCTCTTGCTTCAAATTATTATAATTTTGAAATTAAGGAGCTCTCAGGCAAAGATATGGGAATAGGAATAACAGTTCTTTACTAGGAAAAACTTTAAATAAAAATACAGTAATGAGAAAAAAACCTAAACCAACCAACCAGAAAACAACAACAAAAGAAAACCGAACAAAAAAACCCAAACAAACCCAAAATACTGACAGTCAGAATACAACCACCCCATCAGAGTGGTGGCTGCAGTCCTCCTGGGGTGACAGATGTGCTCCTGTAGAAGGTGCAGTTTTCCTCCAAAGGTCCAGTGATGATGTAGAAGGGTCTGGTTTTCTTCTGGAATCCATTGGAAAAAGGCTGCTCTGATGTTCCAAATCTCAGATTTTATCTGGGTAGGAAATGCTTGGCTCCTCCCCCTGGCTGGAGCCTCTCCCAATGGGATTATGTGATTTTATCAGTCATGCAGTGGGACTCAATGGCCCATTAACAGAAGATACCTCCTTAGAGGAAGGATGGGTTGTGGAAAAGATAAAGAACAGTGTCCCACCTGCTTTTAATAAATGGCCCATTAACAGAAGATATCTGCCTCGGAGATAAGGATCAGTGCCCGACCTTGTTTCAAGGGATGTTAATAGAATACATACTTTTGGTTACATCCTGCTTTGCAAGCTAAGACAACAGGCTTGATAGAGCCTGGTGTTCTCTTGCTTTCTGGCATCTAGTTATTCCAAAGTGTCTTAATGGTATTAAATCGCCAGCAATAAGCAATGCAAAGGGGTGACCTTTGTGTGTCTGGGAATAATGAAGTGAAGACACAGATCGCTCTCTTTCTGCAGAAACCAAGTGGCAGCCTTGTTAACATGCGTCCAGGTAATTACTTCTTTAGTTTAGATCATTTTGGTAGATACTTATGCAATACATTTGATTTTTAGTCACTGTTTTGCTGTGGAAGGAGCACAGGAAATGTTTACCAGGCTGGCATGCCTGCGTTGCTCTCTCATTTCTTTTTTCTTATCAGCAAAACACAAACCCACAGCTTTCAGACAGTGAAACCATATGGTTCCTCTTTTTGATGAATTGGTTTTGCAATACAGATAATCTTGGCTGTCCATGAGAAGAGATATTTTGGATTATTTTAATTCTTGCATTATTCTCTATTTATCACTGCATGGAAATTATGTATGTGTTTATTTCTGAAACCAGACGTTGTAGTGAATTAAGAGTTTATGGAGAACACTGTGCTTTAGTATCTATTTTGAGGACAGTTATTATTTGTCATATGCAACAACCCGTTTGTTATGCCAGTGCCATTCTGCACTGCCAGACAGCAGGATCAGATTCAGAGATTTTCTGAACACTGGATATCCTCTCAGTGGGAGGCCAAGCTGAGAATTGCATTTGTATAAATCAGCTCCTGCTCTACGTAAAGCTGCAGAAATAGCTGCAGAAACAGGAATCATAGAATGTAGAATCACAGAAGCTTTTGGGTTGGAAGGAACTGTAAAGCCCATCCATTGTCGCCCCTGACATGGGCAGGGACACCTTCTGCTGGGCACTGCCAGGGATCCAGGGGCAGCCACAGCTGCTCTGGGCACCCTGTACCAGGGCCTCCCCACCCTCACACACAGGAATTTCTTCCTAATATCTGTTGGGAAGGATGAATTAGGAAAACCTTATAAATACGAGTGCCTAGCAAAAGACTTTGAGAATATGGAAAATATAAGCAAAATAGAAATGGTAGCAATTTTCGACTGTGTGGCTGAAAGCAACTGAATGCCTGAAGGCCCCTTTGTTTAGATAATGTTAGATGCTGCAGAAATAAACTGTAAACTTTAAGACCAGAATAAAGAGAGCGCCTGAGTTTGTCCTGACCGTCCCAAGGCAGAGATTCCTACAAATATCCCATCTAAATCTGCCTTGCTTCAGCCATTCCTTGTGCCCTGTCCCTCCAGCCCTTGTCCAAAGTCCCTTTCCAGCTCTCCTGTAGCCCCTTTAGGCCCTGGAAGGGGCTCTAAGGTCTCCCAAGAGCCTTCTCTTCTCCAAGCTGAACAGTGCCAGTGCTTCCACCCTGTCTTCAGAGCAGAGGGCCTCCAGCTCTCTAATTAGGGGATTTATTCCATTTTACAGTTTTTCAGTTTTACATTTCTGGGTGCCAACAGTTATGCAAACCAAGACCTGAATATGACATTTTCTAGATATTTATAAAATACAAATCAAAATGTAAATCTGGTCAACACAAATGGTAGTGTTTTACCAGGTGGCAATGCAGACACCAGTCTCAGTTGAAAACAAAAATAATTATATTAATAAAAACAATAATAAAATTCTTGATTGTAGTAGATTTAGTTTGATAAACATGCCTGAAGAGTATTCAAAAAAGAAGTCTATATGGAACATCTGCTTATATAAGGATAGAAGTTTACTTAAACATGACTCTTTGGAGATATAAGGGTAAAATTAACCCAACAGAAAAGTGAATGACATGGCTAACTGTGAAAACATTACAGGTTTAATAGTTAAGGACACTAGAGCATGCCAGAGGGTTTTCCAAACGCATTTTTATAAGACAATGGATGATTAAAATTAGGGCAAATTTTATGAAGAGAAGCTAAATGTCAGCTTGGATGAAATTCAAAAAAATCATTCTGGCAAAACTTCATCTGGGCATTTCAATAAAAGCATCTGTGAAAAGCAAAAAGCAGTGACACATTTAAGTTTTTTACTTTAGTGAGAAGAAATGGTGTTGAGAAGCTCCTTAAAGAAGAACAGCATTTCTCCTCTGCACAAGTGCAAGTACTTGAAGTTGTTGATGAACTTTCAGCTGAAGTATAGAAGGTTTTGGAGGTGTAGATCTCATTGAGAGGTGCCTCTGTGGGTCCGGCCCTGTTACATTCAAATGGGAATGATCCTCTGGGCATGATCCGTGATGCTATTGCAGCCCAAGGCAAACCGGGGATGCTGGCTAGTAGACATTTCTGTAGAGCTCAAGTGGAGCAAAAATATTTTAAAGCCCACAGCTAAGGAGTGATGCTGCCAAGGTCACTGCCATTGAGAGGTTTAATGACTTGGCAGACGCAATTGTGGACAAGGACGAGGCAGGGAAGGTTCAAAACACCCCAGCAGCTACAGCTGCACATGTTACTCAGGATGGTCAATGCTGGATTAAATGAAATATGTCTTGAAAGAAAGGATCCAGTGCCAAATTATTTGTTCTTTGGAGAACAAAGAGTGAACAAATGAGTCCAGATAAACTGGCAGGTGTACTGAATGCCTCTACTGAGGCTGCATGTGGTGGCCCAGCAGGTGTGCATCAAGTCCAGTTCAGCTCTGCTTAGTTTTTTGCATCTTGTGCAGTTACAAGAGTTACCAATGTGAACTCTAAGAATATGGTTTGATCTCTAAAAATAGCCTTGAAATTGTAAAATGCCAAAAAAAAAAATCGATATGTAAAATCTTTATTTTGCAGTTTAGGACAGTGTTTTCTCATGGTAAGCCGCAGAGTGATTAAAACGAAAAGAAAAGCTGAAACTCGTAACACTCATCTGGAGTAAGAAGGAAAATTGTCCAGTACATCCTGTGTGTTCCAGGAATGGGATGTGGACGGGCAGGACAAGAGGTGAGGAGAAACCAGTCCTACAGAAAATATCTGCTCTCGTTGAGGCCAGTTGCTGCCATAGTGACTGGCTGAAAGAAGTGGTAAAGCAAACAGAAATAATCTGCATGGAATAAAAGAGCTATGGTTTTAAAAGCTAGTGCTTGGTGCATATTTACTCAGTAGATTAGCCCAGTAATTGTCACTGGGACTTCTGTTTCATCTTTTGCTGAGATTCCTATGGGTTTGTTTTCCAGGTACAGGGACTTTAAGAGCATGAATTGAAGACAGATAGGTGGGATGCCTGCCTCCTGTGGTATGAACTAGGGGCTTAACAACAATTAGTGACATGGGGGGAGTTTTAGCATTAAAAATAAAATAGATTTGCTAACAACATGTGGTTCTGTCAGGATGTTCTCATGGAGAGTGTAATTTCTTTTTGCCTGTAGATGTGGAAAATATATTTTCCTCTTTTGATATTTTTGTGTGTGTCATCATAGCGCTTGCAGCACTATGCCTCTGAGTCTTCTCAAGTCATTTGGAGATCTAGTGGAAAATATGGAACTTAGGCTCTGATGCAGAAGCAGTGCTGTTATTTTGTAAATGTTAAAAAAACCAAGTTTCTAGATTCTGTCAATGAATGTGTACCAACCCATAAAAAGTATTTGTTACCTTTGAAGTTATCTAGATGTTATATGTTGTCTTAATGACCTGACATTGAAAGTTTTGTTTAAAATGACTGTGTACAAGGAATATTGTGACAATAAAACTTAGTGTATGCAGTTAGTGGCTAACATTAGGTGGCCTAGGGGAGAACAGCTCCATGGCTCAAAGAGCAGCTGTATCAACAACGAAGTAATAGAAAAGCAGAATGATCAAAAATGTATTAAAAATTAATGATTTACTGTAAAGCAGAGTTTGTCACTTGAAAAGGGAGATAAGTTATGAATGTATGTTTTTCTATGCTCCTCCCTTTGGTTCTGACCCCCTTGGCCCCTTTCAGCCAAGCCAAACAGAGGTGCAATGCTTATAAAGAAGTTTTGGTCAGATCATGCCAAGATGCTACCAAGTAGGCTGAACTGCATGATCAGTCCAGTAGATCTTGGAAATTTGCATGGGGGAAGACACGTAATGAATACTCCCAGCCAGCCTGAGTACTAAATTAATCAGAATCCAACAACACAGGGACCCATAGGGGACCCTGACACTCAAAAATTATTTTTTAGTGGTTTTAGTGTTCAGCGTGTACCAGTCTGAGCAGATACTATCACAACATCAGTTGCTCTGTGCTGGGGATGAGGGCAGAGGAGTTGTTGAATGGCACTGATGGAGGGTGGCCATGGGATGGTGCTTGGCAGAGCAGCCAGCATCGGCCACCCCGAGGTCTGGTATTTGTTTTGACCATTAACTGTGACTGATTTACAGCCTGGTCTCAATAAAACCTCTGTGGACCTTCACTGTTGGCAGTGGTGATAGCATTGAAAACACATAATCGCAGAATTATTATATGCAGGTGCTTTATTGAAGAGCTCTCGGAATCAGGGGTGCAGACCCAAATCTGACTCCAACATGGATCTGAGATGAACATGTTTTTATACCCTTTTTGTTATATATTAATTATATATATAATATATTATATAATAATTCTATATTAATTATTAAACCCATATTGTTCTATGGTATACATTGATCTTATCCAAGCATGTGTTCTTGTAATTTTCATTAGGTCCCCCCAAATATTCTTTCTCATGATTCTTGTTACAATTACATCGTTTCTCATGATTCTTATTACGATTAAACAATAATCATATTCAGTTATCAAAAATTGTTGCATTTAACAATCATATCATTTATCATATGATGATTACGCAGGTGTAACTTCACATGATCTAGAAAAACAAAGCTCAATATTCATTCCCAGGGCCTAGTTCCCTTTCCCAGGCCTACCAGACCCAATCTTCCTTTCTATCCCCCTGAATCTATTGTATGCGATTCCCATGATTTTTAGAAACATTTTAACCCTATGCTATCAGCTGTGCTGCATTGTATCTGTGTTTGCTCTGCAGGGCAGTGCAGCCGCCTCCTACCGCCCCAGCTTGGCTCTCTCCAGGTCCTTCATGGCAACGGCACCGATGTGGGAACAGTGGTCACATTCCAGTGCTCCGCCGAGCACCAGCTGGAGGGATCAGGCATTGTCACCTGCGTTTGGAAAGGGAACAGCACACAGTGGACAGCCGGAGTGCCCTCCTGCAAGCGTAAGGTTCTTCCCTCCATCTGGGATGCGGGGCAGTCGTTTTGCCCTGCCTATCCTGCAGTGTTAGGATTCATTCTAGATATCTGTGCAAAGAAAAAGACAAATTCAGTTTTCTTAAAGGTTGCCCCACTGATGGTAATTCCACTGCATATGTGTTCTGACATGCCATTATCACGACACAGAAAAGACTGTTGGATTCATCCCTGATCTCATGTTACTGATAGCACCTGGAATAACTGTGGCTCTAGCTAAACAGTATGCTTCTTTAGGGAATGTATGGGTGTTTCCGTTTAGAGACAGGTTTAGGAGGAAAACACTCTGGAAGGAGTGTTTCCTCTAAAAAAGGATTCCAACAATCCCTTTCCACCAATAAGAAATGAATACTAGTGGATAAAAGTGGAAAAAACTCCAACCGTTTATTGACAAACAGACTGCCCACACAGCATGGGAAAAAAGGTAAATAAATGCTAGATATTGAACTGTCAGACCTTAACACACACTCCACCCTCTCCTCCCTCCCACCTGGAAAAAAAAACAAAAAAAAAACGCCAGGGAAAGAAAAAAACCCACAACAGCCGGCAGCCAGCTGGGGAGAAAGATGGCACCAGCTCCTGTGTCTCAGGGAAAAAACCAAAAGGTTCATGCAGCAGCTCAGGCAAACAAATGGGAGCCCGGACAATGTCTGGTGTTAGTCCCCTGTCTAGAGGTGAAGCAGGTGTGCCCTCCCCAGCTCGAGCTTTTTCCCAGGTCTGGGGCCGAAACAGAGAGCCCCTCTCATCCGCCAGTGATTCTTCTCCTGCCACTTGTTCTCGCTGATCTCGGACCAAAACCGAACTGTCCAATTCACCTCGAAAAGCCACTGAAGGATTGCTGCTGTGGCCTCTCCAAGCCTATAGAAAGGAAAAAAACCCAAATTTCCTCCTGGGCTAATAAAAACCCCCCAAACTAGCCAAGCAAAACCCAGACTACACCACACCCTCAGACACTGGGGGCAGTGAGACTTTGAAAGAGCCCAACAAAGGGCCCTAAGGCTCCCTTGGACCCACCTTAAAGATACAGCACTCATTTTGGGGCATAAAGCAGAAGATCAGGGAATAGAACGTCATCATAAATTACCCCAACACCATGAGAATGACCAACTGATGTGCAAGCGTATTTGAGAACCTGTCACCTGGCAGTCTTTTCTGACAATGTTTTTCCTGTAAAAGAAACACTGATATTTTTTAACAATTCTTGGTTGTTGCGTGTGGGAAAGTTACCATATAGAGAAATAGTGTCTGAATGGCAACAGCATTAGCTACCTTTTAGCTGTGTTCCTACTTGTTTATTACAAGGTTGTTACTAGTTTGACCAGAAGTAGACCGAAGCAAAACTTGGTTCCTCTGAGCTTTGAGGTGCCTCAGACTTGGTGTAATTTTGAATCCCCAGTGGATACATTGCTCTTACAGACACTTGGTGCTCTCTCACACACTCAGGTATTCTTATCTCTTGTTTGGAGATCCCATTAAAAAAAAAAGAGAGAAATCCTTCCCCCAGAGGCTGCAGAGATATAATGTTTTGTGTGGAGCTCAGCTGAAACACTTGTGATGCTGGTCATTGTGACACTGGGAGAACTAGATGACTTTTGAAGCAAGACATGCTTAGTGCTCCAAGGGAGTTGGCAGAGATCTGCATTAATTGTGCCACACCACATTCCCACTCCTCCTTTTGTCTGAATCACTCACTTCCAGCATCAGATCCCTGCAAACACTCAGCCCTGTAGGTCACTTCTTCCATCCTGCATCCTTCCCCAAACAGAGGAAAACCTGTTGCTTAATGCCTGCCAAGGAGGATGTAATTACATGGAACTGTCCTTGCTCCAAATAGCTTCTTTAAGCCCACTTACCCCTGTTAGTATTAGTTTTTAAAGCTTCATTCCGTGCTAATAAAGGAGTCTGCAGCTCATCTGCTTTTGATCTGCTGACAGAGTTGTGCTTTTAAGCTACTGCAGTGCTAAGGACACTGTGTTTAATTAATTGCAGTGGTGAAATGCATGTGAACAATTCGTTAGTAACTTATAAACAGGAGATTTTTACATAGTCCAGTTTGAGGCTTGCATAGGTCTAAGCTGAAGCCAAGGTACTCCGGTGTCTTCACACATAGTAATGTGAAAGCCCTCACTGAGCAGAAGCATGAAGTGGGTAGGTTTCAGCATGGTTTAATGAAAATTAAAAGATAAATTTTGGACTGATCTTAGAAACATTTCTGTGTTTGCTTTGCTGCAGCCATATCAAAATACGAGACTTTTGGCTTTAAGGTCGCAGTGATTGCCTCCATTGTGAGCTGTGCTGTCATTCTGCTGATGTCCATGGCTTTCTTAACTTGCTGTCTGATCAAGTGTGTGAAGAAAAGTGAGAGGAGGGGAACTCAAAGGTATGTCAAGAGAACAGTTTTAATAAGAGTGTAAGAGTGTACATCATATGGACCCCATTGCTGTGATAACAAGTGCTTCAAAGGATTTGCTGCTTGCAGCACTGCAATGATGTTAATTACTTAAAATCCTTAATTTGTAGATCAGGCTGTAGGCACAGAAAGACTTAGAATTCCAGAGTATTTGAATACCTGATGCCTGTTAATATCAGATAACCTCAACAGGCCTGGACAGATTTGGGTTTGCCCAGGATTATGCAGAAGCTGAACACACAAGTTTGATTTTCTGGCACAGCTTTTCTTTCCCCAAGTTATTGAAGATTGGCAGTGTTTCCCTTTCTTCTTTTTTCTTTCCTTTATTCCTTTCTTTCTTTGAACACTGCTGGGAAATGGCATCTTCCTGTGTCAGAGCCATCCAAGCCCTCACCATCTGCAGAGCATACTCAAAGCTGTCCCAGCATGGGGCTGGAAGGATGGAGGATTTTGTCTCCTGGCTTGGAGCACAAATCACTGGATTATAAACAGGAATAGGAAGAAGGAGAATTTTAAATCCTGTCCATTATAAGATCTCAGTGTGGATAGTGTCAGCAGCAGCACATTTGCCTGTAAGGCTGGAGTCCTTGTTGCGCACAAGAGCATCTACCTACAGTCACTGCTGCAGAAAGCTTTCCATGGGAACTTGGTTTCCCTCTTATGGAAAACCAAGAGGTTTTCTTGCTGGTTACTCCCACCAGGCCCTCCAGTGGAGTGGAGGGAGACTGGGGAAGACAATAGTGAAGGTTTCTGTGTGGAGCTGTGCTTTATCTGAAGCTGCATGGGAACCAGCTGAAGGGGGAACTTCTGTCATTTGAAATCCAAGTGTAGCCAAAATAAATTTACTGTTTCTCTTGAAAGATTGCTTGTGTCAAAAAATGAAAGTCTTTAGTGTCAGTCATAATATTAGTTTTTTACTGGTAGTGTGAAATAAGTTGCTTTGAAATAAAAGGTTAATTGACATTTTTGGAATTGCCGCTTTTCTTTTTGATAAGACTATTCCTATCAGAGTCCTTGTTTTTAATTTTTTTTAAATGAAGTTCTCTAAAAGCTAGCCATTCCCATTATTGTGATGACTTGCTATTTTTCTCTTACATAAGAAAAGCCTTTCACACTGGACATTAGGACCTGATTCTGTCATCAGGCTGTAAAATTATTCCTTTTGCGGAGACCTTCTCAGTTCCCTGCTGCCCCTGTGCGCCTTTCTCTGTCTTTTGAAGGAGCTGCTCCGTCCCACTGGCAACAGAACTCAGCTCGAAGGAGAAACCTGGGGCAATGCAGGCATTGTGTGTCTTATCCCTTCTGTCAGAAAGAACTAAAGTAATGTACAAACTGTCCATGTCATGGGAGAAAAAGTAACATAACCCTGTGTGAAACTTGTCACATGCAGTGGCACCATCTCTGTTGGTGATTTAGGTGGAAAAGTGGATTGACTTCTGGATGCACAAAGCATTAATCTGACAAAAAGCTGCAGGCTTGATAACTGAATACAAAATGAGAACTCTTGAGGGGAAAATAGTGAAATGTCTCTTAGACCGTATCTGAAAGGCGAGGTAATCTGTACCTATGGAGCAGAGAGGATGTCCTCACCTTGCCTGCACTTCTGATGTCTGCCTATGTTCTTCTTTTGGCTCTTAGTTGGTAACCTGAGAAATCACCTCTGCCTACAAACCAGCCTTGCATGGTGTCTAATGATCTTTGAAGTGCCATCTTGTGTTTAATAGAATCATAGAATCATTAGGATTGGAAAAGACCCTTTAGTTAAACTGTCAACACAGCACTACCACCATGTTCACAACTAAACTGCCACACTCACATATGTTTTGAAGAGAAAAAGGACAAAGGCTGCTGAACGTCCTCCCACCATTCAGCCTCCTCACAGATCTTGTTCCACTGAGGGAGGGTAGTTGCTGTTTTTTTTTGGAAAGAGCAGGATTGCATCCCAAGAAGAGAGAAACGGCACCCAAATCAGCATTGCCAGTTCTCACAGTTTAATCTTGTCCCATTAGCCAGTGAGAGTGTCTGTGGTTCTTAGACTTCTTTTAAAAACAAGAAAAGAAATTGTGGATTTTGTTTCTTGCCTCAGAGTTGCAGAGAGCAGCATGAAAACAGACCTGAGCTGTTCCAAAAGAGAATTCTGACAGTGAGGGAATATGCCCTGTGCTTAACAAAGACAACATTATCTGTCCCCTCCCTTTTTAAGTCAGTATCTTTTCCACCTGCCTGGTGATTTTGGAAACCTTAAGAATAGCAGTGATGAAAAGGGTAACAGATTTTTTTTTCTGAAATAATTTATCCCATAAAATGGAGATGATCTGAAGTCTTTTCATACACAACAGGATGTGGCCTGATGTCACCAATGAAGGTCCATGAGAACACTGACACATCATCCCACCTTATATAACTTTTCTTATTACATGTAGTCTGGAAAAACACTGAATAAAATGGACATATTTCTTAGAGGTTTGTTCCTTTGAACTATGCACTGGTGCTTATAAGAAAATTGCTCTCATTTTCTTGTTTGCTTGCTTGTTTTTGAGGACTGCTGGACAGAACTTAAAATAGCATGATTTTGCACAATAATATTTATACTATTGAAGAAGTCCCTATCTTAGAGTGTTACTTAAGTCTCTACAAGTTTGGCTTATGCATGAACTTCAGCATGTGTTTAAGTGCTTTCTTCAGTAAACCTGGAGTGAGATTTAAACTTTAGAAAGTCAGGTCTGTGGTCAGATAACAGCTCAGCTGTACAGCCATATATTACAATACTGTTTCTACTGCTTGGTATATTCACAGAGAAATGCAGCTGTGGTACCAGCTAAGGACTGAAGAACTAGAGCACATGCAAGCTGCTTACTTTGGTTTTAAGGGAAGAAACAATAGCAACAACAATAAAAAACTCAGGAATACATCTGTATTTGGTGACATGACTAACATGGCATATGATAACCAAGGCTTCTACAGGTAAGGCTGTTAAAATATATTATGTTTGAATGAGGTGATGCAATCCTGGCTAATCTCTAACGAGAGCTAAAAGCAGCTATGAGAGCAGGAGTATCCACCTGTGCACCCTTAGCCAAAAGTCTGGCTGTTTTACATATGGAGAGCGGGTACTGCTTCTAATCAGAGACGGAAGTGTTATTAAAGGTGATTCTGAATAAAACTGTCCTAGAATTGCTCTTGGAACAGATGTGATCCTTCCTTATTTATATATTTTTCCCTCTTTCCACTTGAATAAAAGCTGTTTAATCAAGTAATTAGTAAAACATGCTGATTACTATTCTTTAATTTCATAAAATGAATTGAGTGCAAGGTGAGATGTGGGAATTCTGCTAACAGAATTCTCTAAACCTGTGGGTGTTGCTGCGGTGATGAAGCTGTTACAGCATTGATTGTCCAAAGAAATAAATACAGACATGGTTGGAAAACAGCTGCAAAACTGAGGGCAGGCAGTCCCAAAAGAAAGATTCCGTATATTTCTGCATATCCATGGTCAAGAGCAAACCAAAAGAGAATTTAACCAAGACTCCTCAGGGAACGTTCAGGCTTGACATAAGTAAGCATTTTGGGGTGGTCAAACCCTGGAACAGGGTCCTGGAAAGGGGGTCGGTGTTGGTGGCCCAAACTGGTATTGCTCAAGGGGCATTTGGACAGTGCCCTTAATAATGAGCTTTATTTTTTGGTCGCCCTGAAGGGGTCATGCAGTTGGACCCAATGATCCTTATGAGTCCCTTCCAACTGAAATATTACAGTCTAGTGTATTGTAGTTTACTGCACCCTATCCTACTCTATTCTATCCTACCCTACCCTATCCTCTTCTTGTGTTAAGGTTTCAGACATTTGGTGGAGTTGCCCAATGCATCATGAGATATCCAAGCACAGCAGCAAATCCTACTTAGTTTTCCTAGGCAGGAGCTGTCTGAAGAAGCACAGGGATGAATCCTTTCCTCCCTGCCTTTTCCAGGGCTGTGGTATACACTGTTTTCTGCAACCCAGCCATGAGAAGTGGTTCTGCAGCCCACTTAGAAGGGGGAGTTGAGATGAGTACTGCCCATGTCTGACAAGGGAGGGGGTGTAGGCCTGACAAATTCAGTCACTTTTACAATAGCCTTCTCTTTTCTTAAAGAAAACTGTTCTGCTGCTTCTTGTAGCATATGAAGTATCTGGAAGAGTATGAACTCCTCCACCCTTAAAGAAGACTCTCTTGAGTATATCTTAATTTATTTTTTACAAGAAAAGCATGTAGGTCATCCTACCTTTCAGACATAATTGAATAGATTTAGAGATTAACATTTTGCCTCAGTACTTTAGGATCAAAATACTGTAAGAAGAGATAAAATAAAAAGCCAATTCTTTCAGATAAGGCAATGTAAGATAAACATTCAATTCTTTCAGGAAGGTAAGGTATTTGTTAAGGTTTACAGACTAATTTAGGATTAAAACACTAATCAGTTAAAGAGGTACTTTAGTATGCTGACGAGATAATTTTGGCTGCAATGAGGTGACACAATGTGAGTGCAGAATGCTGATGTGTAGAAGTTATAAATAACAGAGAAGCCTAGCTATGTAACGGTGAGGGCTCCACTGTGCTGTTCTGGACCTGGCTGCCACAAAATGAGAACTTTTCCCCCTCATGTTTGAAGCATAGAACAAACATAATGAATATGTAGTTTTTCAGGGAAACATCGAATTTTAGTGGCAACTGCTTGAATTATGATGAGCCTCATTCTGACTGCTTTGCAGGTTGAACAAATTGATTTAAAACGATAAGAAATATGTGTACAAATACCCAGAATCATTAACTATAGAGTGCAGTCACTCCAGATGCCACCTCTTTCATTTGGATATAAAGAATCATAATGAGGATGAACATACCAATTTTTAGCAGAAGGTCTTATATGCATGAGCTGCAAGTATTTACAGCATATTTGCTCTCTTATATTATTGAAAACACTAAATAATGTTCAGCGGGGAAAAACAAGTTACAGATCATGGGCTGCTGGGAGGGAGGAGTTTCCCCAACGTTGCTTCTCAGAAATGCAGAGTAGCAGAGATAGCAGTTTTCTCTGTTGTGAAGAGGTTTGAGCCAGATTAGCTGAAAACAAGGGTTTATGTCTAGGGAAGGGAGATTAGCTGCAGCCCTGGGCCAAGGAGTTAGAGGAGAACAATGTCCATGAGCAGTCCAAAGCAGTCCCCAGGAGGATTGCTGGGTAGAGGGTTTGTCAGCATGTTGGGAATGGCTCTCACAACCTGACTGCAAGATGTACCAGGATGTGTTATTTTTGAGTCAATTATTTTCTGATGAAGAATAATACTTGACCCTGCAGTAACTGTTCTCTGCAGCACTTGCTTGGGCACCCACCACCCAAGACAAACAGTCCTCTTCCATCCCAGCAAGCAGCCATGTGGGGAGCTAGGATCAGGCAGCTGCCAGAGAAGGCAGGTTGTGTCCTGCCCCGAGACAGGCGCAGGATGAAATATCAGCAAAGAGAAATTTAATGGCAGCTGTCCTTCCACTGTGCCAGTTGCTGGTAGTGTTTGAGAGATGGAGGTAAGGGTCACTGAGACATTTTGTTAAAGAAATGAGTGTCCAAAAGAAGAGTGGGGTTAGCTTAATGCCAGCAGGGGCTGTGCTTACCCACTGCTCAGGGCCAGTTGTAGCTGCTCCCCAGGTAAAGGTGCTCCAGGGCTTGACAACTCTCCCTGTGAAGAATTTTTTCCCAATATCCAACCTGAGCCTCCCCCAGACTGACAGGGCTTAAAAAGTGCCTTCAGTTTTCAGCAAGTAGGCAAAGATTCACATCAAAACTAATCATCAGCCTCAGCAGAGCTGCTGCTCTAGGAAAACAGGTTTAAAATACAGGATGAAGAAATGCAAATAAGCAATTGATCTGATAAACATCTTTGCCAGTTTTTAAATCTATAAATAATTTTCCTGTCCTGCTGTAATGTACATCAATTAAATTTTAAGTATCCATGCAGGGAGGGGGCAGTCTTGTGCTTGTTTAAGTAGTTTGTAGCATTTTTACTTGTTCTGTAAGTGAACCTATCAGTTCCATAAAAAATATAAAGAAATGCAAGCGTTCTGTGCCAGAAATGGGAGCCTGAATCCAATTGGAACCAGTTTTGGTCTGGCAAAATATGCACAACCTAGTGTCACATTGTGAGAGCAAACAGCAAACCCTTCTGGCATGAAGAGACGTTAAAGAATCAAGCACTCCTCTTTTGGAACCTATTTATATATCAGCATGTGTAGAAGATACTCTCCCAGGAGCAGCACAGATAGCCAGTGTAAAGAAAATGCTGAGAAAGCTCATTTAAGTTTGTATCAGCTTCCTAGTGATGGTCAGAAATAGCCACACCTTAGCTCTGTTGCTTTGTTTTTCAGTGTAAAAGTCCTGTAACCTGTCCTGGAATAGATACTCTGACTCAAGGCACGTGCTGATTTTTTGTAAGAGAGAACTGATGATCCAGCATTTTTCACACTCGGGAGAACTGAATGTAGCTGTACACTAACTCCTTTTCCTTCTCAATCAGTTAAGATGACAACCAGAAGAAAAGTAGTCCAGCTCAAAAATGCAGTCTAAAGAGAATCAAATAAATTTGATGTGGGTTTTTTGGTCTAATGTGGAAGCATTTGGAAGAAGTTGGGCAATCGAGATTTGGACTGTTTAGAGGTGAATTATTTTTCACAGCTCTAAGTCAAGTTATAAAACATTCTCTATGAAGCAGCTGATCTGACTTCAGGAGCGAATCAAATGGAAAAGGCCATGTCTCAATATGCTTAAAGTCCTCCTTTCAGCTTTTCACACATCTGGAGCATATTACCAAGAAGAAAAAAAATCCTTCTGCAGAGAAGGAGGCTGGTATGTTCCCACAGAAGATATTTTTAGTAACTGAAATTTTTGTACCAGACCCCTTTTGTGACTACGAGATGCTTTACCATTGCACCTGGCAAAAAGCAAATAAGGGCAATCCAACAACAAAGAATTGCAACTGAAAAGGTTTTGTAGAAAATCCCAAAGCCAGCATGCTATTAGGAGAGGTCGCTCAGCATTTTCAGCATCACTGTGGGGTTTAATACTGCATCACATAGAGCATCCAGTGAAGGGGCTGCAAATGACAAATGACTTGTTTGATACAATTGTATCGAATTGATACAGGAAATGTTTGATTGCATGGAACCAAGGACTGAAGGGGAGGAAATCCAGCATAGGAGAGGGGCAGATTTCCTTTCCTTGCGTTTCCCTGCTTTTCCTTGTGACTGGTCCAGCCTTGAGCTTCTTTATTCATAGAATTGGATTTTTTGTTTGTTTTTTTTTCCTCTTGTTTTTCCTGTGCTCTGTGTTCCCCACCTTTTAAGAGGCTTAGATCTTCTCAGTACCTTTTGACACGCAGGTTTCAAAGAAAGCTGAGACAGGGGAATTGAGCTGTGGTTTCACCTTGGGGCCCTGTTAGAAGGGTAGGATAAACTGGCTTTTAAGTTACACCCATTTCTGAATTTCAATCTTAATTGTCATCACAGAGCTCGAAGGGGGCACGTACAGCAACATGTGCTTTTAATAGGGCTGCTATTATTGTTTTCATAATGCTTTCCTGATTACCCTAGGGTCTTGTGCAAAGCCACCAAGCATACAGCAACAAAAAAAATCCCCTCCCATCCTCTAGTATACAAGCTGTTTTGAGAGGCAGTGCCAGCACCAGGCAGCCTTGTGGCTGCATTCTCACACGTCTTGGATGGCCTGTTAACAGTGATTTCCCTTCAGCAAGGAACAGCTCTCACACAGAAAAATATTCTTGTGAATCCTCTAAATCCCATTGACAAATGCTGTGATGGCTGTTCTTCTCCCCTGATGGGACCTCCAGATTTTATCAGTCAGATAGAGGCTGCCCTTGTCAAATGCATAATGCACTTGGCTGTGCAGCACCCAGGGTAGGATTATATTTCCAGGTAAGGGTACAGAGAAGGGTTCTGATCCTCTTGTTGTGATGTTTTGAAGTAGCCCAGTTGGGAACTGGAGTTAAGGAAAGTTGAAGTGCTTGAAAAAACAGTCACACTTATTCAGGACAAAGTACCAAGGATGAGAGCACAAACTGAGGACTGTGTCCGACAGAAGGCCATGCACACAGAGCAAAGCCCACTGCATGCACAGTTGTCCCTTGTGACACTGCAACCCTCTAAATAGCTCTTCTCAGCCTCTGCTGAGGTGAAACCCCACTGGCTTCACTGTCCTCTGATGTCCTCAGGGTTTGATCTATTGCAGGGAAGAGAGGTGCCTAGTGTCTCATCCTACACTTATAGAATCACATCATCATGGAATGGTTTGGATGGAAAGAGTCCTTAAAGACTATCTCATTCCAACTTTTGCCATGAGCTGGGACACTTTCCACTGTCCCAGGGTGCTCCAAGCCCCTGTGTCCAACCTGGCCTTGGACACTGTCAGGGATCCAGGGGCAGACCCAGCTCCTTTGGGCACCCTGTGCCAGCACATGTCAGTGAAAGCCTAACAGTTCCTGAAGTGGGAGAAACTGGTTGCTAAGCCACAAGTACATTTCTTCTCCAAGTATAGTTTTACCCAGTTTGGATTCCTGAGTTGGTGGTAGACTATGGGTAATTGCAGTGTTTCACAACATACAGCTTTATAGGGGAAGACATCAGAGTGGGATGACTTCTGCCCAGTGAACTGCATTTATTGCTCTATAACCAGAATACCTAGACTTGAGCTGAAATCCGGGCAGGGCAACGTGCAAAGACTTTTTTTTTTCAAAGGTTGTTTTGCTGGCCCATGCAAAACTTTGTTCCAGTCCTCTGTGTATGTGCTGCTTTTATTTGATTGTTATTTTGACCTTTGACTACCACCTCAAGAAGATGGAACTGAGTTTCTTATACTATAAAAAAATAAATACATGCACAACAGCAAATATCTCAGATTTTCTTTTGGCAGTGAGGTGTGCAGCATTACCCCATGTAGCTTCTGTTCCCTGATGTCAGGTCACAGGGGTGCTCAGTGTTCAGTTGCTACCCAGCAAAAAGGTCCTTGAGGTCTTGTTGAGGCTTTTACAGAGACACAATTATTTGCCCCACTGCTACCAACTGGTTTTGGTGCTGAGAGAAGAAATTCACTATGTTACAGCACAAGTAATTTGTGAAACACCTGATATGCCAATAAAATGCACAAATTCTGTATCTTCGCCAGAATTAATGGAACAGAAATAACTTTTCCCTTTGTGATTATAGGTCCCAGGAAGAGTGGACTCAGGATGTCGTAGTTCCTGGGTGTTGCAAAGACAACAGTCACCTGCTGAAGGTAGCCAAGAGCAGTGGTGCGCTTGGGACACATGCAGTACCAAGACACAACGCTGCACTGCAGACAGTGAACTCCATACACTTTGTTGAAGTCTACAGTCATAAGGATAGTTACAACAAACCAACCTGCCAGATACCTGGATAGCTGGCGTCTGACATGCAGCTGCTTCTCTGGACCAAAATGAAATTTTCATAGAAATATGTGCCTTAAAGACAACATAGAAAATTCATTATTCATATGAATTATAAGTTTTCTATATTCCAAGATGGTTATTTAACAGAAATGCTTCAAGGTCTGATACAAATAAAGGTATGAATGTTGGAGCTGTCAATCCAGAGCTGTTCTCTGCAGTGTGCTGTGCAGTGTGACTATGGCAAAAGCATCATGTCCTTCTGCACAGCTAGAGAGGTGGTACCCAGTTTGCCTCATACGAAGTTGCTGATAATAATTATACACCCTCAGATTCCAATTTTCTCTGAACCAGTGGGTTTTGTAAGAATTTCAGAGTGAGACGTCCTCCATATTTTTACAAAGTAGCATGATAGAACTACAAAAAAATTTGGTTTTAATTAAATCCCCCATTGTTTTGTATCAGGAAGGTCTTTAATTCATCTGCTCTGCGTTTAGAGATCATGTGAGACTGGGTGCAGCAAAGACCCATCTGCTGGTCTGCCAGCCTGTGGGAGAGATGGCATATGGAGGGATGTGGTGTCATGCTGTGGCACACCTTGGACTCCCACCAGTGACCTCCCGTAGCGTCTACAGGTGTCCCAGTGCCAGAGCAGCTGGTGTGCAGGTGAGGACAGCAGTGCAGCCTTGCTGGAGCAGCCAGTTTGGGATTGCTGCAGCATTGTCCCTTATGAGAGCTCTCTAAATGAAGGGCTGAAGTAGCTTTTGAAAGCCTGCCTTCTTTGCCTATTGTTAATCTGTTCATCATGTGAGGAAACAAGGTGGGTTTTTTTCTTGTTTTGTCCCTTTTGAGGGTATTGAGGGCCTGGCCCTTAGAAAATGGGAAAGGGGAAAGTCTAACTTTAATAACAGGAGAGAAGAGAACCTTAAAAGTACCAGAATGGAAGGGTTTCTCTGATCCCCAGAAGTGTAGAACAAATAGTTAAACAATTCCTTCACAAAGAAGATACATCTCAACCAAGGATTAAAAACAGTTATAGGCATGGGAGGAAGGTGTTCTGTCCTACTGGCAATATTGTGCTTAAGGTACAAGTGTGAAGGGTGACCAAGATATCCTTGATCCTGCCTCTCTGCAGCTCCTTTGAACTTCCTTCCTCTTCTCAATCTGTATGATTATCTTCGCTGAATTCCATGATTTCGTTCCCTGGTGTTTTAATTTAATTTTATTATGTGGCTTTAAAATGCAATAATATGACTGCAAGTGGAATAAATTCCCTGTTGGAATGTTTGGGTCAGCACTTTGTGTGAGCAGACAGCCTGGCTCCTGTTCTGCATGAAGTGAAGTGGAGTAATGTTGGATGGGACAAAGTGTACCCTTGAGTTGCCAGGGATGCTGGCAGCCATGAGAAGCACCCCAGAAGGCAGGTAAATTCACCGTCCTTGTGCCAAAGTGCTACATGACTATCATTTATTTGGGCAGCTAACACAAGAGGCAGCAAAGTTACACCAAGGTAAGAAAGCAACACCCAAACTGTTTGTCTAAGATTTGTGGCTCGGCTTGCTCTGGGACTGTGCTTAGTTCTGATGGCTGCACCCCTTGGAGTTAGCTTTACTGCTTTTGCAAACATAACTTATTGTCAGAGGAGAGATAAGTACTGTGCAGGAAAGAGATGAAAGCAGCTGAGACTCTAAAATAGACATTTAAAACCTTGTAACCCTTAAATGTTTGCTGGCCAGTGGTTCCAGCTGGATTCAAGCTCCTATTTCTGGTACAGAACACTTGCATTTCCTTGTGTATTTTGTGAAACTGATGGCTTGCACACTGCTTACAGAAGTGTTTCCCACAGGACATATGTTGAATCTATGAGCTGGAGTCTGCAGTACCTTCTAACCCATGCCCAGTACTGACCTTTACTTCACATGGGCTGTGGGTTCCATGCTGGCTGTATACCATCCTTTCCATCATTCCTGGCTGTGGGGGTCAGATGAGGCCCAGAGCTAGCACAGGGTTGACTTCCATGTGAGGACATGTACCTGTAGCCGTGGAATGGGGTTTTAACCCTTTAAGTGCAGCGGAAATAAGATGCACAGCTACATGGTCATCTTTCATGACAGGAAGAAAGAGACAAGTTTATTCAGAAACACACTTGGTTTTATAGCATGACTCACAATTCCAAGAGTAGAGAAAAGATGATTGGTTCAGAGAGAAGACACCCCATTGCCAGGGCCTGGTCACACACCACAACAGGTGTTCTATCTTGTTATTAATTCCTTTTTATTTTGACCAAATTATCACCCTGGGAGAAATTCTCCCTAGCCTTGAGCTAGACCAGCTTATCGGCTGGGAACAGAGCTGAGAAGCTCCAGCCTGGAATATTTTTCAGGCTGTAATTTTCTTACTTTATCAATATGTGTCCCACATGTACCCAAAGTGGCTTTGTTCCCTTCCCACAGCTCTGCAGAATGTCAGTTTGCCAAATCTGTCAACTGTTTATTTACACACCTGTTTTAAGGGGAGGATGCTCTAACAGCTTTATTTGCTTCCTGACTTCAAAGAATTCACTTGTTTGGCGTTTTTAAAAATAATTAATTGAGTACTTTTTCTCATGTGTACAACTTGATTTGTGCTTTACAAGGGATATGATAAGGAGCCAAGTGCAGCATTGAACATGCTTGTGAAGCTGAGTGTTCATTCTGCAGAATCTGTGTAATATTTACCAGTACTATTTGTGATCAGTATACATGGACCTATTCTACATGCCCGTTCTTCCCTTGTGCCAGGAACAAGAGATACATATTTATTTTCATTATCTTGTTGTTTAGTAATGCTATTAACATTTCCAAGGATAGGGTATCACTGAGCAGAACCAGGGGTGGGTAATTCACCAGATACAAGGTGAACACAGAGGAAGTTAAAACTGACCAGGGGTTTCCAGACCTGTGGGTGCTCCAGGCTGTCACAGAATATCCTGTGCTTGAAATGGACCCTGAGGCGTCATGGAGTCCAGCCCCTGGCCCTGCCCAGGCGCCCCAACAATCCCATCCTGTCCATCCCTGGCAGCGCTGTCCAAACACTCCTGGGGCTCTGGCAGCCTCGGGGCCTGTCCATTCCCTGGGGAGCCTGGGCAGTGCCCAGCACCCTCTGGGGGAAGATGATTTCATCCAAGTAAATTCTATTCCCATTTCACGGTTTGACTTAACTGGTTGGGAATAAAGAGCTGGGAATTTGCAGCACAGCTTCTGCTTTTGTGTTTGGAGTCAGAGAACTTTTTCTTCATCTCCTAACCAACCAAAAGTAATAATACCAATAATCATACTCTGACTGTATAAATAAGATCGGAAAATAACCCATAACCAAAAAACCAACCCCAAAGCAACTCTGCAATATATTAGCACACACAAAAAGCCCTCATAACGTTGAGAAAACAAACATCTTGGTTTTCAGAGCTCATTACACTTCCTCTAAAATCACCAGCAAATTGCTGCTGACTCAGGCGCAGAAGAGCAGCCACCCATCGCTCCCGGCGGAGCTCTGCCGGCTGTCACAGCCGGAGTCGCTCCCTCCCTGTTTACTTTCGTTTCTCCAAGTTGCCCATGACCTTTGCTTATCCCGGAAAGGAGGATTGCACTGCGGGCGCCCGGCGTGGGCCGTGTGCTGGGCCCGACACATAGTCACCCTGAAACCGATGGATGATGCTCTGCAGAAGCTGTAAGTGCACATTTGTAACGAGGAATTTGAGCGAAACAGAGGTCTGGAGCTGCAAATTTATGGGAACAGGAGTTCAGAGCCAGAGGGGCAGTGACTCTAACGGGAGTGGCCAGCCCATCACTGCTTTTACATTTTTTCCCCTTCTTAGAGCTTGTTTTTGTAAATTATTGACTAAAACTTGCTGAAGGCAGCCTAGTGCGCAAGATGAGCTTTTAAGAAATACTTTATTGTATTTTCTTAAGCACAAAGAAAGACTGTTAGAGGAACTGCTTAGGCTATCTGGATTCAATTTGTTGCTAAAGAGATTCAGTCCTCTGGCGGTGGGAAAATAACAAAGCGTATTGTGATTCAACAGTTAACAGATGAAACAAAACACTACATGATGATGCTGCCAGGACAGGGATGATATTCAGTAAGTCAAATAATTCACTCAAATAAACAAATCTGTCGGTTTAGCGGGGGAAACAGTACTGGCTTTTAAGATTAGCTAAGCAGGAAATCAATCTGCTGGAAAATAAAACGTTGTTGTGCATGTCACTTCGCGTAGCTACTAAATTCGGAAATTCTGAAATGAGAGTTTGGAAAGGCACCGGGCTCTGTCAGGAAGCGGGGGTTCGCAGCGTGCCGCTCGCCCCGGAGCAGTGTGATGTGCGTGTTTCTCGCCTCGCTGCTCGCCTTCTTCGCCGTGACCGCGGCCGGGATATCGCTTCCCCGTCCGGTTGCGCGCTGTGACTGTCACGGGATGTAGCTGTCACCGTGCGAGGGCGCTGTGACTGTCATAGGATGTGGCTGTCACCGTGCGAGGGTGTTTGGGGCAGCCCCAGCCCGGTCCTTCCCTCCCGCGAGCAGGGGCACTGCCGTGGCCTCTGCTGTGGCCGTGTGGCTCCGCAAGGATCTGGCTGTGCTAGGCGAACCTGACAGCGATCCTGCTGCAGAGGTCTTGCGTGCCACTGGCATGAGGAGGAGATATGTTTAACTTCTGCTTCGTGTGTATTTCTCTGAGTCTGCAGGACAAAAATATCTCCAGGCAGCATCGCAGCTGTACATCGCAGCATTCCTGAGGGATTGATTTTCACTTCTATTTCACCCACTATGCTTGGAATCACTGTGTACTGAAAAACATTTAGATTTTTATTACAGATTTCAGTCCAGGTCACACTAAGATGACCAAGTTTTCTGTTTAGTGGTTTAGATTCCCGTAGTTGAGAAAGTTCTAAAAGCTTTTAAATTTAAAATTTCTAAAATTTCTAAAAGTTTCCAGGGAAACTTTTTAGCAGAGCACAAAATGCAGTAAATTCACAGAGGTATAAAGGGGTCATAAAAACAAATCCTCAGCATGGCATTCTCCCACTGCTTATTAGTATTAGGCAACCCCTCTTGCTATAACGTTTTAATATATATACGGAAGTGAATCATAGAATACAAGAATAGTTTGGGTTGGAAGGGACCTTAAAGATCATCTTGTTCCAAACCCCTGCCTTGGGCAGCGTCACTTTCCACTGCGCCAAGTAGCTCAACCCCATCCAAAATAGTCCTTAAAATATATGACAAGAGGAATTACAAAATTCCAACTTCCTTTTCACAAGGTTTCTGTTTCTTTACTAAAATACATTGCCAAAATCACACCAATGCAGGCATGATCAAGGTCTCCATGTGCAGTAATAACCATTCAAAAATTTATTTTCTGGATTCCAGAAGGTAAATAGGATAAACTCAGGATGTTTATACTTGATCTTCTCAAGGATATGCACCATGAATGTCACAACGTTTGACAGTGCTCCAATTCTCTGCATCATTTATCCCTAGCAAGACATATTCTCTTCCATTCTTTGCTAATTAGTTATTTGTTGATGAAATTTAGTGCAAATAGCAAGCTTTACATCCACAGATTTGCTTGTACTTTTTCCCTCATGAAGTTAAATATCCCGATTAATTAGATGTTTCACTGCAACCTTTTCTGTGAGAGAAGCTGTCCCTGCTCCTTGGGCTTGAATCACTACCTGCCCAATGTACCGTATGTACCAATGTGTCCAGCTGCACTTAAACACGCGTTGTGCTGTGGCACGAGGAAAAATAGAAATTCTACATGGATGGTGTGAAGATGTAGACACGGTATTTTGGACAGTGTAATTACTTCTGGAAAAGGAAATCACGCCTTTACTAATCATGCATTAATTGTTTAAAAACTCGCGGCTGTGCAAGTGTCGATTTATGCTTCTGCACGGGACGGCCTGGTGAGCACAGACATTTGAAGAACTGTTTTACCCGGAAAGAAACTCAAGGCGATGGGAGTTCCAGTGTGGGCTCAGGACGGCTCGGGGGGGCCTGTCCCGGCTCCCCCCAGCTCCCTCCGGCCCGGCCTGCCCCAGCTGCCCCCACCCCGGCTCCCCGAGGCTCTGCACTCCGTCGCCTGGCAGCTCCGGGAGGCGGTGCCGGCCCAGCCGCCCCGCCCCCGGCCCGGCCCGGCAGGAAGGCCGAAGGCCGCAGCCCGAAGGCTGCAGCCTGTGGGCCGGGCGGGGCCGGGCGGGGCCGGGAATGCCATGGCCGGTGAGTGCGGGACGGGCAAGGAGGGGGGACTCTCGGCGGCTTGATGACACCGCTGCGCTGCCGGGCGCGGGGCCCCGGTGTCTCCGCGCCCCGGAGCGCGGTTTGGTGCGCGGTCGCGGCCCGGCCGTGGGTCAGGGTGAGCGCCCCGGGGCAGCGGCGCGGCCCAGGCCGCTCCGCGGGGCCCCGCACGGCCGGGCTGGGGCGGGCGCTGGGACAGCTCGGCGGGGCTGGGGCGGGCGCGGGGCTCGGGGCAGCAGCGGCGTGCGGAGCCCCAGCCTGGTGTCTCCGTTATAGCCGGGCAGTGCCACATTTCACATCCTGGCACGCTAGCTGCGTGCTGTGTGGCAGCGAAATCTGCTGTTTACCCCCAGCCTCCATCCAGCTAGCTGGGATTGTGCCTCTGCATCTGGGGAGCACACAGGTTATCCTGGTGACTCGAGGGCCCGATTGTTTTAGCCATCGTATGGAGCTTGGAGGACTGGGACTGTGTGTAACATAATGTGGCACTCTAGTATAAAATGATTTTTAATACTTTGCTCACTGCAGTTTTGCTACGTTTTCCTCTTCTCTTTTAAAAAATATTTCAAGTGAAAACTCTTTACTCAAGTCTACAATTCCCTGACGGGTGGGTGTAGCCAGGTGGCTGGCAGTTTCCTCCCAATCACCAAGCGACAAGATAGGAGCTAAAGGCCTCCTGTTGCATCAGGAGAGGTTTAGGTTGGCTATTAAGGAAAATTTGTTCATTGAAAGGGTTGCCCAGGCCTGGTACATGCTGCCCAGGGCAGTGGTGGGTCGCCATCCCTGGAAATGTTAAAAAAATGTGTGGATGTGGCACTCCAGAACATGGTTTAGTGCTAAACGTGGTGATGGATTGAACACGGATTGATGGTTGGACTCAATAGTCTTAAGATTCTTTCCCAACCTAAACAATTCTGTGATTCTCTTGACTTGCTGTCAGAGCCCTTGATTTCTGGTAGCTTACCAGTAGCACGTGGCAGTGGGTGGGAGTAGCAGGCGAGGGCAGCATCTTATTTTTTGGCTGTCATCCTTCCAGATCAGTTGCTCTTTGTGGGTGCATTTGGTAACCAGTGCCATCTGATCATCTCAGACCATTTCTCTGCAGCCAGTCTCCTTCTTAAATCCTTGGCACCCCTTTCTTGGGCTCTCAAAAGGGAAAAGCCTAAACTAAATTAGTGTTAAGCTAACATTTTGTTGAGAGAGACTTTTTTCTCTCTTTCCTGAGATGCTTCTGGAAAGAGTTGTCATGGACATGTACAAATGGTTTGATCATCAGATCCAACTTTCCAGGTTTTGTTTGCCAGCTTTCCTGCATAATGTTTATGAAAACCATCCAGAAGTTTTACAGGAAGTAGTAGCTCGTGTTTGCACTGCACAGCAGACACCAGTAGGGTTTTTGGAATGGATGTTAGCCAGTTCTGTGTTTTACAGAGAATGTCAGAGGTCTGCATTGGGTTTTGTGTCCGTTGTATTTAAATTTATCTCCTTAATGATCCTGTTTGTTTGCTTGATAAACTTAAGAAGGCTTTTAAGGGGAAAACAAACCAAAGATGAAGCCATAATAAAGATACAGTGGTGGCAGAGACAGTGTCCGGAGTCCTTACATAAATATTAGTGGAATTATTGATTGGGAGTGTGTACGTGCCTGACTAAAGGTGGTTGGCAGCATTTATGCTCCCAGGGCCCAGGTGTGGATGAGAGTGCTTTCATGTTGCAATGTGGCAAGAAACGGCTGATTTCAGCCTACAAATTTGAAATGCAGCTGTATTTATTTAAATTTACTGTGAGAAATATGAAGTGGCAGTGCAGATCCTAAGGGCCCTGTAGATTTATCCAGAAAGGCAGTGAAAGTCTATCATGGAGAAATGGGTGCGGGGGATTGTGTGACAAACAAAATCCTGTTTGATGTTTCTTGTACAGAAAGCAACATGAGGTTTTTTATGCTAAGAATAGTTAAGCAGTAACAAAATTACAAAGAGTTTTTGGCAACCAGTATAACCCGAAGCTTCTGTTTTGTGTTGTGCCAGTGGCTAGTGACAGCCACAGGGACCACACACCTCACCACTTGCAGTAGTGCAAGGGTTTGTTCAACATCCTGGCTGGTGCTGGTGTCTGGTGTGCCCCTGCCTAGGTTAGGAATTGTGTCTGGCAAACTCCCTGTGAACACTCTGCTATCGAATCAGGAAGAACTTAAGAAAGGGTGTCCCTGATTTTTTTTCTGCAGGTGCTCTAGCAGACAGTCTGGCACTTTATGGTCATGTTTGATAAGATTTTTTTATGAGCCTTGTTATTTCCAAGAGCAGAATCAGAGCATCCCATTGGATGGGACAAGTGTCTTGCAAGTACTGTAAATGTCATAATCTGACTTCATAAGTGATAGAGAATTTATCTTTAGTGATTTATTAACTTTAAGGCTGTATTTGATTAAATATCCATCAGAGCTTGACTTCTAAATGATTTAGAGCCTTCTGCATTTGGAAAGAGAGAGGCAATTGGAGTGACCAGCCAGAAGTTCGGAGTTGTGTAATTTCAAGTGGATGGGTCGTTGAAAGCACATGGCAGTGTTGTGTTTCCCTAACAGACAGTGCAGCTTTCTAATATTAGGTGGGGTGATAATTTTATTTTAGCTATTTAATCACTAGTAGGAAAATGAAATTTATGGAATTTAAATATGGCTTATTAATTAACTGCTGTGGTATGTTCTGTGTTATTTTATCTCTAGATCAGTCATATTGTCATCGGCTGCAGCATGACATGTATTTCCTTACAAGCACTAGCCGACTGAATGAGCAAGTGGTTGATAAAATTGTTCTTCAGCTTAACAGAGTCTATCCCCAAATTCTTACCAATGAAGAAGCAGAAAAGGTAATGTGAGGAGTTTTGCTGTGTCTCTGACTGTTGTGTTGTTTTTGTGGGTCACTAGCCCAGCTGCTCTTTCCCCAGCACAACTCTTGGTGCCACATGCAGCCAGTCTGCCTCACCCCCTGCTTGCTGACCAGTTGTATCTGGCATCTTCTGTAAGAGGAGCAGTCACAGGGCTGGCACGTTCCATGTGCCAAGTGATCATGGGAGAGAATGCTCTCTTAAGCAGCAGTTTAATGCCACGGTCCCTGCCATGATCAGGAGCACGCAATCATGCAGCCAGTCCGCGGGCAGGAGGGCACCCATCCTGTGACCACATGCCTGACGTGCCTGTCTCCTCACGAGGTGGTGTGGTGTGGCACGCCAGGTGATCTGTGCTGCATCCATCTCTGCCCACAAAATTATCTATATTAGCTCAATCAGTTTTGGTAAACAATTAATAATTTTAAGTATTGGTAAGTGAAGGAGTGTTAGTCCCACTATTAAGTGTGGAGCTGTGGGAAGTGGATGAAGTTAATAATATCTTGCAATGGTGCCACCACGTATGGAGGTGCCACCCTCCCTGACATGAAGCCTTCAGAAGTGGGTAGCTCTTTTTAGGGAGAAAAAGCTTCTAGTCTTGTGTGGAGACAAAATTAAAAGTCAGCTAGGAGCTTCCACAGTCCTACTTAAAATAGTCTGTACTTGCCCTCTGCTGGCTTCATGTCTGCACAGGGTCTTAGTGTGTCATTATTTTAACATCAGGAAAAATAGGTCCAATTCTGCCATAATGAAACTCCATGGGGACAATTAGTACTTTGTGGTGTAGAGCAGAGCTAGATCATTTACTGAGCCACTCTTGCCACTTCCCTCAAGAGCTTCAAAATAAACCCATAAAGAATCTGAAACATGATTTGTGACTTCTGCACTTAGGCAGAAATGAACTGCTTTTTTATGGGCCCAGGCTAGTTTGTGTCAACTCTACTGCGTGTTTAGGAAGCTTATAATCTCAGCTGTATCTGGTACACCCTGTGGGAATTTTGTCAGAATAAGGAGTGTTGTGTAAGATCTCTGGCATTCCAGTCCCCCTTGAGTAGTGATTGTTCCTAACTCAGTATACTCCAAAGGTTATCCACTGTGCTGCTATGAAATACGTTGCTTTACGGAGAATGGCTTTGGATTTTTTCCCAAATAAACTGAAATAAGTTTGATGTGTAAGGCTAGGGATGCATTTTCCTTTTCTTTGTAAGGTCTCCTAATACACATCACGTTTAGCACTACAGAAAAAAAGTGTTTTCCTCTGCAGCTGTTTGGCAACCTGAGCAATGGGAATTTGTGCCTATTGAAGTGGATACACAGCAGTTAATTGTGCTGGAAACAATAAAAAACAATTAAATATGAAATCTTGGGATGATGAACACTCCAGTATTGGGACTAGGATAAGCAGTATAAAGTGCTTTTTTGGGGATCGCTACTAGGCAACTAAGGGCAAACTTGAAAGCATCAAAGTTTATTTCAAATTATAAGATTTTCTCAAATATTCTATCTACAGCTGTCAGAATTAAACTGTAGAATAGCAAGTACCATGTCAACTTGGAAGCACGGAAGACATCAAATGCAGTGTCTTTCACTTGATTGGGACAGAGAAAAGTAGGAGGAGAAGCAGAGGCAATATGCTCTCCATCAGACAGTGCTGACCACATGGAGCTCAGTGCTATGCAGTCCATATATGTCCTTTTTAGGTTGCCCTTTTTGGCCCATTCTTTTAGTAAATATCAAAGAAGCTTCATAACTTTGTTCCCTGGCATAGTGATGTAAAATTGATCTTTTAATCTCTCTTCTATTTTAATCTCTTTCCTGATGAATGCTTTTCTCTTACAGTTCAGGAATCCAAAGGCTTCACTCCATACCAGACTCTCAGATCTGTTAAAACACCTCCAAAAGAAAGGAGACAGACACTGTCAGGAGTTTTACAGGGCTCTGCAGATCAATGCTGAACAGCTGTTTAATGACCTGCCAAGCAGGAAAATCTTGAGTAAGTTGACTTGTAAGTTAATTGAGTCGTGGATTTCTTCACCAGAGTATTACAAAACTTCATTTCAAATGCAGTGGAGGTCATTTAAACAACCTAAACAGGTTATAAATAATATAAATAAACAAGTTACTTAAATAATTTTAGGGTATACCATAATTCCTTCTGACTTGAGTTTTCCAAAAGCTGTAAGGGGATTTTGTAATGTAAAATTGTAATTACCTTCATTTTGTCTTTCATTTTGAAAGAATGAATTTGTGTCTACCCAGCACAAACTGGTGGAAGACCATTTTCTTGCCTGCACAGGGAAGCTGCAGAGTTATCCCACATCCATACCTGAATACTTTTGAACTGGGAAAGTCTGGGCCCATCCCCCCTCAGAATCTCAGATGAGCCCCAATCCCAATTGACTGAGCCTCGCAGCAGATTGAAGGCAATGCTTTGTTCTGATATTCACCTTGCAGAAGTTGTGCACTTTGGGGAACAGGCTCTTCAATCAAATTGTCTTGGAGCTATCATTTTTGCTTGGGAAGAGCTCAAGAAAAAGGTTTTTCTGCCACGCTGACTAGCAGTTAGCAGACAGCCTTTATGAATTAAGAGCAGTTCGAGAAGTCTTGGAGTAGTCACTAAGAATAAAATTTCAAGACTGTTTTGATGTTTAAGAGTTGAAGCTTTTTGAATGTTCCATAGCATGTTCTGTAAGCCATTTTTGAAAATGTATCTTTACAAGGAGACTTGGATAGGGTCTGTGGGGTTCTTTTAGCTATAGCAGAAACATGCTCATCCTTGCACATGATTTACGTGGTGACTCTGAGCTTTCCTCAGGTAGCCGTGAGTAGGCAGGGTTAGGGCTTCTCATGTTCAGGTTCTGCGTAGCAAATGCCTGTGCTAAAGTGCTTCACGTTAAACATACAGCTCCTTATGGCACCCGAAAAGTGTTTTGCTGCTGCTGCAAACTGCTGACTTCAATAACCATCAAAAGTAATGAAATTCTCTGTTGTCTCAGTACACTTTTTTAGTTACCATCCTCAGAAGGATGAGGATAATTTAAAGAACTGAGTTAAAACGTTACTGTGTGCCGAGGTTCGGCAGTTTCTTTCTGTTGATCTAAGAAATAAATATTGAGATGATTGTCTTAATATGCTTGCTGCTTCTTAGAATTCTGTAATTAAAACAAATGTCTGCATTCTGGATTGAATGGTCAAGAAACGTCCGTGCAGTTTTTTTAATTAAAACCACCAACACTTTTATGTTTCAGGAAAAGCTCCTCTATCAATATTAGGAGTAACTTCTCATTTAAGTGAGCTTGGACATTTTCAATATTAAAGGCATTATTCTTCAGACCTCCAACATGCACAGTTTGTTACTCGAATGTTACTCCTTGGAAGTGTTCATGGCTAGGATCTGTGGGGTCCTGAGCACCCTGGTCAGTGGAGGGTATCCCTGCCCTTGGCAGAAGGCTGGAACTGGATGGTGGTCTTCAGGGTCCCAAGTCAGATCATGCAATCATTCGATAATGCTCTTAGCAGTAGTTGTTAAATTTGGCACAAAGCATTTACAGAATTGCCGCTGGAATTTGTAAATGTGAAGAAAGAGGGGCATCCTGAACATGGGAATTTTCTTCTAAATGCAGGCTGAACTGAAACAAGCAGCATTATGAACAGGTGGAGAAATTACTGATGAGAACATGGATGAACCATGGCCAGGAGAGAGTTCTGTAATAGATTACATGCAGCTATACATACATAGGACAGATTTTTTCAACAGAGGAAATCCTTTCAAATATTTATTTTTCATTTTTAAGACAGCTTTAAAATTTATGCTAGAACAAGATTTCTTTGCCTGAAGTGTAAATTGCCAGTGAAGTGTCTGGTAATGTCTGAACATTCCCACTAGAGGGGGGTTAAGGAACACGGTGTGGGCAGCCTCGGAGCTGTTGCAGTAAACGGGATTCTCCAAGGGCCATTGAAAACATCAGAAAATGTTTTTATTTCTCTCCGTGCTGACATAGACTTAAAAAGGATAAAGGCTCAGATCAGCCCCACGCAGCGATAGAAGTAGCAGAGATTTGTCTGTGCTCTCCTGTGCACTGTGAGGGTTCCCTAGCTGGAACTCCTAGGGAGGACATCAGCCCCTCAAAGGGGCAGGCTGGGTGAGGCTGCTGGGGGCTCACAGAGGCTTTGCATCAATCCTTGCTGCTCCGGTGACTCTCAGGCTTCACAGCAAAGGGCTTCAAAGGCTTCTGTCCTGCTCCAGGGTCATGCTCTGTTTCCCCATGGAGAGGTATATCCTTAGCAGGGGAGATGGATGTTCCCCTGTTGCTGCCTAGGTGGACAGGGCAGTTTTTGAGGCACCTCTCCTAGATCTGGTGTCATGTAAAAGGAGTCAGTTGAAATTCTTCCCTATTGACAGCCAGATTCAGAGCTCTTACTGTTTTTCCTTTCCTTTTTTAATCCTCCTAACCATTTGAGAGTTGGACTTGGTGATCGTAGAGGTGTTTTCCCATCTTTGTGATTCTATGATTACAGAAAGGCTAAAACAGTGTTGCAGATCGGTGATGTATTATGGAAAGTCACTCGTCTGCCATGCCTGGTGACAGCTGTGCAGGTCCCTTCGGTCAATAGTGTGATCTCCACATCTGTGTGGCAAAGGCAGCTCTGAAAGGGTCTTCTGCCCAGACTGGAAACTACTGAACACCTTGTCCTAAGGCCAACCTCCTTTTCTACTAGAATTTGCAGAAGGATAGAGTCCAAAATTCCTTGTATCAAATGTTAGCATGTAGAGCCTACAGAGTTTTAAAGAAGCTGAGCATGTCTTCAGCTGAGACCTGCATTTAGTAAATAATCTGCACCAAGAAGTTTCTTCTATGTGCTTTACTTGCTAAATCTACCAAGAGATTGGCTCGAGAAAAAGAATGGTGATACATTAAATGATAGAGGTGTTTTCAGATTAGTGCATCTATTAACAAAGAGTTTGTATGTATTACAATGAAAATTGCTGGTATTGTGAAGGATTATCTTCTGCTTTCCTAACTTGGGAAACAAGTGTAATGTTATTTATGTGGTCAGTGCTTAAGCAGATCAGAGGTGAGGCTGCAGCTATTTGTAGTTGCATTCAGATGACTCTCTGCCTGTCTTTTGGTCAGTTCATCTTTAACTCTAGCAATGGTTTACCATTGGAGGGGCTAATACTTTATATCAATATTGGATATTTTTCTGAAATGTGTTGTTTTGTACCATTTTGCATGTGCTGATTATGTTTATTTGTTTGCTTGAGCGGAGTACTAACTTTTCATGTGTTGCTTTTATTTCTAGAAACCCCAGATCCCACAGAGATAGACACTGACAAGGAGCAATATATGCTAAATGACAGGGGTAAATAAATCATACAGTGTCACCGGATGGAATGGCTTTGCAGATTATGATACAATTTATTATATCATGTAATTTGCACTTCATATAACAACTATTTTGGATTATGATGTCTTTACTGTCACAAGTTAAGTAGAATTAATGGAGGAAAATATACTGAGCTACTGTTGAGGAAACCAGTGCCAGGAAATTGAAGAGACTGTCAAGTTTAATCAATATTTACGATGGTATTACTTTACACTATTACAGCTAAACTCTTAATTTCTTTGATTTCTTTAATGCCTGAACAGTGAGGTCTATTCATTTTGCATAAGGCCATCAATAACTTTTTGATCTTCCAGGTTTTTTTCAAATTTTTAAGTTCTCAATTTAACTGCAAATCATTTGAAAGCAATGACAGAAAGGAAGGAAAAGCTTAAATATATTTTCCTTAGGAAAACATTTTAATTATTTTCACCTTCCTTTGTTCAATGCCAAATTACAGAGACAAGTATTTTTTTCATGGTAGGATATTTTGAAAAGGATGATCTGAAATAAAGATGAAGAGTTCTCTCAATTTATAATGAACTATTCTATCATTTAAGTTCAGTATTTTATTTAGAGATTTAGATACAATAATGAGAGATTCAAAACACCTGCTATGAATTACGCCTTTTTTGCAGTTTCCTGAGAGCAAACTGAAATAAGTAGCAGAAACACAGTTTAACTCCATGTCTGTGGTAGTGGTGTTTCTCTGAATATTGAACCAAATTGCTGTTCAGACTTTCCACATTGTTGTTGCTGTCTGCAGCATAACAGTACAGGATGAACAGAGAGAGTGCTTGGAAATAAGAAAATGAAGTAATATTTATTTTATTTTTACTTACTACTTTTTTTTTTTCCCCTGAGCTGGCCTCAGACTAGAGATTGTTTGGCCACTAGCCACCCTCCTTGGGAGGTTACAGGCCAAGGAGCAACCAAATCCTTGCTCCTTTGCTCCTTCTGCAGTGTCCTTGTCCACACAGTCAGCTCCAGGAATTTGTTGAGGCAGTACACTTGTCCTTAAATTGATAGGTGTAGCTTAATTGTATCTACAAATAGAGGTGTAGTTTAATTGCATCTCTGTTTCTAGTGAGATAGTAACTACAAATAGAGTATTAGGTAGTAAAGAAGCAGATATAAATCTTTATGCTGTTTTGTCAATGGATAAGTATGAATTAGAAAGGCTTTATTGATCATCAGTACTGACCATCACCATTAAACTGTGCAATTCCAGGCAGGCAGTTTGCAGGAGATTTGGTTTGGAAACTTTTCTTAAATACCATAGGCTGTAGCTAGATGAGCAGAGTGGAACAGGGAATGGTGGCAAAGCAACTGTAGTAAAAATTAATTGCAGTCTAGTAAATGTGCTTCACAGTACATTAGCTACAGAACATACAGAATTGTGAATATGTTAGCTTCATTTAAATATGCTTAATTATGCATATTGATAGCAATTGGTGATATATGAACTGAGCTAAACTTCTGCTGCCCTGCTCTGTCTCAATGTGTTTCTTTGCCATTTTCTGTAGGCCCGGTGTTTTTCCTGGCGTGTTTCGGCGTGGCTGCAGGACTGGCACTGTTCTGGTACTGCTGTAACTCAGGTGAGCTGCTCAGGGGCTTCTCCTGGCTGCCTTCCCTCAGCAGGGATGGAATGAGCTGGGCTCTTATCTGACAGGGCTCCCTGACAGGGTGGGTGAAGGAGTCATCATTCATTAATGAGCTCCGGATAGAAATTGCACAGCAGACATGCTGAGGTATAAATAATGGATATTTTGCCTACAGAGGATGCCACAAGTAGGGGCTCTTTTTAAAGACAGTCATGTGAGCTCCTGTTGCTATAGCAATGGGTCATGATTCCCAGCAGTCATGAGACAGACCCAAAACCTTCTGGGTCCCACACCCCTTGGGAACTGGTGGAAGCCTGAATAGTGCCAGGGCTGGGGAATGCTGGCTGGATTTGCTGAGTCCCAGCAGCTACTGCTGCCCCTGTGCTGCTGGCTCTGGGTGTTGGTTCTACCTATCACCTGACAGTCACCTGCTCCACACCATCCAGTGCTGTGCTCAGGTGTGAAGTTGCCCCCTTCCCTAACTGACCAATCTCCTCTTCCTGTCTGAACTTGCAGCAAGGAATCTGAACAGTTTTGGCAGTTGATTACTACAAATTGAAGAAATTGGGCTTTCCTCTAGAATTATTTTCAGTTGGTTTTTATTTTTTGCAGATGCTGCTTCCTAGATAAAATTAAATTTAACTGTGTTCACTTTCTCTTTTTCTTCTCATCATTCTGTTGTAGAAACACAAGTCATAGGAAGAGCCAGGAGAATCTTGGGCTTTTCTCCTATTATCATAGGAAGACACGTTAGAAATATTTGTATGTTGTATTTGGAAGACATATCAAGAAATTAAGGAAAAGCTATCTCTTCACTTGTCTGTACAGTGCACCGGCCAAAGGAAGTCAATAGTGCATAAAAACGTCCCATACTCATACCAAAGATTTTATTAACTAGCTTCATCAATAATTGCCTTGCCTCCAGATGTATTCGGAATTTCAGCTAAAAATGTCCTTTTTTATGGGAATGGACTGTTTATTTTTGTAAATGCTTAAAGTATTTATCGTTTGTATAAAAAATATTTTTATTACAAGCTTTAAAATGATCTCTTAAGTGAGCATGAGTCTGAAGCCATGTTTGCATATGTTTTCTATACTGGAATGAAGGATCACAACTGTTTGAAGAACTCTGGCCTGTCTTTTGTGAGAATTAATTTAGGAAAAGAACTTAAACACATGCCCTCAAAGCCTTACTAAGAAATGGATCTCTGTCTCAGAACTGTCTGTTTTGTCTAGATCCTTTATAATCGCTGCCTGAGCTCAGGTGGGCACTGGCACCAGTGAAAAGTTTATGGGGGCCACTTCCCTTTATGTGTGCCTTGTATTCACTGTGTCTTCTGATTCCCTGTTGGTGCCTCATGCCAGCCTGCCTTGTTCACAGTCACACTCAGCTGCTGGCCCTGGTTTGCATGCCCTGGAGCTGGTGCAGGCTGGTTCCCAGCCCATGGGGTATTCCAGGGAGTGGAATATCTGACCTGAAGCACTTCAGACTGCCAAGAAAATGTTCCAGATTAATTTAGTTTTCCCTTTCCCAGTGAAGTGAAGGGAGGCTCTGCAGAGAGACTTGGACGAACTGGACGGCCGGGCAGTCACCAAACCAGTGAAGTTCAACAAGGGAAAGTGCCAGATTGTGCGCCTGGGATGGGGCAATCCTGGATGTACAGGCAGGCTGGGGAATGAGATGCTGGAGAACAGGACTCTGCAAAGGGACCTGGGAATCATGGTGGATGCAAAGTTGGATATAGTCAGCATTGCCCTGGCGGCCAGGGGGACATCCCTGCCCTGAGGGGCACCAGGGGACCAGGAAGGGATTGTTGCACTCTGTTCTGCACTGGGGCAGCCTCACCTCAAGTGCTGGGGGCAGTTTGGGCACCACAATATAAGAAAGATACTAAACTACTAGAGAGTTTCCAAAGGACACTTCCAGGGATGGGGCAGCAACAGCTTCTCTAGGCAACCTGTGCCAGGGCTGGGGGAAGAAGATTCTTCCCTATGAGAAGAAGGAATTCTTTCCCAGTATGGTACGGAGTAAGGAGAGCTTACTATGGCTAGGGCTATATTTCCTCCCTTCCTGAGGTTGCTTGAGATGAGGATGTCTCTCAGGGAAAAAAATTATCCAGAATGAACTATTCCAAGGGTTGAAGCTGGAAGGAGAAAGAAAAAGTGAGTCTTGGTTCATCCTAGTGTTAAAGAACCTAACAGCAAAGAATAGAAACCAATTTGTTCCTTCATTAGTGCAGTGAACTTCTGTCTGCCTTTAAAATTAGAATGTGCATAGAGTGGGAGACATTCTTTTTCTTGGAATATTTTTCTTTCAGGAGCTTGCTTCTCTGCAAGCACATCTATACAGCACATATGAACAGTGATAATTCCATTTTCAGCTCCTGGAGGAAGCACACGTGCACCTGCATGGGAGTCAGGTCCTTCTGGGCAAATGGTGTTACGGATTTGGGAGTAAATTGAGCAGGGTCTTGGATGCAGCTGTTTAGCTGCAGAATTCCAGTTTCCCTGGCAAGTCAAGAATAGTTTGGCCTTCGCTGCTGAAACTGTGCTGGTATTAATTTATAAACGTGCTTCACTCTTTGTGCAGGGCAGTTGTCCTGGCTGGGTTGTAGGTGGTTCCATGCTGCAGGCAGGAATTGTACAGGAGCTGAGGTACTGGCCTGAGCCATAGAAATGGTTAAGGCTGAGCGTCTGTGCGCACAGAGCCAGGATGCAAAGTGATAGATCCTACAAAGAATTTGCACAATTCCATTTAAAGTCAGACTGCTATTTAAAGGACTTAGTGATGTGCCTGATGAGCTGGAGTGGGAATGAAGTGATGATTCATTCTGGGATGCACTGGGCTGCTTTACAGCTGCTGGATTGAGTTTGCAGTTAAAAGTGCCTTTGCCGAGGCAAAGTTAATCCTTTTGTTTCTTTCATTTGTCATTATTTTTCTCATACTGTAATAAATTGAGAACGTATTTGGTCAAAATGTGCCATCATGAATGCTTTTCCCTGCCATTCTGTGTGCATGGATGCTACTCCATGTTATGCCATGCCTTGGCTGTGCGGCCAAGAATCGGCTTGCTGCACTTCACAGAGCCTGTGTCCTGTAGTAATTTCTCTGAACGTACATCTTCTTGAATCCTGTAGAAATTAATGTATTTCTTTTTTTTAATGAGGTGAAGCTGGCAATTAAATTGAAATAAAATCTGAGAGAAGAATGCTGCTGTTTTTCTTGTAGTTAATGCTCTGCTCTTCCTTGCAGAAGTGCCCCTTGGTTGTTGCCCTCTTGTGGCTGCTGATCAACCTCTCCTGGGCTCTGGCCTCTCATGGTTAAATTTTTCTGGGTATTTGCACCAGGATTTTTAACATTTTCACCTAATTTCAAAATTGCAGTTTTTCTGCTTAGCTTTTTTAGAGACCTGGAGTTAAACAGGACTCATCAGTTCAAAGACTGGGTGTCTTTGGGTTAATCCTTGATTTTGTGTCATTTTGGGAGTTCCAAGGGTCACTGCCCATGAAGCTTTGGAAGAAGTGCAATGGTGCTTTCTGTAAAGGGACTTTGACACATGGTTCATTTTAAGTGCTACTTTGACCACCCAAAAAAGGACTTCATGTAAGGGAAAGCATGCAGACAGTTTTGTTACTGGCCTGTTCCTTTGCATAAGGGGGAACTGCTCGTCTGGGTGCTTCTATGAGCAATGTTAAGAATCCCACCAAAGGAACTTCTTGCTGTAGCAGGAAAATCATGGGATCATTGTTAAGGTTGGAAAAGGCCTCTTAAGATAATTAAGGCCGATCTGGCATCACCACCATGATCACCATTAAACCATGTCCTGAAGTGCCACATCCACATGTTTTTTAAACACTTCCAGGAATGGTGACTTCACCACTGCCCTGGGCAGCCTCTTCCAGGGCTGGGCAGCCCTTTCTGTGAAGAAATATTTCTTAATATCAAATCTAAATCTCCCCTTACACAACTTGAAACTTTAGGTGGAGTCAGTTACCCATAGCCAGGATTGCATTTGCTGCTGCAAGGCTCTCTTTGGGGATAAGAGGAGCCCCAGAGCTTGGCATTGGATTCTGTTGAACAGGGCCTGGCTGCTTGTGGAGGAGGATCTCTGAGATAACTTCATCAGCAGGAGAGATCCCCTTCATCCTGTGCCCTTCTGTGGACTGACTCCCTGATGAGCTGGAGCTGGACTCCCCTCCTTTCCCAGTGGTTTGTGGACCCCTGGGGAGAGGAGCAGCTGTGTTAGCGGGAGGCTGTGCTTGTGCTGGTGCCTGTGCTGGGCAGCATGTCCCAACTCTCTGCCTCTGCAGGAGCAGCCTCGTGCCAAGTGCCAGGTGAAGGGACCAGAGCAGAGCATATGGGGCGCCACCAAGGTTTGGATATGAAACAACAGCCTGGTGAAACTACAAAACTAGGATTCGGAGGAGGGGGTACTTTTCTATCTTCATCTCACCCATTTCATAGGGATATTACTAGAGCCAAATGGAAAGAAATCAGAGGCAGGAGATGAGACATGTTTGCAGCAACACTGCTCCAGTTAATTCAGTACCACTGCTTTGGCATAAAAGAGCATTTTGGGTGAATCCTGAGCTGCCCTCTCTATTTTGGAGCACAGGCCACCACACACTGTGGTCACAAAGAAAAGCTTTCTGCCAGGGTACTGTTGGTAAATCTTTAGTAACATTGTGTCTAGTAAAGCAAAAACCTTTCAGACAGTCTGTGCTTCATGCATTGCTAACAGATGAAGTCAGGTGCTAGAGTGGCACTACACCTGAAGCCTGGATAAATCACAGGCGAGACATGTTCTCACGGCGGCACAGTTTACAGTAAAATATTTCATCAAACTCAGGTGGCTTTTTTTTTCCCTTTTATGCCCTGGTTTTAGCTACCCTGGGAGTGTCCCAGTGCTCCAGCCCTATGGGCACTGTCTGGAGCTGCTCTGTGCCATCTGCCATCTGGAGCTGCCTTACTCCCTGTCCTTCTGGGACAGGGAGCACTACTGGGTCCTGGGGCTGCTCCCTGCTGAATGCTCTACAGCAGCAGAAACAGAGAGAACTAACATTATTTTTCCTCTGTGGGCTCTGAGCTAATTCATTTTAAGAGCTCCTAGTGGAGATTGGAATGAGGATGCCTGTGCCTCTTAAATATTCCTGATCCATAATGGTTCCATACAGCTGGATTTTGCTTCACCTGTGCCTCTGGAGCTGGCTCACAGTCAATTTATTATGGTGACTTTGCTCTGCCCTGGAAGAATGCTGTTCTGCCAGGAGGTAGGGAGACAACTTACATCAGGCTGGAACCAAATTCAAAGTCCAGGTATAAAAGGTAAAATTATAGCAGAAAATAGTAATTATTAGTAATAATTTAGATAGCAGTTTTCTATGAAAGAGTTGCAATGGTATCTTTCAGGGTATTTCCAGGAGCTCTGTGAGATACAAGTGAAACTCATCTTGGTGAGCTCAGAGTCAATAAGAAAACAAGTAGCAATTAAATTCCTCATTCAGAGCTGGATGAAATTCAGCCCTGGATGAGTCTAGGCTGGTCCTGACTCTGGAAAGGTGAACAAGACTCATCATTCCATTACACCCTGTGTCTGCAAGTGAAGAGGACATGCAAATTAAGGAAAATATTAACAGTGACATCAGGTCTGAAGATTGCAGGACCTCTATATGATAACCTGGGTCCCTTCAAGATGCTGTGAGGAGTCCTGCAGTGCAGCTGCGGGATGGGGGGCTTTCAAACATGGGGTTTTTATCAGCATGGAGAAGAAAGAATTTTTACGGCGTATGAAGAACACTGACCCACACAGGCCCATTGTGGCTTGCTTCCAATACTTGCACATCACCCAGTTTGTGAAACTCAGTCACGTTACCAAGTCACATTCCCAGGATTTGAAACTCTACAAGGGATGGAGAGGCCTGAGGGAATACAGTCATTTCTTTCCTGAGCAATGCTCTCCCTGGCATGCCTGGTGAATCATGTTTTCTGACACAGAAAAAAGTAACTCCTATTTCATGGTAAAGACACATAGCTGTCTCCCTCCATATCTTCCACAAATCCAAAACAAATCTGAAACATAAGGCCTTCCAACAGTTTAGATTATTTTCATCTGTCATGCCAGAAATCTGTGGTAATGTTGGGTGGTGACCAAACTGGTTTCTTCTCAAATATTTTTGGCACCAGTGAAAATGTTTTGCAATGTTTCAGTAGTTCTGGTGTGGTGCTTCCTAGCATGGCACCATATTTCCCACTCACCTCCTGACTAGTTAAAACTTGTACCATTAAAAAGGCAGTGGGGCTACTTCTAGGCTGGAAGCCTGGAAAAAAGAGGAGTGGAAAACATCAGGAAGGAGGCTGAACGAAAAAAGAACCTGACTTTTTGCCGTCTCCATTTCTGACAAAGCCTGACTTGCCTGATGAGAAGCCATTGATAAGTCTCTGTTCCTGTTTGAGAGCTGTGGTACTTTTTATGGGAAGGCAGCCAGCTAAATAAACAGTTCGTGTTATGAGAATCCAAGGGGATAAAATGAACCGTGAAAACAGACCTTCAACAGACTGTGGAGGAAGAGAAAAGTGAATTCAAAATAACCCATAGCATCCAATCGGAGGGCAGGTAATGTTTTGTCCCCACCCTGTTAGGAAGTTGGATAATTATTGGATAGATATTATTTTGAAAAGATTGTATTTTGTGTTTCACAACCTATCCTGAAATGACATATCAGTGACCCTCCCACTGGCATGGCCATGGTCTAAGTACATCAGGAGTGAGGATGAGTGGGGGCATTTACAGGCAGAGCCAGTCAAAGGTTGGACTCAATGATCTTTGAGATCTCTTCAATTCTAAATGATTCAGTGATTCTGTGACTCCGTGATTTCATACAGTGAAAATACTTTGATCAGCGTGAAAATAAGAAATCCCTACCAACAGCTGCAGCCTTTATATACCACATTTTTTCCTGTCAGTCTCTTTGCTGTGGATGTACTTCCAACAATGTGTGCTTCCTGACATGCCCAAGATCTGTCTGCTATCAATCAGCTCGAATTGTAGGGTCAGCTCTGCCCATGCTTCTGCCCCATTTGCCCTCCCACTGCTGCTGGATGTGTTCAAATGTCAGGATGGGAATAATTAGTGGTGGGGAGAGGGGTGAAACTCCTCTCAGGTACAGGGTACACTGACACATCACCCTGCAGCACCTGGATGCAACCAGCCTCTGATGGAAACTGCTCTACGGCCTGCTGTGGCCATGCTGTTATTTATCTCTTCTGGAGTGCCTTCTCTCATTTATTTCAATTTACTTCTTTCTCTAAGGACATTTCAGCTTCTGTCTCTGGTTTGGCTTTGTTGATCAGCTGTGAATACTAAAGGGCTCTGGCAAGGCTACTGCAGGCACTGGGTGGTGGGGTCTTGGTGCCTCCTCCAGCCCCTTTTCAGCCTGCAGCATGTTCTGAGAAATGCACCTGGGCTCAGCAGAAACACTGTCTGCTCCAGGAACTGGTGCTGTCCAATTCCTCCCAATGTCCACCTTGAGCCTCCCCTGGCACAGCTTGAGGCCATTCCCTCTCCTCCTGTCCCTGTTCCCTGGGAGCAGAGCCTAACTCCCCCTATCTGTCCTCTCCTGTCAGGGAGTTGTGCAGACCCACAAGGTTCCCCCTGAGCCTCTTCTTCTCCAGGCTGAGCCCCTTCCCCAACTCTGTTCCCTCCTCTGGACATGCTCCAGCCCCTCAAGCACTTTCTTGTTGTGAGGGGCCCAAAACTGACCCCATGATTCGAGGTAGGGTCTCAGCAGTGCCAGCACAGGGGATGGGCACTGTCCTGGTCCTTCTTGCCCACCTGGACTCCTGTTCAGCCACTGCCACCAGCACCCCCAGGGCCTTTCCTGCCGGGCCCTTTCCAGTCCCTCTGGCTCAGCCTGGAGCTGCAGGGGCCGTTGTGATCCAAGGACAGGACCTGGCACTTGGCCTTGTTCAATCTCAGACCACTGGCCTTGGACCCAGCCTCTCCAGATAAACTATGGAACCTTCCTGCCTGACAGCAGATCAATACTCCCAGCAACCTTAATGCCATCTGCAACCTCACTGTGGGTACCGAAGTTGTTAAAACACCTAAATGGTGGTTGAGGGGATACAGAAACCAGGATGGTGCTTTCTGCTTCAGCCTATTTTATGTAAGACTCAGCATCAGAATAAGCTCCAGCAGTGACCTGGTTTAGAAGACAAACACTTAGGAGTCAGTTCCAGTAAATATGGCTGTTGTCACCTGCTTCAGTAAGTACAGCTAGGCTGAAAATCCCAGCCCAGGCTGTTCTGGATGCTGAAGGGACTAATGAGAAGGACCATAAGCAGTGTTCACCCTGCTCAGAGCTTATGAAATAGGAGCAAGTGGCTGACCTGGCATGAACTGTTCCCCACACAGACTGGAAAACTCATCTTGCTTCATTACGGATGATCTCTTTCTAAAAGAGTTATTTGCCACCAACAAAGAACTCTGAAAAAGCACAGCAAACCAAAGTACAAGTCCGAGAATGAATCAAACTGACATATTTGTTAGCTGCCCCTCAGATATACTTGCCAGGACTTTAAAGCAGCACCTGACTTAAAAGAATAATAATCCTGTGATTAAATTATTTATACTTGAAACCAACTTGAAGATGCTTCTGTCTGCTAAAAAATACATGAACTCTGAAGGCTTCAGAGACTTAAAATACAGATTTCATGTCTGAGAATGTTTTGCAAATCTTACTTAATCACAATAAAAGACATGGGAAGCAGCACCAGAAGCATGACAGCCATGAGTCCTCATGAGGGCATGAAGAGTCTTACAGCAGTTGATGGTTTGTAAAAAATAAATACAGGAAGTTGTCCTGTGTGCCTCATTCAGAACTTGGTCTGACCTATGGTTAAATTAGTACAGCACACACAATTTAATCACTGCTTACTGGATACTGGTTAAATACATGCTACAATGGAAATGAAGCAACATAAGACAAATTAGAAAATTAAAAAAGCATGTCTATTCCGTTACTAATCACACAAGTTTGATTTGTTTTCCATTAGTAATTCTTACAGAACATACATAAAAGTCTGGCTTAGAGACATAACCAAAGAGAAAGGTCAGTAATAAAAACTGTAAATGAGATGAGACACATGAAGTCAATCTTCTATTCTTATGTAGAAGTGAGCATTTGAAAATTGATGCTAAGAAAATTGATTAATACAAATCTGCATCTACATATAAGTGCAACCTAGAAAACTCAAATTTTTATGTTTGCAGGTATGATACTTTGGAAATAAAATGACTAAAATATTTTTGCTGAAGAAATTCTTGGAACCTACACCATTACTAGCAATAGTGTATTTATAAAAAGTGTAAGTCCCTGAGCCAGCAGGTAAGAGCCTTGAAGATAATTTTATCTCTATATATATATTTTAAAATAAAAATTTAAAGATTGGTTTTGCTTTTAGCCATTAACTCATAAAAGTAACAAAATTGCAACAATCAATGATGGGAAGGGGGAGAGGAAACTAGAGAGATAAACTCAGTTCATTTTGCCATTTGAATTGCTGCTGACAGGTACTTGGTACCAGTTTAGCAGGTGAAGTTCAACCTGGATCTTCCAGTTTACCAGCTGAGCCTAGAAAAGGTGGCAGAGTTTCCAGAAATTTGATATAAGAAGGAACTGTTTACAATGAGGGTGTGGAGGCCCTGGCACAGGGTGCCCAGAGCAGCTGTGGCTGCCCCTGGTTCCCTGGCAGTGCCCAAGGCCAGGCTGGACACTGGGGCTTGGAGCAGCCTGGGACAGTGGGAGGTGCCCCTGCCCGTGGCAGGGGTGGGACTTGATGTCCTTTAAAGTCTCTTGAATCCAAACAACTCAGTGAATCAAATAAATACATATAATGCACAGAATACACAGAATAGCAGTTCATGGAAAGAAACCATTAACGATTAGGTTATTTGTGTCTGTGCATGAAGGACAGGAAATTTCAAGTGTGTCCAGAAGAAAGAATACAAATGATTACCTGTGAACAGAATGCTGCTTGTTTCTCTTTGTCTCATCTTTGCTTTAGCTAGAGTGGAAAAAAAAAGAAAAACAAGGCATAGCTACCTTAACGTGCTGCAAGAGAAGAGCTCTGCTGGGCTACAGAGTACAAGGAGTTGGTGCTAAGCTGTGAAATAAAGGAAAATGTAACCATGTCAGAATCAAAGGCCTGACATTTCTTACAATGGTGGAAATGACAAATTGCCACAAAAACCAAAGGCATTTAAAAAGAAAAGTCCTGTGAAGTGCTACCAGATGATATTTCCTTGTTTCATGAGTTTATGGTACTTCTCTGAAAAAAAAATTAAATTTCTTCAGAAATTGAAATGCCAGTATTCCAGAAAAACAGTATCCTTGGGGGAATATCAACCTTTTCTGAGATGCCAAACAGTTATATATTAAGACATGGGAAAATTTCAGGTATACAAGTGTGTTGGAAGCTTAAGAAAGCTGCTTGGTGTGTTCAGCTTCTTCAAATTGTTTTTCCTTCCCACTATGTCCAGTGTAGCTGGCTCAGCTGCAAATGGCATCTAAAATGAATGCTCCAGGCCTCTGAAACACAAAGACATTGATATTTTAGTGATACAGGAATTACAGTAAATGACACATTTGCTTTAAAGGGGGAATTAAGTTTTCTGTGTAAAAGGGGGCATAATAGTAAAGGTGAAGCCAGAAAATGGTGGCCACCCACTTCTCTCACGGTTTTGAGGAGACTGTGGCAACAGATTAAAAAACACTTATTTTTCAAGATACACTGAGATGATCAGATGTTTTCAGCAAGGGCAATGGGTACAAATGAGCAAAAAACAGCTGCAATGTTCCAAAGCAATACAGAAGTTTCACATTTAACAAATCTGCAGCAAAAAAGACGTTCTGGACACCACATCTGGCTGTTTAATTAGGAAACTGCATGTGTGAGAGCATGGAGGCAGGAGCCCACAGCTGCTGGCTCTGTTCTGAGCTTCCTTTGCCTATTTCAGATCCTTGTCTCCGCCTCTGTCCCAGGTATTGTGCATGTTTTGTCCTGTGAAGGCAGCTAAAATTCCAGTGATCCTTCACGCAGTTCTCCCAGCTTTGCCAATGTAATTTTGGGGTTAGTGCTTCAGTACTGCTTTAACATGTACTGCTGAAATCAACATTCTACCTGTATTTCTGATAAGAGCTCAGATAATCTATGTGCTCTTCGCTGTTAAAATTAAATATTTATTAGTCTGTTTGTAGCGACTATGGCAAGAAAATGCAATAAAACAATCTTGTTTCACTGCCAGAATTTCACGTTTTTGTTAAAGCAGAAAATTCCACCCACACCCTGAGATAAATTAATGTAGTTTTCATCTTCCTAGTAAGTTTTTGCACTGATTTCCCCCCATGCTGTTTCGTCTGATGATAAATTTTTGTTTGACTCCCACTCTTGTCACATATTTCTGTTGTACTGTTCATCTACAGGTTAATGGTTTAACCTTAACCTCTCTTTTTCATAGAGAAAGGGTTTCCTGTAGAAGTTTGCCAGAAGCAGTAATGTTACATGCACAGGCTGTCCGTGTAGCACAGAGTGCACCATGGCCGGTCAGCCCAGTCATTCCTTCTTCAGCAAGTCTCTAACCCTGGGCTGAGATCTGGGAGACTAAGAGCCAGAGCAATGCTGGCACACATAGACTTAGCAGTGCTATTTTAAAGGCAGATGATGACCACGGTGTTTCTTGTGTTAGAAGCCTACAATTTAGGTTTATCTCCTCCCAAACTGCTCATCATAGCTATGATGCTAGGAAGATACTCAGTTTGATCCCCACAATTCCTATATTTATCCTTCTGTGTAAGCAAAGAACAAAGCTGAAAGTGTAGGTAGAGCAACAACATTGTCCTAAATGGCCACATGTGAAGTGACAGTGCTCATCTTTGTGGGTTGAGCCTCCCACAGAGCAAAGCCCTGTCCTGAGGACAGAGGAGCCACACGATCTGCAGCCAGCACAGGAACTGAGAGGCTCCAGCACGTGCAGTGTTACATGTCCGATTTACCAGCCCTAGCTACTTGGAAATAGATTGTCTTCAGTGTTAAGTAACAGACTGGGTGCAAACCTTCCTTTTAAAAAGGAGAGGCATTTGGAGAAGGCAGAACATTATTTCCCTTATTGTCTCAGTCAGCAGTAAGGAAAAGGAGTGGCTAGGCCAGGACAATCCTTACACTTCCTATGGGTGACACGTGCTGCCGTCAACTTTTGAACTCCACATTCACAAACACACTGTAATAACTTACCAGTTCCCAGTAGCTTCTGTTTTTGCTCTAATGGGAAGTGAACTCAGGTATTTGCAAGAATTTGGACAGTACAGATCAGCCTGTGGCTGTTTCTAAAGTGCCCCAGTGTGCCCTGCATTCCTGGATGCTGTGCCCTGCTACCTCATGCTGCAGGAGACCACACTCACCTGGTCCTTACTGTCTTGATGCTGACTCAGCAACTGGTTTCTGCACTCCAAAGGCAGTGATAAAAATATTCACAACTACTATAATGAATACTAGTCCAGTTGCAAGGTTGTTGAGGAAATTCAGCTTTCCATGTTTTGCAGGGTTGTTAAGGTCATATTTTACTTCAAAGAGAAAGGAAAAAAATGTTTAATGATATGTATATTTCAAAATCCAGAATAAAAGGTTTCATACTGCTGCAGTTAAAGAATTTATCTTCTGCTAACCTATTTAGATCAGTCATATTTAAAAGGGAAGGCAGATTCTGCAGTGTCAGTGAAAGTGCTAAGGGGACGGTCTGTAACCACAAGGAGCCTATTAACTTCCAGTAATTAGCATCTAATCTCTGTGGAGACACATGGGAACTAATGGATGCACTAACATCACAAGAAATCTTTCGAGTTCTTGATGTTTTGAAGCCTAGCTTTGTTGCAGACTTTTAAGCATTTGAAAATTATTTCAGTCTTGAACACATGAAGCTTGAAGCCCTGGCAGGATGAAGTTAAATTTCCTAGTTAAAATGCTACAAATCTCATTGCCAGTGCTGGATTTTTTTCTGTACTGGTGCCCTTCCACAGCTTCTATTCCCTCATACTCCCTGCTTTTGCTCTGATTCTGTTTTTAGAAAGCAAGGGTCTCTATCTGTTAAACAGAGGGAGATGTCAGAGCAATGTAGCTGCAGTCCTTTTCACAGAAAGCATCCACTGTATAAACATTTTCCTTTGTTTCTTGCAGCTGTTTTTTGGTTGAACTGCTAAAGGGAGTGAAGGAGGCTCACACAAGGGAGATAGCATTAATATAGTGTAAGCTTTGATTCCAGGCCTCGTGATAGCATACAAATTAGTTACATTGGGCTGATAATAGGTTTGGTTTAACACAGTGAGAACCCTGGGGCACTTGCCTGGCATCATAGAATCATTCAGGCTGGAAAAGACCTCCAAGATCATCAGGTCCAACTTTGACCAAATACTATCATGCCCACTGAAAGCCCAAGAGTTTCCTGTCTCTGGTAGCAAGGACCCTGCAGCTCAGACCCTTGGCTACACTCCTTTGATGCTGGTGGAGTGAGGAATTCTGGAACATGTTTGGAGAATGGGTTTTGTCTATTAAGACTCCAAGTTCTCAGAGCATAAATCACTGGAGCTTGTGTCTGCATGTGCACAACATATGAGAGAAAGTTTATACTAGACAAGTTTTTACAGCAACATAAAACCTAGAGCTTCTTCTGATGGACACATACATAGACATACAGCTATGACTCTATCACACAAAATAAATCTTGTTATTTGCTTGTACCATTATCACCCTGTTCCATACTGCAGCAGTGACCCACTGAACAAATACCCCTTGTTGTTGAAGCAGCTAAGTGGTCACAAACACACTCGTGATGCTGAAGTGCTAACAGCCAGGTTCACCTGGGGTCCCTAATAATACTGTTTTGGTTTCAAGGAATTCAGGGTGCATGCTCAAGTTCTGTTTGCTAAAGCAATGTAGTCAAATATCACAGGCCAGGCAAAGCACTGAAGAACAGTGTGGGGGAACTGCCCTGAGAAGCTACTGCATACCTGTGCAGGCATGAAAAAATTTAAGTTCAGTAGTACTTTAACCCTAAAAGGAGTTGACACATCTGTAAAGCATATGGGGGCATGTGGATGCCTGCATCTCAACCTGACCTGGAAGGACTCCAGTACTGCCATGGGAATGAAGAATAAATGAAATGGATCATTAATTCTAAAACACGGAATAGGAATATTTGAGACAGTTGGGTTAAAATGGAAAGGCGATAATGGCCTGACCTGTTATGTGAGTTAAAAGCAATCATGCTGAAAGGCAAACCGAAACTTTCAGAGCTGTCCCTTTGTCCAAAGGAGGGTGAGACAAGACAAGTAATACTTGTCAGTTTAGGAAGAGCTCTAAATTTTGAAGCAGAATCAGAGTAATCCTACCTTTGTAATTACAGCACTTAAGATGAGGGTGTTTGTGAAAATGTTCTTAAGAACAGTTATTCTTTAAGTATTTTATTACAGTGGATTACTATGATTTCATGCCACTGAAACTATTTTAAGACATTCTTTACTTTTATTCCAAAAATCTAAGGTCACCAAATCACTTCCAAGGACAAGTTTGCTTAACATTTCTCACAGTGTTTTCGTGAAAGGCTCTTCAGAAGGAGGAAAAGCTTTTAATACCTAGTAGAAACTGTGAGAACTGGTAGCTCCCGGGATAAAACCCTGACTCAAGGAAAGAAGCTGGATGGTGGCACAGACTTTTGTTTGGCCATATGAGAGCTTAAAGAGACAGAATTTCATGGCTGGACAGAGGCAAACAATTCCTAACAGCCAAAACTATAAAATATATATTGTGAAAAGCAAGTTATTGCTCTGATGCCTATATCTTCATACCTTCGTGTCCTATTTCTTGTCTTCTTTCTGTCTTTGACCTCAGCAGGACAACACTGTCCCAAGATTGCATCACCATAAGCCAAGGGCTCTGTCACCCTCAATGTGACAAAGATAAAAATGACAGCAATTTAAACCATTTTAGCAGTGTCTTGCAGAAACAAGCATTAAGAAGTAGTATCTCAGCATATACTGAGAAATCATTGCCCAACAGAAAGACAGAGATCTTGTTTATAGCCTCAAAGTCTGATGAAACACCAAGGGAGATGCCTTCAACCGAGAAACATAAAAGTATTTTGCTGATTTTTCCATTACTCGCTTCCCACACCTCCCAGCATCATCAGGTTGGTTTTTTTTCAGTCCCCTTCTGGAATCTCCTCTGAGCCAAGACCTGGGTTCTGCTATTGCACCAACTCTAACAAACGTAGAAACAGCTGTATTCCATCTCTTTTGTAAGAAAGAAAGAAGCTACATGAACTGTGACTATGACAAGCCATGTGTACCCTGGATCCCTAGGAACTTTCTCCTTGAAGCGAACATTGTTTTGTCAGCTGTGATGAGAGCAGAACACAGAAAGATTGACGGGGATGTCAAAGGTGGGACTCATAACTCATTAAATACCATGTGTGAACTTTCCATTTACATTAAGCCCAAGGTCAGTTATCTAGTCCCACTGAGGTAAAGGGTGAGATTTGAGAAACACTGAAAATAAATGATCCCATATCACAAGCAAAAATGATCCACAGCTGTTTCCTACCAGTGGTGGTGTCATTCATTCCAGGTGGGCAATGGTAGATGCAGTTTGATTGCAACAAAGCCAAGCTAAAGACAACAAGCCACACCAACATGATAATGGACATTTTGACTTTCACTTCCCTTTCGGAGTTCCACATTCACAACATTTTCTTATATGACTGATATGGAAAAAATATATTTCAGTCATAAGATTAAGTAACAGGTCTTGCCAAAAACATTATTATGAAACTGGATAGACTGCATTATCCTATCTGGCCTACTGATGCTTCTTCTATGACATTTCATAATTTCCCTTCCTGCTCAGGCTTTCTGGAGAAAAAAATAGTCATAGTATGGGCAAATGAGTAGGAGGAAGTCGACAAAAATTGAAGATTTCACATAAAATTGGCCTTCCTCCCTTTGTTGCAGTATTCCTATGGTTTCAAGAGAAAATATGTATTTTTGGATATTAGGAAAAATTTCTTCACTGTCAAGGCTGTCAAGCATTGGAACAGCCTGCCCAGGGAAGCGGTTGAGTCAACACCTCTGGAGATAATTAACAGACATGCAATTGTGATGTTTATGTACATGGTTTAGTGATGAACAGGGCAGTGCTGGGTTAACTTTTGGACTAGATGATCTTAGAGGTCTTTTCCAACCTAAATGATTCTATGATTCTAATCTGAATCGGTTCTGAGGTAAAAGCTCTTTAAAAGCAAAAGGTGTGTTTATTTACCAACTTATAGGCTGTGTCCTATAAGAAACATACAAGTCAGTGGTTCTTGCTGTTGCTACCTACCAAGGAATATGAGGAGCACCCCCACCATAACTTGCAGGGTGAGCGACAGGCTGATGAGAATGATTAGGGGGACGTAGAAGGAAAAGGAGGGCCCTTGCTCCATGACAGCTTTGAGCTGGGAGGCGTTGGCCATCAGCAGGGCGATGTCCAGCATGCTCTCGGCTGCGCTCTTCTTGTTGGCGTAGTGGTTGATGTTGATGGGTCTGTTCCTTTGGAACCACTGCCACGTTCTGCGCTGGAGCCACCAGAGAGGAAAATGGTTATTCACATCTCTTAACTGCTCGAGAGTGAGACATCACTTGGCCCACCAAATGATTTATGTGGTCATATAAGCAGAGCCACAGCAGTGCTGAGATTTCTATGCAGCTTTCCCACTGTTACCCCCATCCTCGAGAGGAGAGCAGAAAACAATGCCTGCCTCTACTGCCTTTTGCACTTTTTCCAGCTTGCCTATAGGATCAGTCTAAACAGTCAGTATGTTTCTGCCTTGTGAAAAGAAGAGACTGGAAAGGCTGAAAAATTTGCATTGAGAAAAAGTTGGGAGGGAAAAACCACTGCAACATGGCCCAGCAAACAACAGGCTGCTGTGACTAACTTACTCCTGAAGGCAGACTTAAAAATACATATATTTATTAAATTAACTTTCTCTCATCACACATCCAAAAAGTTCCTTCATTACTCATGAGTCCTTAAAATAGGACTGATGTGAAGTTGGCTACTGTGTGAGCTTTGCTTGCCCTCCTTTCCTTGCTACTCCTTCCTCTGCCATGCCACTGTCCAGGACCATCCATACACCCATAGACAGATGTTTTTCTACCCAACTCTCTATGACCTGTTGTTGCCAAGAATTGCCCAATTACAAGGGAATCTTCTTTCCCTCATTTTCACATCAACTGTTTTTGGTTTGGGGTTGTTTTTCATTTGTTTGGGTTTTTTAATTGCTCTGCAAACAAACAGGAAAATAAAAACCAACTGCAGGGCAAACCTAGGGCTAATTAACCCAATGGGATGAATATATGAGTGTTTCCTGATGATGATTTATGTGACCTAACTTGAAGTTTGACTGCTTGTCTCCCAGAAGTGCCCGTTTCTCCATGGATTAGATGCAGCTTAGGGTAACTAGGTTCAATTTAGCTGCCCAACTTCATGAGGAACGGAAGAGTAAGTGATCCTCTATCCTGCTGTCTCTGAACAGGTTAGGAATTTCATTCTTGCTGCTCTTACTTCTAGACTTCAAGAATAATAGAAAAACATATGAAAAGTAAGCTTATTCTAGCTGACTTCTTTAAACCTACTTCTTAGGGACTTTTTAACTGCCCAAATGTCTTCCTCCTTGCCAGAAAATTCTGTGAAAGAAGTCTGGCTTTGCAAGTTAGTTCAAATGCAGAAGACACCCTCTAATTACTCTCCTCAGCAGCACTAAACATGATCAACTCTGCAGCACTAAACATGATCAACTCCCAAGCCAGGCTTGCCACAGTCCTGACCTAAAAGCCTCCTTTTAAATAGGGTAGACATTCATGTAGACATTGCCAGTTTTTCCAGGGCATTTAAACACCAAACTTGACCTATTTTCATCAGACACGTTGTCATCCATCACAAGCCTGAATATTTGACGGAGTGTAATTTGTCACAGGACAGCAGCAAATGTCAGAGCTTTTTCTCAGCCTGTGATCTTGCCTTCACCAGGAAAAATGACCTGCAATCATAAAAACCCCATGAAAACATTCACTTCATGTCTCCTGACTGATGCTGAAAAACCATAAACAGAAAAACAAAAAAAGAGCATATTAGCCTTGTCTTCTGGGAGCAAGCTGAAGGTCACTGCCAGAGGTATTGAAGCTGATGCAGTCAGTACTACATGGGCACTTTTTTAAGATCAGACCGTGTTACACAGCAATATACAGACAGGCAATGAAAGAAGAGATGTTGCTCAGGAGAGTGACAGTCTGTACAACAGAAATGATAGAATTTGGTTATGCAGCTTTATGGTTTCAGGGAGATTCCAGGCATTCAGCAACGTGTGCAGCACACAGCACCAAACACTCCCTGTGCTGTGAACGCTCACAGGGCCGTGGACAGGGACAGTGGAATGTCTGGAGATTTTCTAGGATGCATGTAAAGGAAGGCTTTTCCTGCAGCTGTCATTTGGCAAAAGAGCAGTATGCCTTGCACATGACCTGCTTCAGTCTCAGGGCAACCAAAATACCTCCTCACACACATTCAACATTCAAATTCTTTGTCAGAGACAAGCTAAGCCCTTGTGTTCACATCTCTAAAGGAGTCTGAGCAAAGCCAGCACGTATGCTCACATGTGTGTAAGAGCCAGGTGAAGCTCGGATTTTGCATTCCTTGCAGTATTCCCTGCCTGCCTTCAGGTCCCTGGTGCTGCAAAGCTTCAGCCTCTCAGCACAACAACCTGCCCTGCTTGTCTGTGCACAGTTAGACGAAGGACAGGAGTGAAAATCATCTCCCTCTTGCTCCATCTGTGACCGAGTCCCATGGAAGAGCTGATGTTCCCAGTGACATGGTGCTGTCCCCACAGGCAGCACCACTCTGGGTCTCCTCACAGAAGCAGGGGCTGTCTGCTTGCCCAGAGCACTGCATTCTGCAAAGATAAAGCTACAATGCCATGTCCTAAATGGGCACGTTTTTGTTTCTCTAAGATGGAACCTTCACTCAAAGATTGTATAGTACTGGTTCACAGTCTCCTGTGTTAGTACAGACTTCGGCCCTGCTTCACTTCACTGCTACACCCAGAAGAACCGAGTTCCTTTGAAATACAGGAAGGATTTACTGGCCTCATTTATTAAAAAGCAAATACAAGTGGCTCTGAAGCAAATGTCCTTAGGTGCTGAGTTTCATGAATCACAGCTAGTGATCCAACAGGAAGGAAACAGCACTGAAAATGGAAATACTTGAAAACAATAAAGGATCTTTTCTACATACAGTAAATTGTTACTGTAAGGATTAGAGCAGTTTTCTTTCTAATTGGGGTTATTTATTAATGCAATATTATGGTCCCGCAACATTGATTCAAAATGCAAATGGACCAGAATGACCTCTGGGTTTGTAATGCCATAGAGCAAGCTTCCTGAAACTCTTGTGTTTAGGAATAAGTCTGACTTATAAAACAATGGAAACTTGCTACATAATAATGACCAGTGCCCCTCCTCTGCCCCTCAGAGGAAGTTGTTGACCCCAGTGAGTCTCCCCTCAGCCTCCTCCAGTGGAACAGACCGAGGCTTCCCTTCCAGGCCCTTCACCATCCTCGTGGTCTCCTTATCTCTAATGGATCCTTTGTGCACCTCCTCAGAAGATATTCAGTGGTTTTTCCTTCAGAAAAACATTAGATCACTTGTTTAGCTTAGCACTGACTCAAGGGAGAAAAACCCCTACCCCTGGCTCTGGAATGAATCATCAGTTTCATTTTCCATGGAAACGTTATTTTGAGGAGAGGGGGGATATGTTCAACCAAGTACCAACCCAGTGTAACACTATCTGGTTTGTGAGAACTCTGCAATCACATCTTGACATGCTGTGGTTGCAGGCAAATAAAATTTTTTTAAAAAGCGAAAAATTCAGCATGTGCTTGTATTTCATAGATACCATGATTTTCTAGCAGCTTCAAACCCCTGTGCTTAAGAAGAATCACTTTTATACAAAGAGAAAATGCAAGTATGACTACAATAAGAAAAAAAAAATGTGGTAATCATGTTGACTCCTGAGAGCTGAAAAAGTTAATATTAAAAACGGAAAAAGTACAGTCTGCTGAGGGCCAAGCAGTGTTTTCCTAAGGCTGTATTGGTTCCACGATCCAGCTAGAATATTTCTAAGTATTAAATTAGTTTAAAATAATCAGCACACCTCATGACTAACTTTGTGAAATGAAGGAGTAACTTAAACTTGTTCACACAGCTATTTAAATAGAAGTTTGCCCCTGTATAATTTTTTCTGCCTTGATTATTACTACTCATTCCAGTCATTTGGTTTTACAATACTATTTCTCACAACTGGGTTGTGGAATATTTTTTGTGGTTAACACACTGTTTACTCTAGCTTTTTAAAAAACATGCAAGCAAAAACTTATCACCAATAGTATCAATATTTGGAGTACATTGAATACTCCAAATTCAGTTTGATATGAGTAATAAGAACATACAATTTCAGACTATAAGCAGCAAAATAATTTCAAGTTCTTCCACGCTGGATACTTGCAGTACGATGCCAAGAAACTGCCTAGTTTCAAATTACTTTTATGTTCCAAATTACTTCTGAATTAATATACAGACTTCAACACATTTTTAAGAATAACATGTGTAAAGCTGTTTATTTCTACTATCCACTGCTTATTCACCTTTTTCATAGCTCTTCTTTAACTCCTTCATCTAGCACATACTGTTATCTTGGAAACACTAAACTAGATTTTACAACATGGTGGATGGAGTGTTTCAATACAGACCACAAACAAGGAAAGCAACTAGATGGATCAAAAAATAGTTACATTCGGTATTTGTATGAACAGATCCTTCGAAGAAGAGACAAGATACTTCTGCCAGGTGTAATTACACACATTAGTCAGTGATGTGTGCCACGCCAATCCAATCCCAGAAACAAGGAATTTCTTGTTTCTAAAGCCTGATAGCTGCTAAAATACGTATGCAAATGAATGTTGGAATAGAAATAAACCTCATCAAACCACTGTGTGACCACTTCTTCAGAACTACCTAGAGCTTAACTGATCTTTTTTTAATCTGTTTGCTTTGAAGGTAACTACTACACCTGCATTTCATGTCAGCTCTTCTGTATGAGAAGGCAGTGGTCTGTAGTGAAGATGTCTGTCTCAACAGAGTCTGTTTTGAGGAGAGGACAGATGCTGGGATGGGTAGGAAGGAAACCAGGGTGGCCCATGTTCTGATACCTGTGAGCACTCCTCAAAGCAGACACACTTTTGACTCCAATATGGAAGATTCAGGCACCTGCAGATGGTCTCTCCAGGTTTACGTGGCTGCTGAGCTGGGGTGTTCTTTTGTTTCTGTGAATTGTGAGCACTGACAGATTTTTAAGATATCTTCTATTCAGAGATGGGTTTGTGAAATATCTGTCCCCATCGGTTCTACCTTGCATATACATTGTGTGTGTGTGAGAAAATTAGAAAAGTGTTTATGAAGTTCACTGAAGTGCCACTGTATACATTTAAAACAATGGAACAGCATGTGTCAGTGCTTATTCTTTATATGGCACTCACTGAGAACTTGAGTTTTGATGGGAAAGATGTAAGTGAGGGTTGCTTGCAACTGAAGATGAAGTAAAACAGGAAAGTTGCAGAAAAAATCTTGGAGGAGACCACATTGGGAAAAAGACCCCATCAAGAGTACTCGTGATGCAATCAGAAAGCTGCATCAAGAAAATGAGAGAGCTGCTGAGAAGTCAAAGGTTTAGAGGAAACCACTCCAGATCATCAGTTTGACCTGCATATCCCAGCCTTGATTCACTTTAGGCAGGACTTCCAGGATTTATTGAAACCAGGTTTTTATTTTTCTTGGTTTGATATTCATGACTCCAAGGGTTTGGCAGGGAGGGAGGGATGGAGGAAGGACAGATGTGCTACACCATCAGCGCAGTCTGTCTGAAACCAGAACGTTTTACCAGTGACATAGAAGAGGTTTTAGTACAGTTTCTGTGTGCCAGAGACTTAGGCTGGAGTAAGAGCTGCCTTTAGAGTTTAGTCCTTTCCAAAACAAGATAAAAGATACTCTTTTACATGTCTGTTTTTAACAGATAAGTGGCATGCTCTGCAAATATCCTTTATATTTAAAAAGCATGTGGGATGAATACTTCCCAGTGAGGATGTCTGGTATGTTTTGACATGAGAGAAGGAAAAAGCTCGGTATTCTTGCTTTTCTTTGATTACTGCATGGAAATTAACCATAAAGGCGCAACCACTTCAGCAATTCCTCTTAGTTTTGTAATTGCTTATTCTGCGTGGGTATCTGTCCCGAGCCAGCCGGGCGGGCAAAGCCCCGCAGGTGCAGCAAGCTGCTGGCGGGTCCCGGGGGAGGAGGGCCCTGGAGACAGATGTAGGAGCCGGGAGCTGCCTGGATGCTCTGCCCGGCCTGCCCGGGCACACGGACCCGCAGCGGCTTCGCCGCCGGAACGGCGCGGAATACAGGTAGAAAGCCAGCAAAAAACCCCGAGCAGTACCGACCACCACCGCGCCTAACAGAGCCCCCGGCCCCGGGATTGCCAAAGCGCCGAGAAGGCAGCGGGGCCCGGACCCCACACGGCTCTAACCTGCTCCTCGGCCGCGGACTCCGTGCCCTCCGCCGTCCCGTTGAGCTCGTGGGTCTCGCTGCCGGAGTCCATGGCAGCCGCCCGGGCCGCTGCTGTCCCGGGCGGGGCAGGAGGGAAAGGTTCCCCTCGGGGCAGCGGTCCCCGGATCTGGCCCGGCCTCCCCGCACGGCGCCCTGGGCCCGCCTCCGCCGCCGGGGCTGCCTTCCTCGGCTCTTCCCCCGCTTTTCCCCGCCTCCTCTCCCCGCCCGCCCGCCGGCGGTGGTTTCCGCGAAGGGCCGAGCCCAGCGGAGCGCGGCAGCGCTGGTGGAGTCTGCCCCCGGCCTCGGGCCTCCGGGCCAGGCGCGGGCAGCCTGGGTTGAGCCCCAGTTCCCAGTGTTGGTCAGGAATCACACTGCGTGTGATTCTGTATGTAGGGAAATGGTAGTGGATGCAAAAAAAAATTTCAGAAATCTGTCTTGAGAAAGGGGAAGGATAGAATTTGATTTTTAATAGCTCTCTGATCAGTGTTTTTAGGGCTTCGGTATCATTATCTTTTTTTTTTTCACCTCATTGTCCTATATATTTTTGTCTCCCTATGTTTATTTTCCCACCTGTGCTGTGACAAGGAGGATGTACAAAACCAAACAACATGTAGGTTAGTTGGTGATGGGACGTCAGAGGAACACTCAGATGCATAGAAACAACTGCCAGCAAGAGCAGAAATGTGAAAAATAAATGTAAGTAATTGGGTTTTATATGACCACATGTAATCTCTTCTAAAGCCTGAACTGCTCATCTGCACTGAAAATGTTTCTGAATATTTGTTAGTGCAGTGGGCTAGGAAACGCTAGTTTGGAGAGAACAATAAAGTTTGTTGTTATAGTCCATAGAAAATGGAAGAAATAGTGTATTAAGACAGCAAAGGTGCATGTGTATAAACTACACAGTTCTTAACAAGTACAAGGATTAAAAAGGCACATTGCTTTCCTTACCTTTGGGATTTGTGATAGCTAAACTTGAGTAATACACTCAGCTAGGCCAGCCTTTATCAGATATATTACCTGTTCGTTTAATAGTCATTAAATATGCATGAACCATAATTGTTAATTTTGATCCCAGGACAACCTGGTCAGAACCCTCTCTGGTTGCAAGTATCCAGTGTTCAGAGATACTGCTATACTTTTAATGACCACTTTTTCATCTTCTGTACCTCCTTGCAACTGCATTTAAGAACCTTGTTGGGCAGTTGTAAAGGTTTGATGTGCTCTGGTGAAATTATTCTGCCCTTATTCCTAGAAATGAGAGGTATGCTCTTCGGACGTGATAGTGACAGTGCTGAGCGATACTCCCTGTGTGCTGCATAATCATGTGCTAAGGACACCAGAGAGTAGCACCTGTTCTTAATCCTGTAGGAAATAGGTATAATTTCAGTCGAACTGGGAAACAGCTGAATTTGTGTTTGAGAGACATACGGTCTGAAACAGTAGTTCTTTGTTGAAACTTCACATTTGTCAGTCCAGTATAATTTTTTTAACAATAAAATTTCCTGTTATCCAGGCTTTGAATTAGTTATGTGGGTTGAACCTGAAAAAAATCTTTTGCTGCTTATGGAAAAGACCCTATGCTCCCTATGTGGAAATAGCCTCAGACTCAAATCGTGGTCAGAGAGAGGCAGACTGGTGGTGTGATCAGTCTGCAGCCATGGAACAACGAGACAACACTCTGTGGTAGGTAGATCTTGTTTGCGTGTTAATTACAAGACAAGAGCCTACAAGTGTTATCCCAGGAGTCTGAGTCAGGGGTTCTGGTGAGTGTTTTGCAGACCTGTTACTGGATGGTGCACAGACAGTCCTTGGGACAACTGTCAGAATAGCCATTGAAATCTAGATGACAATATTGAAAACGACAAAACCCCCACTGCTCTGCATCTTTGCATCTTAGCTGTGAAAGGAATTTCCAGTCTATTGGATTCTCAAGCTGTTAGTAATTACTAACCATTTTGTGGGGGTTTTTTTCCTCAAAATAACTCTGGTGAGTATGTGACAGGCCCAGAATGATCCTAAATGTGGAAACAATTGGAAAGTACAGCACTATGAAATGCTCCAGAATAATTTGAACTGTAGGGCTGCCTGGTCTAAAAGTTCTGCTGGGTTTGAGCATTGTCTTTTATAAAACGGTGATGTATGTTAATGATTTCTCTTAGCTGGTAAAGTGTCTTGCTCAGAAAATCACATTTGTGTGTGCCTGAAGCTGCATAACTTAGCTGTTCGTTACAAAATACACAAATAACACGTTGTTTAGGAGGTGATGGTGCATTTTTAAAGGATGTAGTGGTAGTTCACTTCAGAGGTACTTGTGTTGGTTTGAAAGTAAAACCAGTGTGAGACTCCAAGTCAGTAATACAATTTAATAGGAGAAAAGAGAAAAAATAAAATACATGCAATAATATAAAAAAACCAACCACCGACACAGTCAGAAATACAGCCTGACACCCTGTCAGTCAGGGTGTTGGTAGCAGTCCGTATAAATGGTGGCTGCAGTCCTCCTGGATGACAGATGTGGTTCCGTTGAAGCAGTGCTCCTGTAGAAGGTGCAGTTTTCCTCCGAAGATCCAGCGATGATGTGGAAATGGTCCGACTTTCCTCTGGGATCCAGTAGAAAGGTCTGTCTTCGCGTCCCAAACCCCAGTTTTTTATCTAGGTAGGAAAGGCTTGGCTCCTGCCCCTGGCTGGGGCATCTCCCAGTGGGATGATGTAATCTTATCAGTCACACAATAGGACTTAATGGCCTATTAACAGACTATAACTTCTAGAGGAAGGATGGGTTGTGAAAAGATAACGATGATCATCCCCCGATCTTATCAGATGGCACATCAGCAGAGGATATCTCCCACAGAGATAAGGATTACCACCCCTCCTACATTTTAACAGATGGTGATAGAATACACATTTTTGCATTGTACCCCAGGATAGTACTGAATCTTCATCTAGGTAATGAATGAGATTAAGAATCAGTTGCATTTATATTCCCAAACTGTATTGTCATTGTTTCATTCTAGCCAACATAATTTTCTTGCTATCATTAAATCCTTTTTATAGATTTTATTATATCAAATAGATGGAGAATGATTTAAATACGTCTGTGTCTAAGATCTGGTATTTAATGTTTACTTTTGCAAGGTGAATTTAAACTTTTTTCATCAAATGTACAGGCAGTGATAGGTCAGAGATGACCCATTTGCAGTACTATACCACAAAACAAGGAATTCAAAGAAAAATCAAGCCTAATGTACTTTTCAGGATTGTGCAGAGGTGCAGCAGTAGTCTAGAAGAGGGAGTGGAAGGAGGTTATCTGTAAACCAGAGTAAAGAATGCACCTGTTTAAAATGCCAGGTCTCATTACAGGTGTGAATCTGAATTTTATGTCCTCGCATAGCTTGTCAGCAATCAGGTAAATAAGAAGAATCAGGCCCTAGAGCTACTGTTGGTGATTCAATGAAAAGACTAATCTAGTTAAATGAAAAGGTCTTTGTGTATGGAATTAGTCCCAAATGTAGTTCATAGAATGTGTGCTATTGAAATGCGTCCAACAAAAGAAAAAAAAAAAAAAGAGGAAAGGAGAAGGGAAATAAATGAGTTCAAAGGGTTCTTTTGTATCAGGACTTATGCTCTCAGGGGTAGTTCCCAGCTTCCAAGATATACAGAGAGAGAGGAAGAAAGAAAAAGAAACAATTTCCCCAGAAGGTAGAGCACCAGCTCCACAGGTGACAGCAGTACTGAGGCTCCTGAGAGCCCAAGTACCTGCCCTGCAATGGTCTGAAAGGCATTAAGGAAGCAGCCCTCATTCCCAAGGTGCAGCCCCTCCCCATTTGTTGTGTCTTTTGTTAGAATTACTATTAAAAAAAAACAAAACAAAACAACAACACCCCCCCCTAAAAAACAACCCCAAAAACAACAAAAAACCCAAACAACAAACAAACAAGCAAAACAACAACCAAAAAATACAGGTGATGTTTGCCAGCTATCTCAGTTTTACAGCATCAGCCAAGGTTTTAGAGCTGCTGTGCAGCAGAAGGATTGTGTCTGTGTGCAGGGCTGTAGGGCCTGATCCCTTTTGGGGGTTTTGTGCTCTCTCAAGACTGAGTTCAGGTTCCACAGTGTGCAATGGGATAGGTTTATGTGCATTGCATGTGCACGTAAATACTGCAAAATAGGCTTATGTGTGTGACTGATGTGTGCAACATGTGAGCCCACATGTCTGGAGTGTGCAAGCAATGGGGCGGGTTTTGTTTTCTAGAAAGAGTTCCTAGTTAAGGTTGTTTTTTCCAGAATTTCTGGAAGTTTTTGCTAGATTCTCTGGAGGTATTAGGTTGAAAGAAACATCAGGAGGTCAGCTAGCCTAACATTTTGCTCAAGCAGAGTAAGCTGTGAGGTCAGACGCGGTGACTTAGGGCTGGTTCCTGCTCATTGGCCTTTAAGCATTTTTTGGTAGTTTCTTTGCATGACAGCATTCCAATATATTAATTTACAAATAGAAATTTACATCCCTTTCATGCTTTCTTTTGTCGGGTTCATAGACAGAAGCTTTTTGGAAAGCTAGAAATTTGGCAGTATAACTTTTCATTTGTTCATTTGTGATAGACCAACCAAGTACCAAACACAGATTACTGTTTATTACTGGCACACAGTTTAAAATAGTAAGAGGAAATTCAAGCCCAGATGGAATTTCAAGGCCAGAAATCACTATTGTGATAATTTCGCTTGAATTTCACGCAGCACCACTCACAGTTTGCCCTGCAGCTTGTCGTCGAACCAGAGGACAGTTGGCTTGGATGAAGTCCTTGGTATTGCTTTTAAAGCTGACATTAAAAGAACTTGACAGCTTTGGGATGTGGTGAACACTCAGCCTATAGAAAAGACTGGACTGACACCGTTAAATATGATGCATTAGGAAATTTTAAAATCTGTTTTTACCTGGAAGTACCGAGTGGCCTCAGCAGAACCTGTAAACATTAATTCTGCCTGTGGTCTGCATTCCCCTCTGCAGTTATGCTGAGGGCTGTCTGTAAAAATACAAATCTTCTGGTGTTTTACTGGCAGACTATCAGAAAGATATTACAAATGTTTCTCTCTTCTGCTTCCTATCTCCAAAAACGCCTATATACATAAGGGCTTTTTCTTGCAAGACCTGTTGCCTGATGAGAGCAGCGCCATCTGGCTTTGTCTTCCTTTTTTTCACCAAATATTTGATGCAGTGTGTAAAACGAATTCCAACACCACTAGTTTATTAGCACTCTTGCTGTGTTTTCACTTCACTAGATGCTTATACTTGCAATTATTTCCTGTTGTTGGCTTTTCTGCTCTTACTTGCTGAGTGACTCTTGTATTTTATTAAATCTTGATGATTGCACTAGTTGTGATTAATTTTCTTTGACTTAGAGTATAGTGATCATGGAATTAATAGTACAGAAAATAAATACAAAAGGTATCAAGAATATAATAATGTAAGTTATATAGCCCATGAGTATATAAACATCTTTGTATTTACAGGGTATTTGTTATAATTAATTCCTATCTGTTTTCATAGAAGATTTGTAGAAACTTACATGGACTGTAAGTTTAGGATAATTGCCCCATTAAGATGCGCATTTTACTTTTTTGACTCTGCTGTGACAGTTTCTGCCATTGCCAAACTCTGCTGCCAACATCTCTGTTTAATGCTCCCATTACTCATGTAAAAGAGTCGAAGATCAGTCCAGTGTTACTGAAATACTGAGGTGTGGAGGAAATTACCCACAGATTTACCACAGGGGTTTAGATCTGTAAATGTGATTTTAAAACCCCCTATCTAGTTGGAGATTAAAGTCAATAGTTGTGCTCCTACCTAAAGAAATCCTTTCACTGAGCATCCTGCTGCTGAATCTGCCTGAAAGCTGAACCCTGGTTAACTCACCTCCCTGAGATTCTGAGGGTGGAACTGTTCTCCATCCACCCCAGGGATGTCCAGATTGTATTGATAAGACTGAGGTCCCTCTGGTCTACAGGGTGAAGATGCAACTTACATTAAATCATAGGCCTTAGAGGAGGGAAGTTGATAGTTCTAGATAAAAATTTGGGGTTATGCTCAGAAGTGCAAGAAGGTTAGGGTCTCAGCCCAGCATGGAGCTGCTCAGTGATGCTTTGGGGAGCAAAGGAAAAGCCAATCCAAAATCACTCTTGCTGATCCAGCAAATATTTTCAGGGGAAGTGACATGACTGCAGTGTGAAAGGCAGAGAGCCCTGACCCTGACAGCAACAAAGCCTTGGTTAGAGTTTTTGGGGCACAGGTCTGAACCCCTGCTGTTGGGAAAGGTGTTATCAGTGTGCTCTGACAGCTACGCTGCTACACTTTATTAGGCAAAACCACATTCTTTCATTTCAGAAAAGAATTTTACCTGTCTGCTGGAGGAGGAAAGTCATTCTAAGCTGTGGGTCTTCGTTGAAGCTGGGTGACTGAAATGTCTGAGGGTAGAAGGAGGAAAAGTTGCTGCCTCAAAACATTGGCAAGCCAGGCATGGTAAAGAGAGTAAGCCTTAAAGGGAAAATCCAGCAGTGCTGTCTTGTCCAATCCCATTGTGATAGAACAACTGGGTGCAACCACAGAAGCCCCAGATTTGCTTTGGAATCAGCTGCTTCAGGATGAAGCACTGCTAAATGCAAGTTCAGTACTGGGTCTGGTTCCTAACGGACCTTGCAGTGACTAAACACGAGCTACATCCTGTGCTTGGAGGAGGCTCCAGGTGCCTGCATCTGCACACCTGTGCTCTTATTCACTGCCAGCCTCCACAGGCCCAGGGAAGGCTGGGCTCAAGGCATGCATGCAGGCAGAATTTAATTTTTTGGACTAGGGCTGTCTCTGCTGTAGGACTGTAAAGAATCACTGCAGTGTGGTGGCTGCCAGGAGGGCAAACTATGAGGCCCTAAATCAGTGTGATGGATTGTAAAAGGGTTATAATTCAAGGGGAAGTCATTAGTCCCTTCTGAGGATTTCCTTCTTGAGCACCACCAAACCATTTTTCTGACTTCCTATGTAGACAGGAGCTTTGAGATATGAATTTATCCTTCTCTCTGCCATTGTCTTCTGCAGGATTAATATACAAACCAGAGGTAATCAATGACAGAGACAGGAAATGCCCTAATGCTGAGTCCAGGGCAGCTGTGGTTTGGATGCTGTTGTGTGCTGCCTCTCTAGGCACTTGTTTTTTATTTCAGAAGAGAAACTCTAATGGTAGTGTTTAAGAGAAATGGATACTTACACCACAACACTGGGCAGTCTCAGGACCTTTATAAAAGCATTGCAACTATAGACTCAAAATACAGAACAGCAATTTTGAAAAGGTTAAAAAGAAAATGACCAAGACAGAAATTAACACTTTCACATTTTTAAGAAAGGAAAATATTTCAGCCTAGCTTAGAAATGCTGCATTTTTAAAATATCAGTGGTGTATAAAGATGAATGAGGAAGATGAGAAAGAAATCTATATATGGACTCCTTAGCCTGGCTGCACTATGCCCCAGCCACGATCTTTATGTTATGGTATAAGCCTTGGTTGTGTTATGGTGTAAATATTGGCAGGTATTATTGTCAACAATTATGGTTAATCTCCTTCTTGGTAAGTAACATTGCGGATTTCCCTGGCAGATGCTTCTGCAATGGTGCTGGCTGTATAGGAAGCGAGACATTAATACCTTGAGCATAGACACTAAAGAACAGCTGTCAGGAGAAATGCAAAATGTGAGAATTAAAACTGCTCTGATGTACTTAATTGCTACTGCTCCGTCATTTACCTCCTAGAAACAGATTTCTCCCAAACGTAGCACTCCTGGCATGAGGGTGAAAAGTTTAAAACTAGGGCTGTTTTCAAAACCACCGGTCTGAAAATATTGTAGAGATTTCCAACTGTCCCAATTTGAGAGATGCCAATTTCTGATCATATATATGTTCTAAATAATTTTTGTCTTAATGTATTAAAGAAATCTGAATTAAAGCTCCAGAAAACTTCATCTTTGAGACCTTTACATCAGATCCATTGGTAAGTTCGAAGACCACACAGTTTAGACATCAAGATGGACTTCAACATCCTGGTTCCAAA